>NC_069102.1:14632132-14975882 GCF_947172395.1 Bicyclus anynana | reverse complement strand
TATGGTTTTACTAAAGGTCGCAGTACAACTGATGCAGGCGCTAAACTTTTAAAACATATATATGATGCATGGGAAAATGCTTCTTAGCATTTTCCCATGCATCATATATATGTTTACGCATTCTTATGCTATTGGTGTATTTTGTGATTTTTCCAAAGCATTCGATTGTGTTGACCATAACATTCTTTTACTTAAGTTAAGCCACTATGGCATAAAAAGTGTTGCACTTGATCTCATCGCCTCTTTTCTTAGTGATAGAACACAAAAGGTATGCATAAATAATTCAAAGTCTCGCGGTTTTTCTAACACAATGGGCGTCCCACAGGGTTCAATTCTGGGTCCTTTTCTATTCCTAGTGTACATAAACGATTTACCGCACCATGTTAGCGGCATCTGTGAGATAGTACTGTTTGCTGACGACACATCCCTAATTTTTAAGAGTGACAGAAGTAAAGATAATTCCGATGATGTAAACCGTGCCATATCGCATGTGTCGCATTGGTTCACTGTTAACAACTTACTTTTAAATGCAAAGAAAACTAAATGTATTGAGTTTTCATTACCAAATGTTATAAAATTAGATAAGTCTATAATGATCAATGGTGAAACACTAGAAATAGAGAATTCCACAGTTTTCCTGGGAGTGACCTTGGATTCTAAACTTCAGTGGGGTGCTCATATAGAAAAACTGTCAGGTAAACTCAGCTCAGCTGCTTTTGCAGTGAGAAAAATAAGACAGTTTACTGATGTTGATACAGCTAGACTTGTTTATTTTGCGTACTTTCACAGCGTAATGTCTTACGGTATTTTGTTGTGGGGCAAGGCTGCTGATATACATTCTATATTTGTACTTCAAAAAAGAGCAATTCGAGCAATATATCAACTAAAATCACGCGAGTCCCTTCGTCAAAAGTTTAAAGAAATAGGCATTTTAACAGTAGCCTGTCAGTATATATATAACAGTATAGTTTATGTAAGACAAAATATTAATTTGTACAAACAAAAAGGAGATTTAAACCCACGTCTTACTAGACACGGGCATAAGTTAGTTATTTCTGCATATCGTCTCCAAAGAGTTAAAAAATCTTTTGTGGGTTTGGGTGTACTCTTCTATAACAAGATCCCCAAGACTGTGATGGACTTGCCAATGCACAACTTTAAGCAATGTGTTAAAAAACATTTACTTAGTCGAGGTTACTACACTATTGATGAGTTCCTTAACGACAAAGGTGCTTGGAGGCCATTGGATCAGCTTCCACCTTCACACAGGAAATAAAACTATAAGAAATTGTAATTTAATTGTTATCAAATGTAAATTGTAATACTGTATGACTTTTTCAAAAGAGCAACTGTTGAGTTTCTTGCCGGTATCTTCTCAGCAGAACCTGCCTTCCGAACCGGTGGTAGAATCTTTACAAATAGTCAACTGACGTGTCAAAAGTGCTTGTAAACTGAGCCTACTTGAAATAAATGAATTTTGAATTTGAATTTGAATTTGAATTTGAATGCCTAACCATATTCAAAGACTCCTTTCGCTTGAGGTGAGTTCGAAATTTTTTCGGTACTAAGTCGAAGTTCCTGAAAATGTCGAAAATTATAAAATTCAAACTTGCGTGTTCTGAGAGCGCGCTTATACGTAACTTTCAATGTCTAACCATATTCAAAGACTCTTTTCGCTTGAAGTGAGTTCGAAATTTTTTCGGTACTAGGTCGAAGTAGCTCAAAAGTCGAAAATTATGAAATTCAAACTAGCGTGTTCTGAGAACGCGATTATACGTAACTTTCAATGCTAAACCATATTCAAAGACTATTTTCGCTTACATACGTATAACGGATACGTCGTCTATCTCGTCGTCTCTGGTATTTGCAGCTGTCGTGGTCGCCTCTTGCGTGAGGAGCCTTACTTAAATGTAATTATTTAAACTGTAATTATAGTGTTTTTGGACCAAAATTGTTTTAAAGCTAGCTAGAAAGAAAAAGGTTCAGTGACAACTTAATTCTTGGTCTCACTAAAATGAATGGCGGAAATAATGTTTTCATATCTCAGTAAAGTATGTGATTTTAAAATAACATGAACAAAAAGACGCTCCGGCAATGACGGCAGTTCGATGCTGGCAAGCAATCGAGACAGGTGCATGTGTCGAGGTAGCGAGGCAATAGCAAAAGGCATGAGTCGAGGTTATCGCGGCTAGAAACTGCAACCCTCCAGTGAGCCCCGGACGGCGTGGTCGAGGGAGTGCATCTGTGTAACGCACTTGTGCACTACAATATCCTGCGCAACTGACTGACTCTGTGAATTCGGCAGAGATGTGATGATTCACATTTATAAATATTGTTGAATGCAAATAATAATCAAGGGTGGTTCAATAAAAATCTTTTATTTCATTTAAAATGTTACAACAATAATAATAATAAACATTCCACAGTTCATCGAGTATTAAACGAACAATTGCCTTCATCTGCACATAGTATTTTACAACCCCACGAAGTAGATTGTGTAGTCTCCACATAAACATTTATGACTTACTAATTGATCTCAATCGGCGCCTCTCGCACACACGGCGACGACTCGGTAAATGTTCATTACTCCGTGACTCACTACAACAACATGTTAGCAGGGAGACACGAACATACGAGCGTGTCAGATTCACTGTCCGTTGCGTTGCCGGGCGTCCGGATAGCCGGACATAGGCTTTCTGATTGCGTGTCCGGCTAAAATAAGTGTACCCGGCTTGTTCGACTTTTGTTAGGCTTTTTAGAATTTAATTTCGACTGATGACTTAACTTGATGTATTTTTTTTTCATGTTCTTTCTTCTTTTTATTTAATTTTTTCAACTGTTAATTTTGAATGTTAGTACGTATATGTTTTGTATTATTTATTATTTAAAACAATATAGTTCCATTTACATATGATTTTGTTGGTGGTCCAAATAAATAAATTGACTTATTCATAATATTAAAGTTATTATTGTGCATCTATTGATAGATTTGATTTTATTTATATTTCATTAGAATTTAACAAGATTTACAACAATAAAAAACATAACGTTAATTTACATATTTTTTTAATGAATTGTGTCTCAGTGGTAATAGATATTAATACTAAGACCTTGTCTGGCCGTTTCCCAAAATGTCCGGCCACCCTAGCAGGTCTGTCCAGCTAGCTATGAAGGGTGCGAGCTGGCGCCCCTCACCGCGGCTGTCCAGTTGGCAGAGCGACAGCAGACAGCGTGCAGTCACAGTACGTACGAGTACGTACGTACCGCAGGCACACGACACACAAGCGGGGCGAACAGCCGACCGGCAGCTCCTCTGCACGTAATGGCCGACGAACCAATTTTCTCGTCAAACTTAATGGCCCTTACAAAACATGCCGCGAGCCGCGCGAATATTATCGACGGATATTATTGAAATTGGGCTAAACGCTGACCTATATATTGTAATAACTGCAAGTGTTTGTTGCCTTCTGTTTCGGTGTTTTCGCCTTCGTTTCAATCATTTATATTTAAATTATAATAATTGTTTCAAGTAGGTTTTGTTCAACAGTGTCCAAAGTATAACTCAGTTAGTGCATACGAGTATGTGGCGAGCTATAATTTAAACACCAGCTAGAAATTCAGAAATCGCTTTTTCTTCAAAATCACTATTTGCGATACGCAAGCAATAGGCAATAAGTGAGAGGCTATCGACATTTCTAACATAATTGTTACTTTTTGTGTACAGAAGATAGCGGAGTTGTCAACAGTCGCACCTATTTATTTGGTGTGGTCGTAGCTGTAAGGTTCTTGTTAAAATCTCAGTTGTTTGTCGGTTAAGCATATAGAATGCCCTTCCGGCTTTTCTGTTTCTTGACATTTATAATTTAAACACATTAAAAGCAAGAGTAAATAGGCAACTTTTAAAAAGTAAGCGGGCTCCGACTTTGGCCGCATTAATGCTTTTCACCGGGCTTCATTGTAGTCAAGCGCAAGCAATTGCATAACAAATTACCTCTATTATATTTTGTGGCACTGAACACTGCACAATGCACATGTCTACCATCCATGATGACAGAAATGAAACATGAAAGAAAGAGCTAGCTCGCCCCTTCACCGCAGTTCGAGTAGCACGAAGTTCACTCTAAAGATAAACAAATAAGCGGCCTAACCGGGCCTATAGATTAACCCCGAGACCTATACAAGTAGTAATTACACTAAAAGATGTAATCAAATGCTCTGAATGAGCTTCATCAAGGCGCACAATGGCGGAATTGGAAGCGACTGTTGGCGCGTCAATCATCGCTCGGCGGCTCGTTGAGACACAGCGGCGGGCGAGGCTTTCATCATGATTAGCTTATGCAGTTGAATCCACGGCGACACTCCGCTGCTACCGGCGGCACGTCAGGACGCCAGCGCTGGACTCTGTAACGATGTAACGGTGTCAATGTCGATGATGTGTGTCCGAGGCACGGGAGTGTAACTCCACCGCCTGTTCAACTCCGGGTTGCGATTGACATTTTCTTGGACAAATCTGGGAATTTCATAGTTCGACATAGGACACAAATCCGGGTTAATACCAATAGTCGCGGTTAACTAAAAGATCATTGTAGTGCTTATCTTTCTTCTAATTAATTCTTTAATCTAACTATTTTGTTAATTTTCCCGAAAATTATCACTTTCACAGAAAACATATGTAACTCTATACAATATCTATTACGATCGACACGCAGACGAAATAGCGGTACACTCGTATACCTAGAAATAGATTTATTTACTGAAATATAAAATTACAATAATTATTATGATAATTAAGAATAATTATATTCAACACATATCACAATCAAGAGTAGTGTAAGATATTTTTTATAGTCTAGGATCCAGGGAGCACTTTTACAATTGATTACTGTGAAGTTAATTTTCCGTGAGTAGCTTCGTTAGTAGACACTCAACTTTTATATTTACGAAAATTCTTGATTCTGGTAACTAACAGATAATAATAGTTTCTGAGCATAGGAACGAGATAACGTACGCAATTTGTAGGACAATGTGTAATCAATTGTAACAATAGGGATAATGACAGTTTTTTAAATTGTGTGTAAATTAATAGTACGCTAATAGTAAAGCAATTTTGTTAAAGTAACAGGGTATCTGCGATCATTACTTTCGGAGCTACAGGTATTCAAAGGCTCATATTTGCGGCGCTGCCGCGGATCCCTGATAAACGCCCCATACAAAATGGTACGAGCTTATGACGTATAGGCAATTAATGATCGTTAGATTTGTATGGGCGTTTAAACAAAATTACTAATATCTTCGTTATTTCTGCGTTTATGTTTATAGTTCACATATTAAAAAATGTCACATTTCATAATGTAAGGAATGTAAGGAAGCTAAAACTGTATGAATTTTCATCTAATTACGATAAAATATTTTCAGTAGATTTTAAAATTTTATAATCTTATTTATTTTGCAAATATCCAGTCAATCTTTGCTTTTTATGTATAAATTAGTTAACATTGACCTTAATTACCTGAAGGTATCATAAAAATCAATATATTCAAACCTAGTCATCATCCCCATTATTCCCGGATCTCGGACTATTAGAGTCAATCTATGTATGTATGTATGTATGTATGTATGTATGTATGTATGTATGTATGTATGTATACGAGAGTTGTGAGAGTGATTCCTGCGGCGAGTGAGTGCACCGGTGTTAGCGCACACTAATTGTGCACTGTACACTGTAGAGACATTTACATCGGACGAAAGCTTTCAATATTTATTATTAACATTATAATTGTATTTGTTTATTTTATTAATAAATGACTTGAAGTTATAATAACGTCTTTATATAAGAGATACGTCGTGACTAAATTATAATATGTAATAATATAGATAATGGCTGCGTAGGCAGAGTCATTGGACAGACAGACAAATCGACTAAGCTTCACGTTTAATGTGTATATGAATAATTTATGATTATAGTATTGAGAGGCGTCCGTGCGTCACCCGACGCGTCAGTGCCTACTTGTGGCGCACTTTACCGGAACATGAGGAACTCTTCACATGAATACATCAACATCATCCTCATGATAAGCCAGTCTGGAGGCTGTAGGCTGTAGGCTGTAGGCTGTAGGCTGAACATGCAACAGTAGTGGCTGAGTTAGCGCTTAAAGCTGCTACTGATGTCGACGACCTTGAATTGTACATTCTGTACATTTTGACAGAGACCGTTGACCGCTATTTCCTTTGATATCTCGTAAATTGTTTAACTTATTCCAAAATAGTTCTTCGCGGCTCGGCTGGGTTACTGCTAACTTCCTAACTCCAGACTAATCTAGGACAACTGTAGACTTCATGGCCTCCAGCTGAACTGATAAGCATCAGATCAACGCGACGGTTATTTGAACTCTGGACCTCACAGCAGCCGAGCACTAGCTCACTGCGCCGAGTACTCGCCGCGCGCGCAGTCCGGAGCGCCTGCTGGCTGTGACTCACGGCACCTTGACACGCGAGTGGGCGCGCCGGCACCTGACGCAGCGCTCGGTGTCTGAGTAGTGCCTGGGCGAGTGGGAGGCGTCCGAGGAAGTACTACAACTCCGAGCCGGCTAGTGATCAAAGTTTTGTCCGTATAAAACGTGCAAAAATGTTTTACGATTTCTTTGCTAAAAAAAACCGGCCAAGTGCGTGTCGGGCCACGCGCAGTGTTGGGTTTTGTAGATTAAATAGGCAGTTTAATATCTCATGTAATGCATAGATAACGAAACCCCACACCATATTGTGATAGACTGTAAAAAAAATATCCTCACTGTATGTAGGGAAGCAACCCCAAAAAAAAATTCAGTTTACTTCGGAGAAAATTGAGATTTAAATCCGAGTCCACGTTTGAATATGGTGGGTCCAGCGCACCCGCTAAAGGTGTTCCATATTGAGAAAATCAGCCGGTCAGTAGTAATTTATTGTTGACCGCCCCTCCTCCCTACTGGTACTCGTATCAACAAAGAGGTCATCAAAATTGTCAGTAAACTGGTCATCCCGCTTCTAAAATGTTCATCGGATCCTGCTTTGGAAGGTTATAGAACATATAAATTTCTGCTAGAAGCATCGTTTCTCGCGTGATATGTAAAACACTGAATTTCACGCAGACGAAGTCGCGCGCGTCCGCGAGTTAATAAAGTGAATAAACACGGTCGCGCGAAGTGAATGTGATGTTATCTGGTGGTTCCGTACACAGCTTGTAATTGATCACCATGCGATACCTACCGGACCAACAACTTTGTTTAATATAAAAACATTTGCAACATCCTAGAAGGTTACATAATAATTCTGTTTTGAAATGTGCCCCAACATACATTATATCCAGTTATAAAAAATGTAATTACGGTTTCTATACGTTATAATTTTGGAAAATGCTTTCTTAAGGCCTACGTCATTCAAAGAACACACCCTCCAAGTTTCGGTCTGTACGACTAAGGCTGTGTGTTCCGCCAGTGAGTCGGTCATTCAGGAAAAGAATTTTAATAGATGACAAACGCATGAAGAACTGAAACACTAGTTTGACAAGCAAGCCCCAGAGACACTAACTCATGCAGCAGGAATCTTTCTTTGATTTCAAACGTCATTCATGTTACTAGCGGACCCGGTCAAGCTTCGCTTTGACATATGTGCGCTTCTTCCCTATCTCTACTCTACCCTCGTATCTTTTTGGCGGCCTCCGTGGCGCAGTGGTATGCACGGTGGATTTACAAGACGGAAGTCCTGGGTCCGATTCCCGGCTGGGCCGATTGAGGTTTTCTTAATTGGTCCAGGTCTGGCTGGTGGAAGGTTTCGGCCGTGGCTAGTTACCACCCTACCGACAAAGACGTACCGCCAAGCGATTTAGCGTTCCGGTACGATGTCGTGTAGAAACCGATAGGGGTGTGGATTTTCATCCTCCTTCTAACAAGTTAGCCCGCTTCCATCTTTGATTGCATCATCACTTACCATCAGGTGAGTTTGTAATCAAGGGCTAACTTGTAAACAATAAAAAAAAATCCCTACTCTACCCTTACTCTACCCCTACCCTACCCCTCCCTACCCCTTGGCTCTTAAACGTTTGTATGGGAAATAGAAAAGGGTTGTTTTTATGGTTTTCACGGCAATTATTCTTTTTCTCCTTCCTTTTATACCTTCCCTATACCTTCACGATCATTTCAAGACTAGATAAGATAAATCAGTTCAGCCGTTCTCGAGTTTTAGCGAGACTAACGAACAGCAATTCATTTTTATATATATATATGTTCACTCTCACACAAGCAGCACTACATTTAATTGTATCGTAGTTTGTTCCGCGATGACAGTTTGGTGGCGACCCCCCCCGAGTGTTGAAAGGTCAATCTGTCGGTACGTTTAGTGATATTCGTTCGTTATACTTGACCTTGTGCTGCCGGCGTCCTACTGCTACTGGGTCCCATGTCACGATTCGCTGAAGACCTCCTTGGTTGCGTTGGTGTTGCTTTGGTTTCCAACAGAGAGGTTCTGAATTCGATTCTCAGTTGGGGTAAGTTTAGGATCTGTTCAGGCAGGTCTGATGTAGTGGTAGATTTTGACTGAGCAAGTGACGTCTACCGCAAAGGTATTTGCGAGATTCAGCGTTCCGGCACGATGCCGCGGAGTATCTATCCGAGGTGCCTGTCTATGGGTGGAATAAACTGTACAGCTCCAATTTATAACAAAAATAAATAAAAAATATATACTTACTTAAAAGTCCATATAAAGTAAGTTACACATTAAAATACATAAATAACATTATTGGTATATAATTCGACCTGACCTGTGTGTGTGTAACATACAACAACAAAACTACTTTACCATTTGGCCCGGATATGGGCCACAGTGAAATCTTGGCCTTGGCCAGTTATGATTAACTGTGCAGGATTGCAGGCGTAGCATCAACGAGATAATATAATGTTGAGATGGAGCCAGTAAAGCTCCTCAGCAACTTCATATCTCTTAGATACCGGTACAGTATTAGATCTTAGAACAATCACGTCGATATGCGGAATTGCTTGCTGTCCCTACAAGTTGACTGCAGCGGTAGAGCTCTCTGTGTCTCTGTGACAGAGCTCAGTGCTGCAAGAGTTAGGGAGAGCTAGGGGGAGCTAGGGAGAGCTAGGGAATGCTAGGGAGAGCTAGGGAGCGCTAAAGGGAGCTAGGGAGAGCCAGTGTCGGTAACACAAAACCTCAGGATGTCTTTTTTATACGATAGGTACTGCGTTGGTAGATCTTGGTGACTTGATTTATATTCAAATCAGGCGAGCCATGTTTAAGTTTGACAATTATTAATAAGTACCTGGGGAATGACCTTGATTATATGGAACTTTCCTGGTGAGAACACTAGTCTAATGATGTAAGTGTTTAGTTACAGACAAAGTCGTGGGAACTTCCTAGTGTATTTGAGAACAATCGTTGCACTAAACATTAATGCTAATAAAATGGAATAATTAGTTTTGGCTCAACGAGTTTTTTGAATTGTACGATCTAAAAGTGGCATACATTTTACAACACGCTGGTGATACACCGAGCGCATTCAAGGGACAAAAGTTAAGCTTTCATATTTTTATTTATTTAACTGTACATCTTTTTTTTGTTCAATAATTTTAAAAAGCAGTTTTTTAAGGTGTCAAGATACATTTTACAGTAATAAACAATCATTATTTTTGATTATACATCTATTACTATAACTAGTGCAAGTCATTTTGTGAATTAATTGGGCGATTTTTTATAAGAAAATTATGTTAATCTAATACTTATCATTAGGTAGTCTAAATAAAAAATATCTAAAAATACTTGAAAAATTACAAGGAGACATTTTTTGTAAAAATAGTGACTAATGTAAATACTATGTACGTATCTGAGACTTTTATAAGAGACTTGTATAAATATATGTCTAGACAGCTTTTGGTGTCCATGCGGCGCCCGGTGCGCCCCGGGCCGACTCATCCGCGGAGATGCTGCTCAGCCTTGGCATTGCTGCAGCGGCGTATATAAGCCGCGCCGGCGCCGGCCGCAGCACTCAGCCATCCTCACTCCCTGCAGCAACATGGAACTGGTACGTCCATCATTAGTGCTTATTGGTTACAACGTTTTAGTGGGCAGCTCATCAGCAGTGCCTCTGCCAGTGTACGCTGGCGGCGGCTGGCCGTATTCACTTGCCATCAGGAGAACCGCGTGTTTTGGTTGCTCAATAATGACAGCGATAACAACACGGTGGGACTTTAGTCGTTCTCGTGGGTAGTTAAATACAAAGTACTGTAATATTTTGATAGTGTAACGTACTTGTGAACTCCGATGACGCTGCAACCGCAGTTTGATCACATCGTCCCCGGGGAGGGCCGAGTGCGGATGCTCTATCGCCAGCCGAGCTCTGGGTGTGTCATTGTATGGTCTCTCTGAGAGCCGCTCCTGTGATATACGGCTTAGGAAGATGTTCGTATCTAGTGACAGAGAAGATGGACAGAACCATCAATCTACTGGTCGAAGGTCATTAGTGTTGCAAGTAAAAATTTAGTAAAGTTTTTTAGATATTGTACGTATTAAAATGTCCGTTCGTACGGCGAACTATTCAAAGCTCTCATTGTAATATGTCTTATAAGATCAGCTTACCCGATCTTCATCACACGCAGGTTATTTTCGGCTACTTACTTTTATTCCGGGCCGGGCAAGAGTAGCAAACACCGGACAGAGTTGACATTGCTCGGAAATCTACAACAAAATCGTACAGTACCTATGGACCGCGGACCGGATGGTCATAGTCCGCGTGCTACAAAACAGACATACAGTAGTTTTACATTTGCAGATGATCGTACTGGCCCTCGTGAGCGCGGCGGCGGCGGGCGCGCTGCCCGGCTACGTGCCGCCGCTCGCGGGCCTCGCGTACCAACCCGCACGCGCGCGCGCCGCGCTGGACCGCAGCGCCGCCGTGCTGCGCTCGGTGTCGGACCAGAACGAGCTCGGCTACCACTGGGCGTACGACACGGAGAACGGTGAGTGGTCGCCGCTCATCGCAGCGCAGCGTGCGCACCACAGAGCACACGGCGCAGGCGACACGTCAGAGGTGTCGAGGTGCTCTGTTGTAGGCGCTCTTAACATAATTTAGTCTATATATCTATCTAAAATCTTTAAACGAAAAATTCTTGTGTACCTATTATATAGTCTGAAACAGCTTCAACGGTTTTCATGAAGTTTAGTTTGCAGGAGCAAAACTAAATCTAGCTAAATCGAATTATCGTCAGTTGGGACTATAATTTAAAAAAAATGTAGTAAGAAAAATTCTGCCCATCCAATAATACCTTAGACAGGTGGTTTTGGTTATTATTTAAAAGAAAAACACAATAAAAAATTAAATCATAAGGATTATTGTAATCAATTGAGTCCTAAAACACAACATGATGGATGGATGGAATGTGTGATCCTCGTCAGGACCGAGCGCCGCCGTGACCTACGACGATCAGTTCTGAACCAATAAAAAAAAATAACCTGAACTAAATATGGAACGCAGGACAAAAACATAATTCACTACAGCAATGACTACTTGAATCGAAAAATACATATTTGAACAGAAGTGCTGAGCTATCGGCAGCATCTGTCTCCACGGCGGTGTTCGTCTCCTACAAACAGACTCACATGACTTTGTAAGGAGCTCGTGAAGCGCCTAATTGACAACGATGTGGATTGTGCACGTTACTACACGCACTTACCACTGCAACTGCGCACTGTCACTGTCACTGACACTGACACTGACACTCGTCAGACTCAGGACGAGGAGACACGGTACGAAACCGTTGACAGGACAATGTGCAGTGGACACGAGGCTGCTAAAGTCAATGCAGCCGAGTTCATATTATGTCCGATTATTAACTTTTAAATAAATAACTTTATATAGTTTAAAAAACTAAAAAAACACGCTTTTATCACGCACTAAAAATTACAAATATTGAATCACGTGACCATTGACATATTGAATTTTTAATGACGTTTCTTATCTAGTCACGTATTGTGATCAGAATTCAGAGCGTGTGCAAAATTCTATCCTAATCGAATATCGGGAAGTGGGTCAAATTAAGATTCCAAGAGTTTCTTACATACATACTTACAACGAAAGCTAATATAAAGCGTGTAAAAAAATTTTAAAAATTGCTATTAATTATAAAAAAGTGCTTATTTTTTACCATTATCATTCAACAATATTAAGTTCGAGTGAACTATACCAATTCTTAATACAAGCCGCGTATTAAAAGTAATGCAAAACTTAATAAAAACAAGGTTAGTGATCGATAAAATGCTCATAAAGAAGATAATAATTGGAATGTGATTTCGTTATTCGTGAGTCTTGATATTTATTGTAATTGTTTTTGTCGATAGCATCATTGGATCTGTTTAGTCAAGTTCAATATTGTTTTCATCGAGTATAAATATTTACGGAAGGTATGTCGTGGTATGTCGTGGTATGTCGGTCATTGCTCAGAATGATGCTCTTATTGCTTACATTAATAACAGTTGATTTGTATGATTCTAAATGTTGGTGTTGGTGACAGCAATTACTGTGAACTACTACAACTACTACTATAAACAGCAGCACAGATAAGTAACTGGCGTGTACCCGCAGGCATCCAGGCGGAGGAGACGGGGCGGGAAGCCAACGGCATCCAGGCGGCGGGCGGCTACTCGTACACGGGCGACGACGGCCAGCTGTACTCGGTGCGGTACACCGCCGACGTCAACGGCTTCCAGCCCGTGGGCGCGCACCTGCCCACGCCGCCGCCCGTGCCCGAGGCCATCGCCAAGGCTCTGCAGGAGAACGCGAGGGACGAGGCCGCCGGCATCTTCGACGATGGTGAGGCTCTCGCGTGGAGGACGACTCCTAGAGATCCCCCCGACTGAGGAAATTGTCATCCATATCAGCCTAATTTAATAGTTAGTTAAAGGCCTCCGTCTTTAGAGTGGTTGTTGAAATGCCTATGATCGGGATAACTGGACGATCTTATGCCTTAAAGCGAACACTAAAATGAAATAGAATTAGTACGGCCTTTGTAACGATCGTATTAGATGCTAATAATAATGACAATAACCTATAGGTACCTTCTTTTCGAAGTATTAGCGTAGCATCACCGACTTCCTCAAGTAAACTGAACCCACGGCGTCATAGCTAGAAGCCCTACCGGCTAACGAGTTTCTCGAGCACTCACCACAGAACATAAAGCCTGGGCCGAACTTGGCATGTCTCTTTTAATTGGGTAGGCTTACCACTTTTCATCAAATGAACCATCTGCTTGTTGCGTCAACTTTAACTATAAAAATATACTTTATGTAGATTTGGTCATGCCAAAGGTAAAACACAATAGAATGTCAAATCATATTTAATTTCAACCGAAGTATTAGAAACGCCTTGAACTGTTCAAGGTCGTCAGTGTGAATTCCTTTTAAGGGTCGGTATGTGCAGGGAACGTCTCGGCACAGGCGTCGGTAGTGGGCGGCTGAAACTATTCGGTTGTTGCAATGATCGGAACAAAGACTCCTCAGTGTTTTGCTCACGTTCACTACAAGCAATGTTCGACTTTATCGTGTAGGTCGCTTCGATACGCGAATAGAACAGTTCTATCTTCGTACTCAAATTAAAATGTATTTTCTTTATAACATAGTATCGTAATGTGTAATGCGATCTCGTCCTAATTCATCGACAAATATAAAAATCAGTTCAAATGTCTTTCAATTAGAATTCAATTTCATAAAAGTTTCACCTAATGGAGTCTAAATAATAGTGACCTAATCAAATAGTCGGTATGTAATCCATCTTCAAAACTACAGGACGACCTTGTATAGACTTGTTTGGAGATGTTACATTACAGGGCGACAGCTTCTGTATTCTGTATTCTATTTAAGGATAGGAGATTAGAGATACAAATTGTTGCATGAAATTGCACTTAGTTATAATCACCTACACATTTCGATATCTGAGGTCACAAGCAAAGTGCACCTTCTTCTAAATAGACTACTTCATTTGTTTTACTCTATTGCGTAGTAAAATATAGTTACGAACAAAGTTAAATTTTAAAATACGACCTTTGAGGACAAAAGCATTTAAATATAAAAATATTGCAATATAATATATTGCATAGCAGTCTACAATTACCTGAATTTTATGATTGGATAAAATTTAGAAGCGAACATATTTAATTTACTTAATTTACTCTAGTGTGTCGTCGGTATGAACTTTATCATCAAATAAATTTCAATCATCATCCGTCAGGCCAAATTATAACAACGATAGATTAGAATATTTATGTTCGACTAATGGTCACTTTACACTTTGTAGGTGTTGCTAATAAAGACAAGTTTTCTAAATAAAATATTTAAGTAACATTTTGCAAGATACATATTATTATTTTATTATAGGGTTATTCAGTCTTGATTTTGTAAAACTTGACCTAGAGTTTTAAATAAAGTCAATAATAAGATTCTAGCATTGAATCCCAAACCGATAATTAGGTAATTCTTAATTTAATGTGCCCCAACATTGGCCCAGCGCAGCCCGGGCTCTCTGCCGGATTTGAAACCGCCAAATAGTAATTGCATTCCGCGCCGGGCACATGGATCGACATCTACCTTTACCCCTAGGCCGAAAGGCAGCCCCGAAAGTGGCTGGAAGAGCATGACGGGGGAACCTGATCCCCCGCGCCTCACCCGGGCAAGGAGGCATAGCCTCGAGACCCGTACCCCCACCCGGATTTTTATTTGGGAGGAGATGAACTGCCCGCGGCATAATTTTCAAATTGCATTTAATTCGACTGAGCAGATTAGGTAAACCGAGAGCGAAGTGTTAATGTTAATAAGCCTTAAGCTATTACTAGTAGCAGATACATTCTCATGTCGAGCGGCGTACATTTTGACGTTTTGATAGGCCGCGTCATCCGCTAGTCACGACCTAACGTCGCGTCGCTCGTGACGATTTTGAGGAACTTTAAAATATCAAACGTGCAGGTGCAGTGGTCGCAGTCCGAGGATGTTCTTGTAACGCAGAAAGTAGTTTATACTATTTATAATTTATATTGATCACGTCACTTTCGGTTGGTATGTTTTGTCACTGAATAAGAGAGTAATCCGATGACCTTGATGTAGTCAATAGGTACTACTTCTTTGTTAGAAAAGTCGTATGAAATGTGTATTATTAAACTTGTTTTCTCAAATTTTCAACTGATATAAATTATATATTCAAATTTGATTTAGCTAAACTTTGAGCACATTTAATAATGCAATGGTGAACCAAAATCACTTGAATTATCTACTTCTGGTTAAAAATCATTATTTTCTCAAAAGAATTACATGAAAATCACTTATTTGAAAATAAAACTAACTACGTTTACAACAATTAATTTACGAGTTATTTGTAAGCGACAATTAATAATATGGTACCTAAATAATGATTAATTACAAAAAGCCACTGTTGAGTTTGTTGGCAGCTCTTCTCAGTTCATCTTACCTTCCAGCAGGGCTAGCACGGGCAAGGGAGAAATTTATCCACGGGGAGAGGATAAAACGTTTATCCCCCACACTCGTTTTATCCACTCACCGCGCATGGGCACGCCGGTGGATATAATATCCCCGGTGGATAAACGGAGGGAAAGACTTGTCAACCCATTTGTATATATCTTATAAATTGGCATTAGGTATATTAATAGTCCGAAATAAACGTAAATTTGATAATATTTGGTTATTTTGTGCATATTATTTATCTGTTTTCTGTTGGCATTGTTTTGTTTGGTGATTGTTTTTTGCGGTGGTTTGTAGTAGGTATCTATAGTATCTATCATACTAGCGGACCCGGTCAAGCTTCGTTGTGACATAAGTGCACTTATTCTCTATCCCTACTCTACCCTTCTTTACCTCTACCCCTACCCTACCCCTGCCCTACCCCTACCCTACCCCTGCCCTACCCCTGCCCTACCCTACCCCTACCCTACCCCTACCCTACCCCAACCCCTACCCCACCCCTACCCCACTCCTACCCTACCTCTACCCTACCCCTACCCTTCCCCTTCCCCTACCCTTCACAGGGATAAATTTATCGCGTTTAAATGTCAAAAGTCCCAAAATATATCATTTTATCCACTCCATATGCCATAGTCGAGGAAAAGATCTCCACGCGTAATGTCAATCGGGGATTAATTTGTCTTTCCCTTGTGGCCATGCTATGACGGGTGGATTTATATCCTTAGTCAGTGGATATAATGGGTGGATAAAAATTTTATCCCTTGCCCATGCTAGCCCGGCAGGGCTCGAAAAGAGTTTTGGTAAAACTTACTTGAAATGTACGCTTGTTTTGCATTGTCTTCTGAACCGTCTACAAGTATTTAAATTTTGAATTTAGTATTTTGAATATACAGGTAGTTACAGCGACGGCAAATACGAGTCCGGCGTATTCGCCGCCCGCGCCTACACCACGCCGCGCCAGCTCCTGGCGCCCGCGCCCGCCTTCCGCCAGCCCTACGCCTTCTAGACCCGCCACGACACCACGACACCACGACACCACTAGCTGCATGTGTATACAGTGCAATGTTTAACGCAATAAACTTATTATCGTTTGTAATTATTCCTTTCTTATTTTATTTTCTTTATTCTTATTTCTTATTCTATGCTTTCTCTAATCCTGATAACAATACTCGTACAGTATTAATTATTATATGCGACCTACAAGTGTCTGTTTGACGTCAATAGCTTAAATATTGGTAACTGCGTCACTGTATTTAATACCGATAACCGATTTTAATGCGACTTTCTCTGGAAGATAGTTTATTTGAAACTAACGGGCCCGACTTTATCCGCGTGAAAATCAATGTAAACTTTAACAATGTTTCATTCCCTTCTATTTATATTTTCCCATGTTATAGGTGGCTCAACGACCTCAGCAGAGTTTCTCAACGTGTGGGCCTAACAATGAACGTGAGCAAGACGAAGATCATGTCTAATGCTCCCGTTGTAGACGAATATACAAATATAGGTACCTCAGACACACAGTCCAGTTAGGTAGGTCCAATTTAGAAAAAGTGGTGAATCGCCGAATCCAACTCGGCTGGGCAGCATTCGGGAAACTCCGCGACATCGTCCGAAATTCCTCAGTGCCTGAAGACGAAAGTCTTCGAACAGTGCGTGTTGCCAGTGATGACCTATGGATCCGAAACTTGGTCGCTAACTATGGGCCTTATTAGAAGGCTCAAAGTCACTCAGAGGGCGATGGAGCGAGCTATGCTTGGAGTTTCTATGCGTGATCGAATCGGCCAAAAATATCGTAAAACTCAGACTGTCCAGTCAACGATCTTAGCTTATCCCCGTTATGGACAAATTAAAGATGTATTAAAAATGTCGTAAAACGTTGTAGCAAACTTTTTTTGATAAAGTAATGATTTTTTAGATATAAGTAAGCTGCCGGGTGGTTAAGGTAGGTCCGGGCCGGGGATGGGCATTCCCCTCTGGAATCCCTACTGGAATCTATTGCGGCGCGCCTTCTTGACTTCAACTTATTTACTCGTCAACCTTGTGCCATTATGTTCACTCTCCCTCTTCTGATAGCAGAGGGCTAATTGAATGCATATGAAATCACTAATCGGATCTATAACAATGCGAGCTACATATCCGACGCGCTGTATGTTGTACGCAATCATCGCTCCAGTAGCTGCGGCGAGGAGGAGGAGGAGCCGGTACACGGCGCAGCGATGTGTACCGGCGCCGGTGCTGGTGCCGCTGTCGGCAGCACAATCAGTACAACGCATTGTTCTGTTGCGGTGCTATTATACTACTAATTATGCAGGCCGGGGCTAGCTCAACGACCACTTAAGAGTGGACATTTGGAAATTTTGAATGATTTACTTTAATTTTTATTTTTCAACCGACGAAAGAGAGAGGTTAACAATTCGTCGTGTATATTTTTTTTATGTATGTACACGTAATTTGTTATTGAGTAGTCCGATTTTGATAATTAGAAAGGGTATATTTTGAATTAGGTCCCATATAAGTTTGGAAAATATCCCAATTGTAAGGGTAGAAAAACAAGGTAACAAGGGATTAATTGTGTACCCATTAGTAAAGAAAAACCACGCATATATTTTTATAGTGTAGTCCGATTTGGATAAATCTGTTTTTATTAGTTATGACTTCAAAATATATTCCCATGTTTGAAAAAATTTGTTTCTACCTAAAGGGCGGGATATTTTTTTTAAATAGAGGTGATATTTTCATCACTAGCCGACGCCTCGCAGTTTCACGTGCGTAATTCCCCGCTATAGGGATATATAATAGGCTTGGCACCTCCTTCAAAGTGATTAATGGGTAGAAAATATTTTAATGTTACTTTTTCCTTTTTAGTTTCGTGGGTACGTTAATGTTTTGATGTCGGTGGTATTTAAAAATAAATTATATACTGTACCTACCTAATAGAAAACTAGAGGTGCTAAGTCGATATAATGTAACGGAAAATTTACTTGATAGTAAAAATTCTCCTTGGATTCTAGACTACAACAATCGACAACACAGAGCTGGTACAGCTGTATAGCGGTGCTCTCTCCACATGTACTACTTTACTGCAGTACTTAGTTCGGTTTTTAAATGATTCTTCATAGTTTATCTAACTGGATTACTACTGGCCACGCTTCATGCTCGACAGAAACTCAATCATTCTGCAGCTCGCGCCGCCGCAGCGCCTGGCTTCAGTCCGGAGCAAACTCACCGCCACCACTAACTGCTCTGAAGTCATACAACGGCGCCAGACCAACACCATGCGCGATTATTCAACGGTTTATATTCGCTGCATCACTGTCACACCTTCGCACAGCCCTTTACTCTGGCATAGCACTGGATATTTTCCCTTCGTCAAAAGTTTAAAGAAATAGGTATACTAACAGTCTGCCAATATATATATAACAGTATAGTATATGTAAGACAAAATATAAATTTGTTCAAACGAAAAGGAGATTTAACTTCACATCTTACTAGACACGGGCATAAGTTAGTTATTTTTGCATATCGTCTCCAATGGTTTGGGTGTACTCTTCTATAACAAGATCCCCAAGACTGTGATGGACTTGCCAACGCGTAGCTTTAAGCAATGTGTTAAAAAACATTTACTTAGTCGAGGTTACTACAATATTGATGAGTTCCTTAAAGATAAAAGCGCTTGGAGGCCGTTGGATCAGCTTTCACCTTCACACAAAAAGTAAAAACTATAAGAAATTGTAATGTTATCATCAATTGTAAATTATAATACTGTATGATTTTTTTAAAAAAGAGCAACTGTTGAGATTCTTTTCGGTTTCTTCTCAGCAGAACCTGCCTTCCGAACCGGTGATAGAATCTTTACAAATAGTCAACCGACGTGTCAAAAGTGCTTGTAAACTGAGCCTACTTGAAATAAGTGATTTTTGATTTGATTTGATTTGCTTTGATATTCCTTGCGTTGGCAGAAAGTATTGCGCCATGCTTGTTTCTGCCAAGCACTGGGCAGTCTTACGAGTATGATGGTGGTATAACTACACACGCATACGTTACACTTTGGTCATCAACTTGTGTTGTGGAGTGTTACTTATAGTTGTAATATGTTGGCAGGATTGGTTGATACCACACTACGAGCAATATTGTAAAGGCGAAAGTTTGTGTGTAAGTGTGTATGTGATCCTCCTTTACGCTGCGGCCACTGGAGAGATTTGGCTGAAATTTGGAATGGAAATAGATTTTACTCTGGATTAACACATAGACTACTTTCATCCCGGAAAAATCCATGGACCCCACGGGTTTTGTGAAAAACTGAATTCCACGCGAACGAAGTCGTGAGCGTTCGCTAGTTAATTATAAAACACATAATCAATTATCGCTATATACAGCGCGTCTGTACTCTTAGCTCGGAATTTAATTAACGTCGCTAACATAACACGTTATAGGATTTAGTTATGAAAATTTATTGATTTCTCATAATACGCAACTCACTCAGAGATTTTCATAAATATTACAGAATTACTTCTTCTTTGACCGGCGACCCTGGCCCGGCGTCCGGGGCCATGACCGGTTTTGATTCTGGGTTCTCAGGCGTTATCCCATGATCCCATGATTAATTATAAATTGGAGTCGGACACTACCTAAATATGAAAACGGTGTGAAACTTGTCACATGGCAGGTACATCAACAGAAGAGTGCGCGTAACCTCCCTCAACCTCCCGTCCCTCACACCTACACCCATTGATCTATTGTGTGTATGTAGATCTATTGTGAGCCGACAGATTGAGGCATTGTCTGTCTGTCTCGCGCCACAACACAGCTGAGGACGATTATACGGCGCGTCCTATCGATCGGACGATGTCGAGGCCTTCCGCAGACGCTGCTGCTCGAGAGATGCGCGAGATGCTGCAGAGTGTACTAGTACACTACCGCAAGAGGTAACTGCGGAAGCACCAACTTGTATCACAATCAAATTCACCAACAAAACTGTCTGTCGTTTTTTGAGGAGGACGAGGTATACCCACACATCGAAAATATTGAACACCAATAAATATAATATTATCCTGTGTCCTGACACTATACATAACTATAAATTATTTTAAAGAGTATACACACACGTGTAATTTTAACACACTGAAACTATAACTACTAATAGTAGCATTTTATACGAACACGTTAGGGCATGATCATATAGTTTCATGATCTAGCAAAACGGGTCCTACAGCTAATTGGTCTGAGCCTCTTCTTCACTGTCACAATCTTATCAGAATTATAGTCATCATGTCTGTCTCTGTCACGATCATTATCAGATTTTAACGGCAATGACTGCTGTCATGTAAGACACTCAGGGGCGTGCATAAGGTAGGTAGGGTATGAAGATTAGGGTATGTACCTACTAGTAAGACAATGTAACCAAACTGGGAAAATGTGCAATGGATAATCATTCCCAAATCCCTAATTTGTTAGGGTATGCATTGCTTTAATCTATACTAATATTATAAAGAGGTAAAGTTTGTAAGTTTGTCACATTTTTTAAATGGGGTAATTTTCGGAACTACTGGTCCGATTTTAAAAATTCTTTCACCAGTAGAATGCTACATTATCGGGGAGTGCTATAGGCTATTTTATATTAGTATCATATATAACTACTGAGTTATCACGGGTTTTCTCTTACAGGTCGGACCGAAAATCCTCTTAAACAGACTTATTCGCATGCGCTGCCTTAACTATTGTGTAAAATTGAAATTAATGTATAAAGACTTTATGTATCTTTAAAAGTTCTACAAAAAAGTCCGCGACACCATATATCTATCTTCTATATATTAGCAGATATAGTACCTTTTGTGTTTTAAAAATTATTAATTTTATATACTTTGATTTACGTCATTATTTATACAACTTAACTTTAATCCTTATTAAAATAAATTATTTAATAATCACAAGGATATTATGGAGACAAGATTTGCCCTTTACAGTATGTTAATTACTTAAATAGTTTCGGAGATAATACAAAATTTCTAAAAGACACTCGCAAATAACGTAGCTTTCTATTGGTAAAACAATTTTCCAAATCGGTCCAGTAGATCCAGAGATTACCTCCTACAACCACACGAACTTTACCTCTTTATATTATTAGCATAGAAGTCTCTATTTCTCATGGTCATACCACCACTCTCGAAGGACTGGACCGATTTTGCTAAGGGTAGGAGTAAGATAGAGAAGTTAAAGGGTAGGGTAGGGTACGGGTAGGGAAGCGTAGGGGTAGTGTAGGGGTAGGGTAGGTTTAGGGCCGGGTTTAGGGTAGTGGTAGGGTAGAGGTACGGGTAGGATAGGGAAGTGGTAGGGTAGGGGAAGGATAGGCGTGAGATAGGGGTACGGGTGAGATAGGGGTAGGAAAGGGATAGGGTACGGGGAGGGTAGGGGTAGGATGGGGATAGGGTGTAGGTAAGGTAGGGTAGGAGTAGGAGTAGGTTTGGGGTAGGGTCGGGGTAGGGTAGGGTAGGGTTAGGGTAGATGTAGGGGTTGGGTAGGGTTGGGGTAGTGGTAGGGTAGGGTAGGGGTAGTAGTAAAGTTGACATCGAAATTTACGCGGACGAAGTCGCGGGCGTCCGCTAGTGCATGTATAAAGTGCACGCCACTAAGGACACTGGGGTTTTTACTATTAGTATTTACCTAAGAAGTTTACACTTGAAATAATACAGACTTACGTACAAAGACTAACTTAATGTTTAGTAGGCAATTTTTATTACTTTCTTGAAAAAAATCTCAGTATTACATATGCCGCTCCAGAACCTTCCGTCCTGGGTGAAATGCCGCATAAGTCAACAAGTGGACGGACTCACTGTCACTGCAGCACTAGGCCAAGTGTACTGCGCTACGACACGCAAGAGCATGGCTCGTGAACCGTTGCAGCCGACGACGCGATCTCGTTACTGCCAGTTGAGACATCGTAGATCGCATTGACTCAGAGCTGGACGGAGTTGCGGAGATGTTACAGAGTTAGTTAGTGAGCACTCTCTACTGCTCGCGGGGTAATACTATCTGTATCGCTTACGTGTGCCATCTTAATACTATAACTGCTAAAACTAAAGAACTATGAGTCTCATAGAGATGACGAACTCAAAAAGTTAATTAATTTAATTGAATTTACTTACTCGAAAATTCCACTCTTTAAATCGAATTTACATTTAAAAAAATACAAAAATTATTACCCAATATAAATAATTAATATATTCTTCAAAATATTTATATATTCTTCAAAACGCTTTCAAACGCTTATTTAAGATATTTTTACTATTTACGATTAAAAATTTTCATGCAGTATTAAGGAAATTAATTGAAAAGTAATTATAACTCCACGACTTCAACAAACGATCAGAATTAGCTCTGAGGAATCGAGGACTCGTTCGATATCCAGGTTGGACTATAATAATTAGTGTCGTACCCACTTTTTAGACGAATTTTTTAGACTATTTTCGACTAATTGGTCGGGAACAAAATATAACGGCATAATAATGCTAAAAAATATGATAAAATAATAAAATATCATAAAAGCTATGGCATATAGATAAAAAATATTTAAAAATACTACAAAAAGTTACTTTGAACTACTACAAGAAATTATTTTTTACATTTATAGAGGTCAGGAAAAAGTTATTAATGACGGAAGTCAGAGGTGTCGATTAGTTTTTGCAATGAGGATGAGAAATTTGGGTAAATAAGGCCAATATTAAGTCATCGTCATCAACCCATATTCGGCTCACTGCTGAGCTCGAGTCTCCTCTCAGAATGAGAGGGGTTAGGCCAATAGTCCACCACGCTGGCCCAATGCGGATTGGCAGACTTCACACACGCAGAGAATTAAGATAATTCTCTGGTATGTAGGTTTCCTCACGATATTTTCCTTCACCAATTGAGACACGTGATATTTAATTTCTTAAAATGCCCACAACTGAAAAGTTGGAGGTGCATACCCCGGACCGGATTCGAACCCACACCCTCCGGAATCGGAGGCAGAGGTCATATCCACAGCTCTAAAAATATTATAAATATTAAAATATTATAAATATTAAAATATTAAGTATTACAAAAAAATCAAAGATTGCTTGTGTGTGTGATGTTTGCAAAAAAAATGCTTTACTATTAGCATACTCTTAATTTAGATTAGATAGATTTATTTTGTCATAATCATTGAATCTTAAAATGTTGAATTGTATAAGCTATTACATATGTTTTTTTTTTATCTGTTTTGCTTTTAAATTAGGATTATACATAGTCTATTTAAATTTTTCATACACCAAATTATTATGGTAGAAAGTATCAGGGTCATATTATATTTAAGTAATCTTTGTAAACCTGCTTTCTGATGAATAAATAAATTATTATTATTATTATTATTATTATACATTTTAAAACCAGTCACGATCCCTGTTGTGTGCGGCAGGCCCTGTCTAGCGATCGCTAAGCTCTGCCCGAAATGTGCTCCACTTGTGCACTCGCCGCGCGCATCTCGTTACGCGTTACGCAACCGCGCACTGCCCGCCGGCGCTGCGGACTTGGGCCGAGCTTCGGCTGCTGCCGCACGGTCCTGGGTTCGGCCCACTCCTCATACTTACTGACACTTCGTTGGATCTATACTAATATTATAAAGCTGAAGAGTTTGTTTGATTGAACGCGCTAATCTCAGAAACTACTACAACGATTTGAAAAATTCTTTCTGTTTTAGATACCCCATTTATCGAGGAAGGCTATAGGCTATATGACGTCATTTTTTATAATTGTCGTGTCTTTCCATTATTCCCATATTTAAAAAAAATGAATACTTTGGGGTTAAATAGATAATGATTTTGTAAGTGATTGTGTTATTGAATGTATACTTTTTATTTCTAAAATATTTTTAATAGCGGACGCCCGCAACGTCTGCGTGGACTTTAGTTTTTTCATATCCTACGGGAACCTATGGACTTTTTTCGGGATGAAAGCCTATGTGTTAATCCAGAGTAAAATCTATTTTCATTTCAAATTTCAGCCAAATCGCTTCAGTAGCCGCATTGCAAAGGAGGAACAAACATACACACACACAAACTTTCGCATTTATAATATTAGCGTGATGCCCAGTGTACTAAGTCGATCACCATTCCTTGATACAACAATAAATGTCATAATTCATATAATATAATATGACGAGATGTAACGTGTAAAGTCGCGGGTAACACGCGCTACCAAAGTAGCAAAATGTTCTCAAGTCGCCAGTTCACGTGGCGCCACGGATGAGTGTGACTTAATAAGATCGTGCGTATATAGAAACTTTTTAGTATAAAAACCCGCGGAGAAATTTCAGACACGCATTCGCGTCTCCTCACCACACAAGTACACAAAATGAAACTGGTACGTTCAAATTTGCAAAAAAATCATAACTGGGTACTTACCTACCTACAATATTACTTTGCAATTACTTGAAACGGTGCAGTTGTGTTGTGCTTTCGAAACATTGGGTATTATTAATTTGTGTGTTATGTGTTTGACCTGTGTCGGCATATTCGGTTCATTAGAGTCAGTACTGAGAGAATACAGTTTTAACTAAAAAGTTCAAATTTTTCAGTAGTCTTCAGGGATGTTTATTAAAAGAGTGAAGTGACGATGTAGGTACCTACAGCCACCCGCGCTGTGCGAGCTGGGAGTAGAACTTACGATGTGACGATGTGCCTGGTGGTGCTGATTTTAGTGATATTTTTTCTTTAATAAATTCTTACCTGTAGTTATTGTATCAAAAAATCAAGAAGCCTAAATATACATCCACGGAGTTCTTGTCATTCTGTGTTGCGATGTCTTTTTCATAAAGCCTATACAAATGTCAATAACAAGGCTAATCTAAACTTCAGTTATAATTGTGTGCGTTGGGGAATTGGCTTGTCGATAAGATTTGTATGACTCGTCTGAACAGTTCCTACAGCACGGAGTTTAGACTAAGGCGATGGCTCACTTCCAGATAACATCCTTGACCGCCATCATCGCCGCGGCGTCGGCCGGCCGAGTGTTCAGCCAGCCGCCGGCGGAGCAGTTCGCGCACGCGCCGGACGTCTACCAGTCGGCGGCCGAGCTGCACGCCGCCGAGCCGCCGGGCGCACACGCGCAGGCGCCGGGCGCACACGGCGCGTACACGGCGCGGCCGGGCGACGCGCACGCGCAGATCCTCGCCTACCACTCGGAGAGCGACGGGCACAACTACCAGTACGCGTATGAGACTGACAACGGTGAGCTTCACTACAATACATCATTATCTGCCAATAGACGTCCACCGCTGGACATAAGCCTCTTTTATTGACTTTCAATTAACACGGTTTTGAGTTGCCTGTGTCCAACATCTTCCTGTAACCCTTTTAATATCGACCTTGTGGGACCAACATGTCCCGCCCGTTATTATTTCAGCTTTGCGACTCGTTGATTTATGTCGGTAACTTTGGTTGAACAGGCTCATAGTATCAAGTCTTGGAGCCGTCTCCAATTTGCTATTAGCTTATTTGTTATGGCATTCCATTTTCTCCATTAGGAGAGAGGAGTATTTGGAGCTTAGATACGACTCACGTAACACCGGCGCGGGGGGCGCGGGGGGCGCGGGGGCAGGCTGGTGGTCACGTCTGTGTCGCTGATATATTATCAGATGTTAATGATAATGTTCAAGTCTAATGGCTCGCGGTATTCTCTGAGGAAAAGATCTTTAAGTATATTTTACATCCCACTAGCCAGCCAGCCGCAGCCAGCGCGTTATTATATACGAAACCCCCATGAGCTGACTATTTGATCAGGCAGTCGGTTATTTTAAATCCTGCAAGAATGGATATCATTCAACGATTCAGAATGAATGCGAGGTTCGCACTGTGGTCGCAGGCATCAAGGCGCAGGAGACGGGCGCGGCGGCGCACGGCTCGCGCGCGCACGGCGGCTACTCGTACACGGGCGACGACGGGCACGTGTACTCCGTGGAGTACGTGGCCGACGAGCACGGCTTCCGCGCGGCCGGCGCGCACCTGCCCACGCCGCCGCCCATCCCCGCGGCCATCCTGCGCGCGCTCGAGCAGAACGCCCACGACGAGGCCGCGGGCATCCACGACGACGGTGAGGCCTCGCTGCTTCTGATTGTGTACTCGCTGTACACTTCTACGAGTACCACAGTCGCTTCGAGGGAAGGTTCTAAAAGAGGTTGAACGACTCTTGTGACTTGTGACACTCGCGCCTCAGGACCTGGTCGCGGCGCGCGAACTAGATCTAGCGTTAGTTGTTGACGTGAGCGCGGCTCAAAGAAACCGAACAATGTGAGGTCTTGCTTATTCATTGATATCGCATACAATTTACTTAGAGAGATTGCGGTAAATAAAAGAAATGAAAGTTAACATTAGGGACAAGAGTAAAATCCTTTTTATTCATTTATTTGTCATCAATAAATTTTCATTTAATTATCAACCCATATTCGATTCACTACTGAGTACGAGTCTCTTCTCAGAATGAGAGGGGTTAGGCCAATAGACCACCACGCTGGCCCAATGTGGATTGGCAGACTTCACACACGTAACGGCTAATATAACGGAACGGCTATATATTATATCATGTTTACCATAATATCATGTGTGTGTAATTGACTCACTTACTTAAGTTTACTAGCGAAGTAACAAATTACAGTAATTTTTAAGCTATCAGGTACCTCTCGTATTAAAATTATTCAAATACTTTAAAACTAAAACTATAACTAAATTGTGGTAATTATAAACGATTTGTGCTAATTTTCTTTATTTTTTCAATGTACATTACAGGTTCGTATCACGAACAGCACCAGCAAGCTCAGAACTACCAGCTCGACAGCTACCAGCAAGACGCCCACCACGCCGCGTCGCAGGCGGAGGGCGGTTACCAGCACTAGGCACTGAAAACGCCAGGCACAGTTTGTTCATGTCCTTTGTTGTTGCGAACATTTCATGTGAATGTCTTCCGTTTACTTGCATGACTGAATAGAGATAACACTGCTCTTGTAATTCTTAATCATTTTAATTTATTACAAGAACAGTTTTATATACGAGTAGGTACTATTTTTCTCTGACGATTGTGAAATAGAGATTAAAAATATTACCTTGGTTTACGGAAACTACGAGTATGATTTCTAAGAACTAGTTGTTTTTAAAGTCAATTTCATGTTCTGATTCGTATTCCTTAATAATTGTTGTCGTTGTGTTTTATTTTAAATGTCTTTATAATTAACTTTTACATAATCTGTAAATATTGTAAAAACAATAATTATGTATGATGTATGTTACGATAATCCCTTCCAATGAATACTGCTCATAGACACTTCTACTAAACACTTGCGCCCCGGTGTGAAAGATTCTTTGTTATCTGAATTACTTTAGTTTGCCAAATTGTCTATGTAACAGTTCCTCAGAATCAGATCCATGTACCTGCTCACGTGTGATTCAATAGTATGAATGAATATAATAACCGAGTGATTCAGAGCTTTCTAGTGCGGCTCTAACACAAGTAAATATTTACCTCATTTACGTTAATCGTAAATATTACGTCACGTAATATTTGTGTCAAAACTAGTCTCCTAAGTGTTAAGACTTTACTGAAATGTTTTATTCCTAATATGATAAGTCTGTTTTTCTCCTTGTTATTCCTATTATTGTTAATGTATTTTAATAAAGAAGTTACTTCCTTGATGTTTTTTTATTTACGAATTAGCTAACTATCATCACAACTATCGCATCACCGCCATGTCGGAGTATGTTACACCAGCGAGTGAGCAGATTACTTCACGAAATTTACATGTTATTTGGCCCAAAGGTATTTCATTTACATTCAAACCTAATAAAACAATTCAACCTTTTACTTTTACGTAAATGTAGATACCGTGTTATCTACTATTTACTACAGTTTACAACTAGACCCTGGTGAAGTGGCTAGCTCATTTGGTCGCTGTTTACGTGGTTTTTTCTGTCAACATTTATCGAGAGCTTCGAGTTGATAAAGACAATCGCGTCGCCAACTACGAAGGCTATTTAAGGTAATATAGTTTAAAATCATTTCGTACTCAAAGACTGCCTACTTCTGCCGGCGACTCATCGAACGCCTGCACTTGACTACAATCACGCTAATAAATCAAAATATGATTTGCAACATTTGTAAATAAAATATTAACACGGCATTTGTCTAAATGTACTGCCATTGCTCGGAAGCTAAACAATTGATTTACTTTTCTTTCTTATATAAAACAAACATCAATTATATATAAAACTAACTAACCGTACGTGTATAACGGGAAAAGGAAGCTGCTGATCATTACCGCCACAGGAGGCGTCGCTACAACTGACGCTCACGTGGGCGCCGCCCGCGCGTCGTCTTCACATTCCATTCCGCACCGCGCTGAGGGTGCGCTCCACTGGGGCCTGTTTGTGTTTTTTTAAAACGACACAAAATGATAAACTATAAGTCATTTATACATTTTATTATGGTCGAAAAAATAATCCAATGGCCAACTTTTTCTTAATGAAATTTTTTTTATTTTTTTTTTATTTCATAAAAGTGTAAGATTTTATATTTGGTTAATTACGCATTGGCACAAAACTTATGGGAATGGTAACTACGTGACTAAGACCGTTTTAAACCTTCTGGTATTAATTAAACTCCCGCTTAACCATCTTCTTAATTGATGATAAGCTATAGTCATTAGTGATATAATTAATTATTATGGGCAATCTTATCCAATGTCTTATGTGCTTTAGTAGTTTGTACTATAAAGTACTCAAATTAAATATTGGTGTCATATGCAGGATTTTATCTAAACTGATATTATAAAGAAGAAAATTTGATTGTTAATTTGTTTGTTTGCATATAAATAGGCTTAAACTATAAAACTAATAGGAAAAATTATTTAACTTTTGGGAAGCTACTGAGAGAGCTTTAGGCCATATTTAATACACGGGTGAAATCGCGAGGTTCTGCTAGTTATTACTTTTGAGTTCTGATACAAATTCTGTAAATAATTATTGTCGTTTTGATTTTTAAAAAAAACGTCATTTACCGAGCTCGTCGAAAGAGATGAATCATAACGTCCTCCTAGCTCAAGAAATACCTACATCGTTACAGTACATGCAGTAACATAAAAAATATTCAGATAAATAAATGAAGCGGTACAAAGTGAACAACGCCAGTCACCGGCCGTCGGCGCAAGGCCGCGGATGTATTCGGAGAGATTATCCGCGGCGGAGGATGCGCGGCGTCGGCGGCTCACTCGTTGCAGCTCGCGCGGAGAGCGGTGACTTTGACCGACATACGCGCAGACACACAGACACACTGCATTACTGCTGAAGTGTTTTGTGCACTTTTACTTTTACTCTTTGCATTATAGTCCATATCAATTAGGGTAAGGGACGCCAGCAAATCAATTTTGCAAAAAAACTTTCGTTAAATTCTGTTACAAACGAACTCCGCGGGAACGATTATTTTTACGTAATAAAAAGTAGCCTATGTTCTGCTTTTGTCTGTATACAAATCGGTTCAGTGGTTTAGCTGTGGGAAGGTAACACACAGACAAACATACTTTCGCATTTACAATATTATAGTATGAGGACTAGGTGGCAGGTGTCATTTCCTGAATTCATCTGATTTCAAAACTAGTCGTCTAGTCCTGTAGCAAGTCCCCTGTTCCACCAAACAAAACGTGTGGCCACAGCATTAGGCATACAGCCATGATATCTAGCACTATCCTGAACATGTACTCGTATGTAGATGTATGTAAACAAATTATGTTATGTACTATCATGAAATTTCAGATGTAAAAGTTATACACCTTTGTAATCTCTCATAATTATTATGATGTACGATTGCCTTTTGAAGTTGCCCATCCTAATTTCAAAGTTCAAACCTACCCTTATCTATGATAGGAGCAAGGGAAATCTCAGCGTTTATAGAAGGACGAAGATCTGACCATCACAGGTCCTACGAGTGGAACAGCGTCGCCTGACACAGCAACACTCAGCAACACACAGCAATGTAATTCAATGCGTACATAATTTTAGATGTTAAGCCTCATGCTTCATGAAGTAGTCATTTTATTTTCGGTTAGAAAGGGCTAGTTGAGCACATTAACCGATCCCAATAAAAAAACTATGCACTCGTACGCGAAACAGCGGATACGTTAGCAACGTCAACAAATATCAAAGGATGGGCAAACTTGTTATCGACAAAAAACTAATACTTCTTGAACACAGCGCTCGGCACCGAGCACCGAGCGGCGGAGCCCTGCGGTGAGGAATTAATAACAAATTACATAAAAGTCAAGTCTGCAGATAAAGTTCAAACGCAACACGGACTTACGTCTAAATATCACCGCGGACGAGTTTAGGGTTCCGCGGACGATGTGCGGACGGAGACCACTCGATAACGTTAAAAATAACAATCGTCTTAACTATTTTGTATATAATTTTGTTATTTTATTTTTACTAGCTGTATTAACTAACCGAGAGCTTTATACAGTATACTGATGCTTTGTGTCGGCATCTACTTATTCACAAAATATTTAAGTTTTTAAGTTCACCTGATAATTGATGACGATCAATTGATCATTCGGTTATTTTTACATTAATTAAGGTAAAAAATTATTTACAAAATTAGTACTGAACCAATTTTGTATTTTTTTTTCGGAAATTCCGGAGACTACCGGCTAGAATACCACAAACTTCATCTCTTTATAATTTAGAAAATTACAATTGAAAAGAGACCAAAGATCCGTATATAAACAAATGTCTTACGATTATAGAGTGGGCTGATTAAATTAATCTTGGAACATGAACACTGGATTTCTTAAATGATCTCAACTCCGCCGTATCATCATCGTACGGAACCCACCGTCGGCAGGCGCGCTCACATGTGATCGCCGCTTGTCGTATGGACGTTGCGTCCAACGTTGCCACATCCTCGCTCTGCGCCCAAATAAATGGAGATAATCATATGCAATCATCATTAATCATCGGCGCAAGGACGACATAGGCCGGGCGCTAGATGCTGTATAGGCACAGTAAAGATATTACAACCAGTAGTTGGACTTCATACTAGAGGTCGAAACGCGAGCTATACCTACGCACCTCGAACATGGGGTGATCGTAGGGTGAAGACAGTCGCGACTGTGCCGCGGTGACGAACGAACGCACGGTGTATTAACAGAGTACCTAAAGTGTATTAATAGTATTAGATTTTTTTAATTATGACCAGTAGGAAATACTGTGCCGTTTTTGGATGCATGAATTCAAAATTATCCCATCCAGAGATAACTTTTTTTAAGTTACCTGGAAACTCTGAAAGGTAAGACTTTAAAATAAATTTACTTATTAGTAGGTAGGTACATAATCTTGTATTTTTTAATGGATAAGGTATTTCCTTTTATCTCCAGAATAAAGGTAGGTATCTGGATTAGTAAATAAAGTGAATAGAGTAAAGGAAAGTGATTGACACGATTGAAATAGGTAGTTATACGCGGTTCATGAATCACGATACAGTAGGTACGATAAGCTTGTGTTAAAACCTCGACTGCTTGTACAATGTTTTGTGTGACTGTGCTCGGATCATTTGTGTTTTGTTACCCGACTGCGGCGAAGCCCAAAGGAGGAGTATGTGTTTGAATGTTATGACTTGTTGTTGTATGCGGGCGACGGGAGGAAAGGACTGCGCGGGTGTGAAGTCGTACGCGCTGGGCATCGTTACCCCCCTCCCGGACCGCGCCGACCTTCGGGAGTGTTACAAACAAATTTGCCAAGTACACATACTGATAAATGATATGTCATTAGACTCGTCTAGATAGATAGGATATGTCACTGGGTAACTTAGTTCTTAAAAAATCAAAATGGCGGATTTTATGCGCTTTAATGTGCAAGCTCATAAAACTTTTGCTCAGCTTGGCATTGGTGACAAGAATTTTAACCGACTTCCAAAAAGGATCGTATCGTATTTACAGCGATATTTCCGTCATTTGTAAACCGTTTCTTTTTTGTTTGGATGAATATTCTTTCAGGTTAGTCCCATTTTTTTCATGTCAGGATCTGATAATGGCATCCTAGAGAAATCTAGGGGAACTATCGTATCGTAGGGACAATTAGTGCGTTTGTTCATTGTTTCATTATCTATTATAAATCACTACAATTTCATGAAGGTATTTATCTTTTTTTTTATTTGTTCACGTAGTGTGGAGGTAATATCTAGATGGCATCACCAAAATAAATATGTTTAAGAATACGACCAATCCTTCAAGATCATTAACGTAGTATCAGCCTTAATTAAATCAACCAATCAAAAAACATGCGTTTTTATTTATCACTTCCCATTTTACTACAATTTACAAAGTATTTTATTTGTTTATATAAAAAAAGTTTATTTACAATCACAAAACTAAGTGGAAACACAAAGTTAGCAAATGTAATTAAATTGCTGCAGGCGGGCAGCCCTATGACATGTTTACGGAGCGCGCGGCTGTAGGTATTTATTTCAAAAATCCGGCCGAGTTATTATACTGCTTGTAATATCTTTACTGTGGTATAGGCCTCAATTGTACCTAATGAGGCTAATTCTGTTGTACGCAAATTCTTAATAATTGCCTTCTTTCCAAAAAGGTTTCGACATCTCTACATTGTATCAATTGTTACAGTTCTTCTAGTTGTTGAGTTTTTCTCAGCTGAGCGACAAGACGTGATCAGTATGTTATTCTAACAGTGCTGTAACACGGAAAGTATCCAAATTTTCATAAGTTATCATACGAAAAAGCATGCATATATTATATTTGCGAGTAGGTACTTCCTATAAAATATTTATAAAAGTAGCCGACGCGCGGTTTCATCTGAATAGTTCCCATTCTTGTAAAATACGGGGACAAAATATATTAATTCAGTTCACGGTTTAAAACAATATTAGTGACATATCCAGTGTACTAAGGATGAAGTGAAGAATACTCGTACATTGTGTTGCTTAAGTTCACAGGCATCACATTAATCTTGTAAACCGACAACATAGCTTGTATATAGTTGAGTTACTTATGTTGGTGTTAGATTTATATGTATCTAATTGGCACCTCGCTATCGCAAGATCACAAAACGGATCTATGTAACTGGTAGCTGCTAGGTAATATGAGGTAGATGTCGTGTGAAGTGTTTTATCGTCGCACTTCGCAAGTTTCCGGTGATCGTGTGTACTAACTAACTACACATCAATATTGAACGAGTAGCGAGTAATTAAAGTGAATGACTCCGTCGGCGCAGCGGCCGACGGCCGACACCGGAGGCGCTGCTGATGATGACTTCAGCGACTTACACTCACACACTCACCACTAGTGTCAGTTTATGTAGTGTAGGAAATAGTAGTCTGAGATGGATATGACGTCTGGTGGCGCGACTTATTTTCGTAAAGAGTGGGGAGTTAGTAAGGCGCTCGTCGTGCGGTTGGCTTCAGTATACTCGTGGCGTTCGAGCCGTCCACATTTCTTGTTCTGTAATTCTTTATGGGGTACTTGGGATAGGCGGGGAGAGTGACTTGAGTGGAAAAGGAGAGTGTTGGTTAACCGTAAAGAACTCTACACACAAAATTCACAATTACGTGACTCCATTCAAGGTCATTCTCTGCTATTCTAGGGTATTCGAACTGAGCGACTGGGTATTTTGCTGGCTAATTTTTATTATGTAACATGGCTAGTCAGCCATTCTTAATCTATGCCAGTAATATTGCTCTTGCCAACTGAATGCAAAGCTCGCGCTAGCCGTCCCACAAATATTGATTCCAATTGACAACTCTTGGGATTAAACAAATTTCTAATTAACACTTCTGCATACTTACTATAAACTATACTGATATCGCAGCAGCTGCTCGAATGTGTTAATACACCATAACTTAATTAACTTGACGATCTATTGCTAAGTAAACATATATACATCTAATAGCCGCGACCTTGGCGGTCGGCGCGCGGAGCGGTGCGGAGTGTAGCAACTTGCAGCTGATACATCTGCTGCAATTAAAAGCTATCCTCTCTAACATAAAGCATGTCTTTATCTAACATACGGTCAAGTGTGAACCGCGTCCTCGATTTAAAGGTTCGAATCATACCTAACGAACGACTATAGTTAGGATTGTTCCGTATTGCAGTAACTAATTTATTGACTACGATTTTATTTAGACCATAATATTAAGATGAAAGCTAGTAATTTATGGCTACTAATTTATTTATAATATTTATTATATATATTTATAGTTAGTAATTTATGGCTATTATAAGTTTTTCCGACTCCTAGGCCTGAAGTTTTTGTTTTATTCACAGACAAGTTATACTTTGGTTGTAATATCCTGACTAAGCAGCCTAAGGTTATACATATTATAACCAGTTAAGTTGTCTTCAAAATTTACAATACTTATTAATTTTATAATACACCTACAATAGATAAGTGATCTGATTTTAAAATTATGGTGTCACTTTTTAATTGTATTTAATATTTCGACAGAATTGAAATAGGTCCGCTCAAAATAACATACTCGTAATACATAGGCTAAAGGCACAGAATACACAAGTCCAAGTAGTACAGGACAGTAAACGTTCAGACTGCTCAGCGCGAGGAGTGTGCGCTGCCGGTGCGCAGAGGTCGTCTCGCTCATGAGCAGTTCGTTACTTCAGCGGCGGAGCTTTTGTTTGATTGTTTTATTGACGCTCTTTTGTTGTTTTACAACAATCATTATAATATAATTGATAGATTATATTGTTGCTGTTTAAATCGATAAAAGTTGTCATGACCGCCGATAGATGGCGTTAGTAGTCGTCTAACTCACGCTACCATTGTTCCAATTCGATATCATATAAGTTGAACGAATAAGCCCACCGCGAGGTTGATACTTAATATTAGTTTCTATATATATTGTGAAGTGAGTAATAAAAGTTAGTTAAAAAGAGTGTTGTGTTTAATTGTAGTAAAGTGATCGAACATTATGGTGCCGAAACCCGGGAATAGGGATAAACTGTGAGTAAAAGAACTTAGAAAATAAAATCAGTGAAAAGACTTAGTGCAATCGCGAGTGTTTGTAAAAAAGACTTAGAAAATTCATACCTGTATTAACATAGAAAAATTTCGCTCCAAAAAAGACTTTGAAAATTTATACCTGTATTGACTTAGAAAAATTTCTCTTGTGAACAAATATAATAATTTCGCCTGTGAATAATTAAGAAGCAGTCAATTAATTGTGTTCGAACTTTTTTTCATGTTTTGTTAACCGGACATTTTAGTGACAACTGTATCATTGAACTATAAATTATTTGGACATTCTTTATTATTGAACTTTACATAAACGAACTTTGTTTTTAAATTAAATTAGTGGTGTTAACATTTGAAAATAAAGATGCAGTCATTAATACTTGTTCAAGAAGATCGTTTTGAAAACTTAACAAAATCGGAAAGAAATTTTAAAAAATCACCTAAAGAGAGGTTAACAAAATCTTATACAGAATCGAGATTAGAGTCTGCAGATACATTATGGAGTGAATTTAAGTCAGATCATCGAGAAATTGTGGCTCAAGCAACTAAAGAGATCAAAAAGGAATTATCATATTTTACTGAAGATTTATACGAACAATTTGAGGAATTTTACACTACCTACAAATCATTATTAAAAACTAAACTCGAGCAATTTAAATCTACAATAGAAAATGTTAACGTTGCTATGCCTAATGTCGGGTCGTGTTCAACGCATAACGAAGTACATTTATCATTAATCAAACTACCCTCATTTAATGGAAAATATTGTGAATGGCAATCTTTTCATGATTTATTCGAGAGTTTAATTCACACTAACAGAAGGTTACAAAGCGTTCAGAAACTTCATTATTTAAAGAGTTGTCTAAGTGGAGAACCTGAAGTTTTATTACGAAATTTAACCATTACTGATGCAAGCTACGAGGAAGCGTGGACATTATTGAAAAGGCGATACGATAATAAAAGATTCAATTGTAACGCCACACTGAAGACACTATTCTCCATTAAACAAATGAGTCATGAGTCGGCTAATGCACTTAAACTTATTCTTGACACAACATTGAGTTGTCTTAAGCAGCTGAAGAATTTAGGCATTGATATTAATTCTTGGGACGCAGTCCTGATATATCTAGTGATTTCCAAGTTAGATACCGAATCTCACAAACAATGGGAAATCCAAATGAGCAATTTTGCATCTGATGAACTGCCTAAATGGAGTCAACTTGCCGAATTCCTAGAGACCAGATTCCGAGCATTAGAAATGATAGATACCAGTAAAGCTAAGGCTTCTAGTCAAGGCAATCAAGTATCCAAATCTAAATCCTTTCACACTTCAGTTCTTGACAAAACCAAAACGGTTAAGGATCCAATTTGTGCATTATGTGAAGGGAATCACTATCTTTATGCCTGTAAGAAATTTGGAATGCAACAGTCAAAAGAGAGACAAGACTTTGTACAGGCTAAGCGGCTGTGTTTTAACTGCTTGGCGCCGACTCATTCAGTAAAGAACTGTAGACTATCAAAATCATGTCAAAAATGTGGTAGACGTCATCACACACTCTTACACAATAACAAAGAGACTGATGTTTCTTTTAGTACTGATGAGAACTTAAATCAAGAAACTAATACAACCCACCATCAAACGCAACCATCAACTTCGTTGGGAACCGAAAAGAAAATTATTTCAAGCTTCTCGACTGAGAAGCATCAACCTAGCGAAGTCCTACTTGCAACTGCGCGTTTGAAAACAAGAGATCGAAACGGCTGTGAGCACCACATCAGAGCATTGTTAGATCAGGGCTCACAGGCCTCATTCATCACGGAAGCTACAACTCAACTGCTTGGACTTAAGCGCTCACCAGTCAATGGTTGGGTGTCAGGTTTGGGGCATGGCGAAACGAGAATTAAGTACATGGTTTCGTTACATGTCGAATCACGTCAGAATCCAGCAAATTCAATCCAAGTAGATGCATATGTGCTGAAATCATTTTCATGGTCACTTCCGTCGAGCAATCTTAAATCATCTGATCACCTAGAAATAGGAGATTCATTTCTTGCTGATCCAGACTATGCGATTCCCAGTAAGATTGACATTTTACTTGGGGCAGATGCATATAGTGAAATATTAATTGAGGGCATGATCAAACATCCAAAAGATAATTTAATTGCACAAAACACAATCTTTGGATGGATTATATCAGGAAGAATTTCGAGAGACACAAATACAAAGTATAAAAGAGTAGTTAACATGCACCTTAAAATTAGAGACGACAATTTATTGAAACAATTTTGGGAACTTGAGACAGAACCAAATAACATTTTCCAAAAGAAGCTTACGAATGAAGAAATCAAATGTGAAAATTTATTTCAATCAACTACCACGAGAGATAACGATGGGCGGTACGTTGTGAGACTGCCGTTCAAAATAGAAAACCCTGAATGTGAAGAAGGACAGTTTAGAGAGTTAGCTTTGAAAAGATTTTATTCTACTGAGAAAAGGTTACTAAAGAATCCTAAACATTATGAAGAATATCAGAAAGTTATGAAAGAATATCTTACACTAAATCATATGAAGTTGATAGAAAGTGAACAAGAAATAGCAGATCCTACAGCAGTTTACCTATCACATCACGCAGTAGTCAGGGAAGACAAGGACACGACGAAACTAAGAATAGTTTTTGATGCTTCCCAAAAGGGTGTAAATAATGTCTCATTGAATGACAGCCTATTAATAGGTCCAAAATTACAACAAGACCTGAGACATTTGTTGATGAGGTGGCGTTGTGGAAAAATTGCTATAGTGGCTGATATAGTAAAAATGTACCGTCAAGTCAGAGTACATGACGATGACACAAAATATCAACGTATACTCTGGAGACCCGATCCTAATCAGCCAATACAACATTACAAGTTACTTACCCTGACTTTTGGAACTGCTTGTGCACCCTATCTCGCAGTAAAGTGTTTACAACAAATAGCTAAAGATGAAGGTTATAAATATCCGATGGCTGCTGAAAGAGTATTAAAAGATTTTTACGTGGATGATCTGATGACTACATGTAAATCTGAAAAAGAATCTAAATTGATGTACAATGAAATGAACAATCTACTACATGGATCAGGCTTTCAACTTCAGAAATGGAGTAGTAATAGTGAAAACTTTCTAAAATACGCGAGTGAAGAAACAACTAGTTCTGATCAATCAATAAAAATCAAGGCTAACGATACATTAAAGGTTTTGGGCATTACTTGGAACCGAACAGCAGATGATTTTGAATTTGAAATAAATTTACAAAACACAAACGATGAGATTACTAAGAGAAGAATTCTTTCAGAGATAGCTAGATTGTACGATCCAATGGGATGGATCGCACCTGTTATAGTCAAGGCCAAAATTTATATACAAAGGTTATGGCAAGCAAATTTAGATTGGGATGACACATTACCTGAAAATCTCTTAACTGACTGGTTAAACTTTAGGACAGATTTAGTCAACCTCAAAAATGTTAAAATTCCTAGATGGATGAAGCTGACAGATAATTCACATCGAGAGTTACATGCGTTTGCTGATGCATCTAAATCAGCTTATGCAGCAGTTATTTATCTGAGAACAGTGGACATAGAAGGTAATGTTCATGTGAGTTTGGTTACAGCCAAGACGAAGGTTGCACCAATAGAGAAAGAGGTATCTATTCCGAGATTAGAACTTTGCGGTGCACTTTTGGCTGCGAAGTTATTATACGAAGTATCCCAAGTGTTAGACATAAGTATAAATAACACATTTGCTTGGACTGACTCGACTGTGGTGTTGGCATGGCTACGAGGTTTGCCGAATCGCTGGACAACGTTTGTTAGTAATCGAGTATCCGAAATTATTAACATTGTTGATTATGAACGATGGAGTCACGTAACGACAGATTTTAATCCGGCTGACTGTGCTTCGAGAGGCCTGCAGCCATCAGAATTATTAGATCATGAACTTTGGTGGAAAGGTCCGCAATGGCTTTACAGTAGAGAACTCGAATGTAACAAAACAGAATTTAATACACACGAAGAAGAGAAACCTATGAAGACTTGTGTAGCAATAAAAGAAACAGAAGACAAATTTCCATGGACTAAATTTTCATCATTATCAAAAGCACTAAGAATTCTATCACTGTGTAAAAGATTTTTAAAATTAACAAGATTATCAAAGGAGGAAAGACACAAAATTAAACCTATAATAACTGCAGACGAATTGGATAGTACGTTACATATTTGCATTAAACAGGCTCAAGAAATTGAATTTGGCGAAGAACTAAAAGATATTAAAAGTCGTGGCTATGTACGTAAAAAGAGCGTACTTCACACACTTCTTCCATATATTGATGAGAAGGGTCTTTTAAGAGTAGGTGGACGAATAAAACTTGCGAACGCAAAGTATGACACCAGGCATCCTATTATTATGCCTACTAAAAGCCATCTTTCAAAACTTATAATAAAAGATGTTCACCAGAAAACATTACATGGGGGACCTCAAATAATGCTGAATATGATACGAGAGAGATACTGGATCATTAGAGGAAAAGAACAAGTAAAGAAACATTACAGAGATTGTGTAGTATGTCTAAGATACTCAAAGACAAAAAAGGTACCATTAATGGGACAATTGCCAGAAGTTAGACTTAAGCCAAGTAAACCCTTTAAATCTACAGGTGTCGACTATTGTGGTCCAATAAATGTGAGAGTTTCACCTGGCAGAGGAGTGAGGTCTTATAAGGGATATATTGCACTATTCATTTGCATGGTGACTCGTGCAATTCACCTGGAAGTCGTCTCTGACTTGTCGGCTAAAGGTTTTATATCGTGTTATAGAAGATTTGTTTCTAGACGCGGATTTTGTCAAAATTTGTACAGTGATAACGGTACCAATTTTGTCGGTGCTGATAAAATTCTAAGGGAAATGTTTGATTCAGCAAAATCCGATATCCCTAATGAAATAGCCCAAATACTTAGCATAGAGGGAACAACATGGCACTTCATTCCACCACACTCGCCCAATTTTGGTGGTATCTGGGAAGCGGGAGTACGTTCTGCAAAGACGCATTTGAAAAAGGTTATAGGTGACAGCACACTCACCTTTGAGGAACTATCCACAGTTTTGGCACAAGTTGAAGCGTGCTTAAACTCACGTCCAATCACCCAACTCAGCGATAGTCCTGATGACCCTGTACCATTAACTCCAGGCCACTTCCTAGTGGGTGAGCCATTAATTGCAATACCCGATCAATACAATACTGATGAGAAAATCTCTGGAATAGAGAGATGGAGACTAATGCAAAAGATGGTAAATGACTTTTGGAAGAGATGGTCCAAAGAATATTTAGTCACTTTAAGTCAAAGATACAAATGGACTACTGAAAGGAATGAACCTGAAATAGATGACATTGTAATTGTTAAAGAAGATAACATCCCTCCGGCCAAATGGGTTCTAGGAAAGATCGTAGAGAAACATACTGGCAAGGACAACATAACTAGAGTAGTAACTATTAAGTGTAAAAATAATTTTCTTAAAAGACCTGTCAGTAAACTATGTTTCTTACCTAAAGCTTAGTATAAAGTTAATTATCTTAATAATTGTCACGGTGGGCGGTAGCTAACTTGTTACATTATTGTTATTTGTGTTTACATTTATACTGTTAGAAGTTCAAGATTAACATATTACTTCAACTTGTTCATTGTTACCCACATTTCATTTCATTAAGGCTTAACATCTATTGTTCTAACTTTATTGGCATTGATTTGCTTTACTTTGTTTAGAGTAAATTTTATCTGAAGCTTGTATTGAATCATTGTGTTTGTTTTTTTGTAAGTAATTATTGTTAACCTTAATTTGCAAAATCATTTAAATCACTTTCTTTGAATTTGGTGAATTTTAGTTTGTTTCATTTTATTAATGTATGTTTATTTAAAGGACAAGTCCTTGATGGGCGGAATGTTTAAATCGATAAAAGTTGTCATGACCGCCGATAGATGGCGTTAGTAGTCGTCTAACTCACGCTACCATTGTTCCAATTCGATATCATATAAGTTGAACGAATAAGCCCACCGCGAGGTTGATACTTAATATTAGTTTCTATATATATTGTGAAGTGAGTAATAAAAGTTAGTTAAAAAGAGTGTTGTGTTTAATTGTAGTAAAGTGATCGAACAGTTGCGTTGATTAGGATTCTGTATTGGAATTTGTAAATCCTTGAAATATTTTTGCCAGGCACCATTTGGAAAGAATGATTATGTTTCTGAATTAATTTGAATCGTATGAAAAGGATTCTTGGGCTCAAGCTTAAAATATTTTTGGTTACTTTTAATAATTTTCAGTTTATGACTAAGAATTATTTGTACTGGTATTGTATTCTTGAATTAATACATCACTGGCTTGGCAATGACTTCAAAGTGATCAATAGGTAGAAAATATTATAATTATATTTTTCCCTTTTTAGTTTCGTGGCTACGTTAATGTTTCGGAGTCGGTTGTATTAAAAAAAAAATATTCGTTAACAATTTACAATAGCGTAGAAATATTTCGTAGAAGCGATCGTCGTACCAGTGAGCATCGTCTGCGTCAACAGACCCTCCGCACAGACTCATCACTGCGCTGCCAAAGCTCTACTACGAGTATATGACAATGTGTTTCACCCGGACGTGCCGCGGAGATGGTCCTCACCGGCCGGCCGCAGACCTTGACGAGAGCCCTTTAAGCCGCAGCTAGGCTCGTAAATCACATTAATAGCTGCAAATACCACTCAGATATCCTACATACGAGATTATATAAACATTATCAGTTTACTTATTTGAATAACTTATGTCCAACGTTAGAAACTGAAATATATTATTTTAATCCTTTACTCCTACGGAATACATTCGGCACGGAGATGTCTCTTGGTTGGAGTGGAGGGTTACAATGGAGAAAATTCCTTTTCACATCCTAACAATTTCAAAAAAGAGATCAAAATAAAATTTCGTGAACAATTTCATACTTAATTAATTACCTTAAATTAAAAATGAATTATATTATTGTCCGTCGTAACTTCGTCCGCATGGAAATCGATGTAATCTTTCAATGTCCATATAATTCCCTTCTGTTTCTATTTTACATATCTTCTATCTATCTATCTATATTATATAAAAATTAATTGCTGTTCTTTGGTCTCGCTTAAACTCGAGAACGACTCAACGGATTTATCTTATCTTGGTCTTGAAATGTTCGTGGATGTATAGGGAAGGTTTAAAAGGTGAGAAAAATTACAATATTTGTCAGGAAAACCACAAAAACAACTCTTTTTTATTTCCTATACAAACGTTTAAGAGTCAAGGGGTAGGAGTAGGGTAGGGTTAAGGTAGGGATAGGAGTAGGGTAGGTTTAGGGTAGAGGTAGAGTAGTGTAGAGTAGGGATAGGGAAGAAGTGCACATAAGTCAAAGCGAAGCTTGACCGGGCCCGCTAGTAATAAATTGTTCACTAATCATTTAATAAAAATATAACTTATAATATAAATTTATTCAATTGTTATATTTATATTAAAAACGCTTCAATCCCTTTTTAACCCTTTCGGAGTAGAATTTTGAAAAAATCTTTAATGACATTATTTTTTGTATTTCCTGGTACATAGTATACCAATTTTTACAAATGTAACCTAAAAAATGAGGGACTTTTCTAAACATTCAACCAATATTTCACCTTCTGAATCTATTTTAGCGACAAAAGTTTCTTCATATAAGAGAAACCCTTCGTATTATGGTCTCAAAATGTGCCAAGTTTTATTTGAATACATTTAGATTTGTATTAGTATTTTGTATTTTCAAATTCAAATTCAAAATTCATTTATTTCAAGTAGGCTCAGTTTACAAGCACTTTTGACACGTCAGTTGACTATTTGTAAAGATTCTACCACCGGTTCGGAAGGCAGGTTCTGCTGAGAAGATACCGGCAAGAAACTCAACAGTTGCTCTTTTGAAAAAGTCATACAGTATTACAATTTACATTTGATAACAATTAAATTACAATTTCTTATAGTTTTATTTCCTGTGTGAAGGTGGAAGCTGATCCAATGGCCTCCAAGCACCTTTGTCGTTAAGGAACTCATCAATAGTGTAGTAACCTCGACTAAGTAAATGTTTTTTAACACATTGCTTAAAGTTGTGCATTGGCAAGTCCATCACAGTCTTGGGGATCTTGTTATAGAAGAGTACACCCAAACCCACAAAAGATTTTTTAACTCTTTGGAGACGATATGCAGAAATAACTAACTTATGCCCGTGTCTAGTAAGACGTGGGTTTAGATCTCCTTTTCGTTTGTACAAATTAATATTTTGTCTTACATAAACTATACTGTTATATATATACTGACAGGCTACTGTTAAAATGCCTATTTCTTTAAACTTTTGACGAAGGGACTCGCGTGATTTTAGTTGATATATTGCTCGAATTGCTCTTTTTTGAAGTACAAATATAGAATGTATATCAGCAGGCTTGCCCCACAACAAAATACCGTAAGACATTACGCTGTGAAAGTACGCAAAATAATTTCGCACTAACATAGATAATAAGCTAATAACTACTAACACTATATGGGTCAATGGCCTGAAATATTTTATTTTATACATATTATACATACATATTTTATTTTATTTTTATTTTAGAAGTTTCAGCGTGATACCCGAATTCATGACCGTGATGATTCAAAAAAAAAACACGGACAAACAGACAAACAATAAACACTTTTGAAAAATCAAGGAGTTGAATTTTTTATCCCCATTACATTTCACATTCTATCGATAGTCAATGTGATTGTGATTGTGTGATGACCGTGAACATAATTTGGAAAATGGCAGACTTTCATAAAAAGTTCAACCTCTATTTAACCCCATAGGAGTGACATTTTTCAAGTTCTTTTTTTTTGTTCAAACCGACCGCTTGTAGACCATTTTTCACCAATATAACTTAAAAATGGTTGATTTTTATTCTTTGGTAAATCTCAACTACTTTCTAACCCTAAAAGGTAGAAAGTGGTTTAAATTTAACTAAAAATTAATTTCAAAGGGTTGAGATTTAAAAATTCTTGAAACACGTTTTTTTTTTATTTATGGTAAATTTTTTATAGATCTAATGACTTTCCATACTAACTTTCAACCCCTATTTCACCCCATTTTGATTTTATTTTTGCAATAAAAGGTATCCTAAGACCTGCTCCGTACTATGGTTTTAAATCGTGCGAAGTTTCATTTAAATTTAGTCAGTAGTTTCAGCGTGATGCCTAGACAATAAAAACACAGACAGACAGAAATACAAAAAATAAAAATAAAAAATTTGGCTTCAGTATTGATTATATGTATAATACCCTCCAACAAAAACTTTCAAAATGTACAGAATTGGACTTGTTATAGTTTTGTTACAAGTATAGATAAATGTTAACAAACATAGTGCCTTCACGTGCCTATAATTATTATTATTAACCGACTTCCAAAAAGGAGGAGGTTCTACGTTCGGCTGTATGTATGTTTTTTTTTTTTTTTTATGTATGTCCAGCGATAATTCCGTCATTTGTTGACCGATTTTGAAAATTCTTTTTTTGTTTTGAAGGGTTTGATTCCAGGGTGGTCCCATTTTTTTCATGTCAGGATCTGATGATGGCATCTTGGAGAAATTGAGGGGAACTTTCGAAAATTGTAGAGACGGCTAGTGCGTTTGTTAGTGTTTTCATAAGGTATTTTAAGCCACTACAATTTTATGAAGGTCTGGAGTTGGTTTGATGATGGAGCCGAAACACAGACGATGGAACTCGTCAACGATTTACAGCAGTTACCTTTTGTTTGGGCTTGATTAATTTGTATTGATGAGAACTTTCCACCTAAATGGGTTGTGACTGTATTGGGGGTCTGGTGATGAAGACGAAGGACAGTGAAGAGAACTCCTCGAGGGTTCACAGTAGCGACCTTGTGTTTGGACTTGATAAATTTGTATTGATGAGAACTTTCCACCTAGATAGGTTGTGACTGTATTAGAGGTCTGGTGATGAAGACGAAGGAGAGTTTAGGGAACTCCTCAACGGTTCACAGTAGCTACCTTGTGTTTGGACTTGATTAATTTTATATTGATGAGAACTTTCCACCCATATGGGTTGTGACTTAAGACAATTGGTTATATTCATATGACGTGTGGATAAAGGTGGAGTGAAATTTTGTATATGAGCTAAGGAGTATTTTTAAAATTGGGATTGTAAGACTTAGGTACCTATCATAAGAAAATAACGTTTTAGCTAATTGCTTGCGTTTTGTTCACACGCAGTAGGTATGCTAACACTAAAAATAAAAAAATAAAAATTTTAATAAAAAAATTCAACCGACTTCCAACTCAAACATTAACTTAAACTAAAAAGCAAAAAATAACATCTTGCCTATGTACTACCTTCTGATCAGTTTGAAGGCGGTGCCAATCCAGTGTCGTGTTTTAATTAAAGCTGTTTCCGAAAGAAGCACATAAGTTGTGTAGCTTAAACGGGTTTAATTAAAACATCACTGGCTTGGCACCGCCTTCAAACTGATCAGAAGGTAGCACATAGGCAAGATGTTATTTTTTGCTTTTTAGTTTAAGTTAATGTTTGAGTTGGAAGTCGGTTGAATTTTTTTATTAAATTTTTTTTTAACAGGACAACGTTTGTCGAGTCCGTCCGCAGGTAAATTATAATTAATAATTAATGAAATGGCAGGTTATGTCGTTCCTCCGATACACCGTAATTACGATCGACGTGTTGTTGCAAGCGCAGGCCGGAGAGGCAAACATCCAGAGCATGTGTCTAACTGTCTGAGCTATAATGAATGGCGTCACATTCATCAGACGCACAAGCGACTGCTTGTTAGCTAGATTTAAGAGCTAATCTTGAGCTATTATGAATTTGTATTGATATTCACAATCTATTTGTACAATGTATTACTTGTTTTGCAGAACGTCGTAAATTTTGCCTTAACATCGTCATAGGCTTACTTTTACGGGCCTATTGTAGTGCACTGGCCACTGCATTATGCCTTTTGTCTGTGAAATTAAGTCTCGTAGGAACCATAGATTTTTCTTCGCTTCATAAACGCGTAGGTACTTCAATTTCATTAATTTTTTTTCGTAAAAAATAACAACTTGAAAAAATTGTCCCGTAAATATTTCAACATTTCGTTATTGGTATGATTACGTTGTAGCTATTCTCTTCAAAATGTGTAGCAAATGTTAAGGAACTATACGTTACCTTCGATATTAATGTATGGGGTTTCGTTTGCAATACCTCGACGGGATCTCACTAACACAACAAAGCCGCAGCTAGTGCGAGTATGTTTACTTGATGAATTGCAAAAAACGTGAACGTAATGAGGAATGCTCGTCGTAATGATCGCGATAATGATGTACGGAATTATGAAGTCAAGGAAATTTGGTCGTTTGGAATTAATGGTTATATTAAAGGTAATGGGAGGCGACCAGTTAGCGGTAACCACTTTATCGGCGAATTCATGCAGTTTTCTGTTACTCGGCGTATTTTATTGTAATTTACCTCACCTTGTGGGTGACCTAAGAGAAATACCTTCGACGCTTACTTTTGGTCTAGCGTCGCCATTTTACCTAATACGGCTCCAGTATTACCATCTGAAAAGATACCTGGAGATCCACTATCGGATAAAAATATTGAATTTGTTGTGTAAGTTTGTTTGGTGTAAGTTGTAACAACTGCCGTCGTTGTTGTAAGTCCAGTGGCTCTCCTATGTGGCTTTAGGCCAAAAGTCCTGGGTTCGAGTAGCTACGAAATAACTTTAGAGAATTGTATTAATATATCTCTTTACTTCCAAGATATTATCGGTAAAAAAGGCCGGCGTTAGAAAGTTGTTACATCGCCGCCGCCGTGGCTTGCTGAGCACGACAGTCCGTCGGTGCCGGTCATCATCATTAACCCTGAACCAACCATACCTTCATTGGAGTAGCCTGGTGGTTATAAGCAACAGAATGCATATGAGTATGTTCTAAGCTACATATTCCTTCTGCTGTAAGGGGAGTATACTCTTTTAAAAAAAGAAGATATTTCCAAATCGGTCCAGGCGTATTCGAGTAGTCGGTGTAAAAAAGAACATACCAAACGCAACATGGGACAAATCCAGTAGTTGTGGCTGTAGGCTCACTCTATCCTTTCATAATACTTGAGCGATGAGTTCAAAATTTCCGACGAGTTCTGCAATAAAAATTTATTGAAGATGAATCGGTACTAAACGAGGAATGTAACCTTTGCGCCTATCCACACGTAGGCTCACACTGAGACACTGAATCACTGCGAAGGCAGTGAAGGTTGCTGCTGCTCATACATTCCACGCTTTGTTTTTTATTTATTGTTCTAATCCTGATTACAATATCACTTCATCTGAACGCAAATGTTTATTAAACAGCTGTGTAGTTCACGGATTTTGGAATATTTTCATAGCGTCAGCTCCACCGTCAGTATTAGTTCATACGGCTTCAGGTATCAAATACATCGTAATAAAGGATTTATGACCAATAATTCTAAAAAACACTAAATGCAAAAAGAACTATTTTTCAATTTTCTGCAGTAAAGCACGGATGAATTGAATGCGCGGATATGCTGCAGCATTCAGATCGGACAACACTTCTTTATCTTTAAATGAATGTGAATCTCTTTGAAATCAAAAACCAACGAACATCATCTCACAAGCGTCGCTCCGTATCTCTCAACTTAAAGTGTAGGTGTTAAGCTTCATGTGCCTGTGATTCCAACCAATCAATTGGCAACTAAAAGTGCATAACTTTCAATACAATGTTTGCTTCTGTTTACTTATATTAATCACCTAAGATGTGTCCTGTACCTCATCTGTCTTATCCCATTTCCTGTACTGTCCATACGTTTCAAATAAATGCATATTATTTTCTAATTGATTGACTTAATTGACTCTAACGTCCAATATAGGTATAATGTTATGTTTTCTCAATTACATACTAATAAATCAATATCTAGTTCCCCGTCATCCGATAAGCCGCGACTGCATTTGACCGCAAGAGGTCAAACGGTGTTGCGAAATGTTGAGCCGCCGACAGCAGCAGTTAGTGTCTCGCAGTTCACACTGAAGTAGCACCTCCTCGGAGATACGGACTGCCTTGTGGTACCTCAAACCGAGCAGCTGGTTGCAAGCATCTATCTCCCTACTGTGGTCAGTCGGGAGATGGGAGGGAGATTTTTACATTTGAAACTATGAGAGGAGAGACGAATATCTCAGCATCACATGGATGCGAGTGCTGTTTCTAAAATATAGTTAGAATTTCTGTATATTGATTTTACCAAAAATTTATAGGGCAATACATTTTTTCACATCATTGACGCTAATCTCACACTATTGTGCCGTCTTATCCGTCAGTTAGATATAGACAAATTCGATTACTTGTAGTAATACGCTTTAATTTGAAAAAATGGCTTATTTATTTGAAAGTGTGTATTTAAACGTTGGTCCCGTATATTTAAAAGTGGAAAAATGGGAATGATTGATTATTTATATATACATTGTAATGTAAAACTACATGTAACTATTCACAGAGTAGTCCGATCTTCCGTCAATCGGGTATAAAACTGACCAAATATAGCTCATACGAGCCTCCATTGACCTATATTCTCCTTTAGTCCATCTTCACGAAGGAGAAATACAAGTGACATTGTATGCAACATTTTACATATTTTCATTTGACGGCGAGCATTAAGAGTAAAACGACTCGAGCTTCTGTTCAATTGTTTGTAACGTATTGGAACGCAGTTTATCTTTTGTAACGGTCCGCCGTTAACACTGCGAGATCGTTCAGCGGCTTTGTTCGCTTGTACTATTATGTATTCTGTGGTTCCGTACAACCTCGACACCAACATTCCCAGCCTCTGTGTCGACATGCGTATTAGTGTTCGATTTTACACACTATAAAATATTTTTAGGGTTCTTGCACACAAACAAATTGGAGTAGTTTCGTATTCAAATGATTAACCCTCTTGTACCAACCTTTTTATTAGAGTTCAACATACTCAGTACCTGCCTCGTCGTTGCAGTGGTCAGTCTATATGACTTCGTAGTTCCAGCTCACCATACTGCAAGACATAGGGTGGGATTTGTCCCTATATCATTGATGTCCCGAAGTCTTGTACAAAGTGGTATGGGCTATCTTTTGTCATACGCTATTGCTGTTGTTGGGAATGCTTTCTCAGAGAATTAAAGAGAAAGATCTCCGTGGCTGCAGAAGTGGTACAGTTGGCTGTAGTACTTTCCTGAACGAGTGAAGAAAGATACTCCCTCATTGTCAAATATATAATTTGATTATGAAATACGGTTTAGTGGAATCAACCAAAACACGTCTCTAATTTATTATTGCAATATATTCATCATCTGCCTCAACTCGAGAAGGCGTTGATAGTTGAATACCAGCAGGCTCTCTATATGCTAAGCGCGCGAGATAGCATCGCTCCGATTGTAGCATTGTTCCAGCCGCGCCCGACGCCACCTTGACCTCCTGCCTCCTAGACTATGTGTGACCTTGGAAATGGAATCCCATGTTTTCTGTGTAACGATACCGTGGCCTGGGGAGCTTCAGCTGATCATCGTTCCGTCATAACTTTCTGAAAGTCTCATAAGGAAATTTCCAATAGGCGACACCAATGTTACAACATTTTGAGAACTTTCCACACAGATAGGTTGTGACTGTCATTTAGGGGTTTGGTGATGAAGACCAAGGACAATTAAGGGAACTCCTTAACAGTTTACAGTATCTACCTTGTGTTTGGCCTTGATTAATTCGTATTGCTGAGAACTTTCTACCTAGACGAGTTGTGTCTGTTATTAGGGGTCTGATGATGAAGACCAAGGTCAATTAAGGGAACCCCTTAATGGTTTACGGTAGCTACCTTGTGCTTGGGCTTGATTAATTTGTATTGCTGAGAATTTTGTACCAAGATGGGTTGTGACTGTCATTAGGGGTCTGATGTATTCATTTGAGATGAAATTTTACACTAAAAATGGAAAAATAATAAAAATTTTAATAAAAAAAATACAACCGACTTCAAAACCTAAAAACGTACCCACTAAACTAAAAAGTGAAAAATAACATCTTAATATGTTCTACATGCTGATCAGTATGAAGGCGGTGCTTAGCCGGTGTTGTCTTAATTTAAGCCATTTCTGACAGGACCACATGAAACAACACTGTCTGCAAAGTCTAAATTTATAAGATATTCTAACATGGCTTGAATTAATACATCACCGGCTTACATAACCGACTTGAAAACCTAAAAATGTACCCACGTTTGTAGGTTTTGAAGTCGGTTGTATTTTTTTTATTAAAATTTTTAGAGTTTAAGATACGTTATTTTCTAAAAACTTGTAAAATAATTAAAACCGGAAACAGAGCATTCCGTACCGATAGGGCGAATTCACGCCACGGCACTACGGTAGCGGGTAAAAATTTACCAATAGTTTCGATAAAAAGCTGTACAATACAACCTTTAAGACAACCTGCCTATCCTAATCCCATACTAAAAAAAACTTACGCAAAAAAAAGTTTCTAAAGTTCAGCTATTTATTGGGAAAAGTGGTTTCATTATACGTGGAATAAATTTTGTAACGTACTCGATGCGTATATATAAAAGTGGGCTGCGCCGTCGGGGCATCACTCGTGTGCTCACCTCCGACCCGCTCACACCTTGCACTATGCAGCTGGTGAGTTGTCGATATACTAGCGGCGATACTAACAATATATCGCATATCGATAGCGACGTCCCGCGGGCGCAGCACTAGCGGCGCCGGGCGGACTCGCTTGTCGAACTGTGATAGTGAAGTGATTCCATTTAGAGCTTTTGAACGTTAAGTTAATTTAACTAATGTTTAATTAATTATTAATCTTTTTATTTTATTACTTATTAATAACTAGCTGACGCCGCACGGTTTCACCCGCTTGGTACCCGTTCCCGTATACTGGGACAATATATAGCCTATAATCTTCCTCGGTAAATAGGTTATCTAACACAGAAAGAATTTTTCAAAACAGACCAGTAGTTCCTAAGATTTGAGCGTTCAATCAAACAAACAAACTCTTCTGCTTTTTAATTAGTATAGCTATTTAATTAGTATAGATAACACTCATTCCTTTAAACAACACGGGGTGGGATATTTTGTAGTCTTTATACTATACATTCAAGACTGTTTCATCAGTTGAAAACTTCTTGTAATGAACATAATTTCAAACTGACGAATTTGCAAGTAAATAGAATAATATACTTTTTTTTTGCAAGATAATACCATTTTGAATCACATGTTTTGATTTTTTCAATTCAATCAACTAAAGGTGAAGTCAAATCAATCATGTTTTAAAATTGTCATATAACTTACATTTAGCTGATAATATAGTTTAAAGCTTTTATTTTTTTATTTATTCGAGCATCACTAATTAACTTTACGCAAATCATGTAGTAGCTTTCTGCTTTGTTTCATAAAAATCCAAAAGAAAATATGAAGGTTCCAGGCACCTTACTTTTTCTTCTGCTAAATAGCGGGCGTCTCTTAGAGTATAATAATATATTATTTTAGTTGCATATAGGAAACTAATACTCGATACGCACCATTTGTTTAACTGGTACAGCTGCCGTGACTCGATCGACATCATACTTCACGAGTGTCACTTACAAATAAAGGCACCGTTTCCGAGATTAACAATTACATTACTTAGTTCAAACTTAAATTCGTTGACGTCGCGTCGTATAGACTAAGTTGACGAACCCTTTTATCAAAGTCTGTTTAATAGGACTTGGTTTAAGAGCTCTAACAAAAATTAGTCTTTCTTTTAAAGAATTTAAATGTTTGAAGATAAAATGATATTGTGACTATTTTTAGACGTGTAATTTTCAGTTTTCAATATTAAACACTAGGCTCCAGTGTCTATAATCAAAAAGCTCAAATGTATCAAGCTGTGAATAGTTTTATAACTAGATAATTTTTTATTTGCCAGACGATTGATGCTGGCAATATATCAGGATTAATATCTGTAACCTTTGCAAGTATCGCAGTGAAGTAACATATTTAGCCGCAACAACACAACAACACAACAACACAACAACAACAGCGCTGTGATGAGCTCCAGCCGCCCATCTGCCGTTGCCTCACCTGCGCCGAACTTGAAATTTATGCATTTCCTATTACCATATTATAAAAACTTACTCATGCGATAAAGTGCCTTTTCCCTACCGATAAAAGAGTGAGATTCGCGTGAACAGTCGTGATTGATGTGATATTGTTTGTTCACGGCCGCGAGTGATGGTAGCGTTGAGACAATGACTGTTGCGTTTGTTTTTGATACAAAATATACGAAGGATGATTAATTGTGGGAACGGTCGCTGAAATCGTGATATTTGTGTGTTTAGTTTCAACGTAATTGCTAAAACATTACCTACTCATAAGCCCATTTTGTATAATGTTCATTTCGCATTTATTTAAAAAATATTCCGTTCTACGACGAGTAGTATATTCCATTTTTTCAACAAGATAAGTCCACAAGCACTAGTCTAGCCAACCACAGTATCGCCTCTCATGCGGACGTTAACTCCAACCAAGCTCACGGACCACAGTTGTTAGTCATTTCAATTTTGACAACCCTTTTAACCTAAAGTTCAAATTCGAACGACACGTGTTATTGGCGAAAAATTCATCGACGACTGTAAAATATCGGAATCACACCCCTGATCGACTTAAAACGTTAAAGCTAAATGTTTGGCGCGGTTCGCCCGACTATAATAACTTACATCCAAAGTAATCGTTATTCGTGTGTTTCCAGTTCATCGTCGCCTCCGCCCTCCTGGGCCTGGCCGCCGCGGCCTACGCGCCCTACCCCGAGCAGTCCAACAGGCCGCAGGCCTCCTTCGAGAGGACCGCGCGCATCCTCGCTCTGGACTCCGACGTCAAGGAGGACTCCTACAGGTTCAACTTCGAAACTGAAAACGGCATCAAGCAAGAAGAGCAAGGACGTGAGGTATGTCTGTTTTGAAATTTTCTGAACTGAGTCATGTTTACAAAAGTTGGATTGGGACGACGCCGACGGGAGAGCAGCTGACTGTGTGTACTCCACGGTACTTCGAGCAGCTTGCACCTGTGTTACTATGTTACCTTTTCACAGCTAATTAGATACATTGGACGTTGAAGCAGATCATAGGCTACTTTGTAAAACACACAATTTCACACGAACGTAATCTCGAGTCATTTATAAACACTTAAAGATATAAAATTTAAGTGAAGGATGTGTTTATTAATGACAAACATGCTTTACATATGTTTTACTACGAGTTGGATGCACTAGAAATAGAAATGATAATGTAACTTGTATTGACTGATTTATCAAAATGTTTAATTAGACATCGCTCATTAAACATGATCATATTCTACGTCCATTAACACACTACATTAATCGCATCTTACGAACCGTTACGAATATACACTATGTAGTTATGTACTATGTGGCAAATTCTCGAGTCAAATGTTCTAAACGTTGCGGAACTTAAAGCTCTGACATTTCGGTGACCATAATATAGATGTAAAACTAATATATTACACTATGACTCAACCTCTAACCCGAATGTGCCTGTATGCGTGTATGAGACTGAACCCACACACACAGACAATCTCCGGACGAAAGGGCATCGGCCAGGATTGCATAAAAGGTCAAAGTTGCCTTAACATTTTTAGATTTATTGTAACATTAGTATGGACCAATCTTCTAAATGACACCAAACGACGTATAAGGAGCCACATACCCCGAGGCGTTCAGAACACCGGCCACACCCAGAGCTAACGATCGAACTTGAAAGAACAAAGAAACAATACATCTATTGAACCTTATTCACGCGGATCTTTTAAAGAACATTATGAGAATCTGTGACCGTTAACACTAGGTAAATTTAAATAGTTTCAAAATAATTAAATATAAAAAATATTCCGATAATAAATAAATATGCAGTTTGACATTTCTAGTTTCGTCAGCTTTTCAACTTACTTAATTGAAATTTCATCAAAATTCAAATCTATGGTAATGTTAAGGTTGTCTTATGGGAATGATGAAATTGTAAACATTTTCCATAACATAATAGTCACAAGACATACCTAATACGAATATAAATTTTAGCATTTGTAATTATGTAAAATATAATTTTTCGCTAAAACCCTACTCCTACCCTACCTACCCAAAAAAACTCAACCCTATCCTATCCTACCCTACCTTACCTTATCCTACCCTATACTACCCTACCCCTACCCCTCTTTTAAGTATTTTTACGAATCGTTTGTACGGTTACTTTGCTCAAGTACCAAATAACGAATTCCAGGTGGACGGCATCGAGAACAGCGGCGGCTACCAGTACACGGGCGACGACGGGCAGCTGTACGCCGTCTCCTACAGCGGCGGCCAGGGCGGCTTCCAGCCCGTGGGCGCGCACCTGCCCACGCCGCCGCCCACGCCCGAGGCCATCCTGAAGGCGCTGGAGCAGAACGCGCGCGACGAGGCCGCCGGCATCATTGACGACGGTGAGCCATAGTCGCCTTTGCTGGACTTTCTTAATGGCGCGCTACAGGGCTAGGCCTCCCTCCATCTAGGGCAGGCCAGAGCTGGCAGGCTTAGGGTGATAACTTTGAATTGATTAAACATCACTCATCATCAACATCATCATATCAGCCGATGGACATCCTTTTGTTGGGACTTCCAAACATCAAGATTCTGAGCCGCCTGCATGCTCTGCGACTCGCTTGATGTCGTCAGTTCACCTATTGTAGTCACCTAGTGTGGTCGACCGACACAGCACCTTAGAACCCCAACATCCTATATGCCCCGCCCATTGCCACTTCAGCTTTGCGACTCGTTGAGCTAGGTCGGTAACTTTGGTTCTTCTGCGGATCTCCTCATTTCTGATTCGATCACGCAGATATATTTCAAGCATAGCTCGCTCCACCGCACGCTGAGTGGCTTTGAGTCCTTGGTCACTAGTTATGGGCCTCATAAATTATGTAAATGATAATGACCGTTACCGGCGGCTTAGTAACTTACAGAAAAATTAAATAGATTTTAAATACTATCACATAATTATTGAACCATCGTCCATCATAAATGCGAAACATATCTACTCGTAATAAAACATTTCGCCCTAGAGATAAGGAGACGCTAAAGCTTTTAAATTAAATTAATAACAAGTTAAAGATTCTGAAATGGTCATCAGGTTATCGAAAGCTAAACTGCGACCAACAAAAGCGTCAATTGTAACACGAATGACCTTTCCTGCTGTAAAACGGCTAATCTGCGTATCATTGCAAATATACATTTGCAGATCATGCCAAACTAAATTCTAAAGTCTATCACATAGAGTTCATAATTGGTAAATTATTTAGCCATTCGACAAGATTTGCAAACTAAATGCTTTCATGGTGCAATTGAAATTAAGTACGAAACGTTTTCAATGAATTTGTAAATAATAAAGATTCATCATAGTTTCACATCGCGTCGACAGCTACTGTTTGGTTCGACAATACGTCGAACCAAACGTGTGAACAATTCGATGTCGAAAATATAACTCGTAGCTTTCGTCTGTATTAGAATTGATAGAAGCACACGTATCGCTTGGCAACTGGAAATTTCCCGAAGTATTGTTTTATTTTTTGCTAGATTACTTTAAACGATTAGACAACAAAGTTTTAAACTTATAAACAATGGGAAATTAGCAAAGATGTATAGTGACCGATTGTATTTGTGAAGGTTTAGGTACTTCTGTTATATTAAATGAGAATCATGTATTTTGCAACATTTTCAGACGACATTCGACTAGATTCGATAAATCCATATAAGCGCAAGGATACGTATTCAAAACTCATTTTTGTAAATATACTGTATGATTTTCTAGCATCTATAAACAAAATAATGATCAATTTCCATGCGTTTTCTGGGGAAGTTTAAGCTAAACATGGAGCAGGCTTAGTTGTCTTGAAATCTAAGAATTGGAATAAAAGTATCCCCTGTTTAATATTAATGAATTTTACATAAGCAGTTAAAACTCTTATTTTCTGAATTTCCAGGTTCATACAACCCCGGTAAATACGGCGGTGGCGCGGCCGCGGCCTTCGCCCCCCAGCCGGCCTACGCGCGCGCGCAGGCCTCCGCCGGCTTCCGTCAACCCTACAAGTTCTAAGGCGTAGTTAACTTTACCAGTTAAGCCTTCTTTACATTTAGAACTACGGCTCTTCAAAACTAACCTTTAAATATTAAAATTATTCTTGTCTCTTTGAATTAATTCAATTTCAGTATTTTTTTTATTAGATAGCTTAATTGTTTTTGAGAATGATAAAGGGGGCAAGTTTGCGATAGTAACTTGTAAAACAACCTCATGCTACGAGTCATATGAGTTTACTGTAGATATGTTACCAGTGTTATCAAATTTAGATATAGTGTGGTATAGGAAATTAAATTTAAAACTGACGAATGACGTGAGGTAATTTTGAATCTCAAAAATGGTTTTCACTATCTATTTCTAAATATCTATCTTGCATAGAGTTGACGAATTATTGAAACTTCTATACTTTTATTAATATAATTAGTGTTTTGATGAAACAAGTATATTACGAAATGCGAAGTATCTTCCTCTTCTGTATTAATTGTAACAGTACTAAATTAAACCATTTCGTTAATATATGTTTCGTTATATGATGTCAAATTTGCTTTTATACTTGAATTGGTTATTTCCTCTAATATTGGGATGATACAGATTTGATAAGTATATCAGTAAAAGACAGCATATTTCTTCTATGAGGCTATACTTTTATGTTTTCCGTTATCTCACTTGTTCACGCTTGCCAACTACTGTCTCAATGTAAGCAGGGCTTTTCTACAACAACTGATCGTATGTTCAGTGCGAAACGTTAATGTGATAATAAACTAAAACCCATTATTTTTGTAGTTGTACCGTCCAGTTAATGGATAGTTATATAATAGACTATTTATTCTATGAATAAAACATGATTTTTCTAATTTACTGTGTTTTCGTTTAAATTAATCAATCCTCATATTAAATGTTACGAAATCTTAAGGAGATTTTCATCAATTGAAAATGCTTGCAAAAGAGAGAAAACAGACAAAGCAAGAAATAATTATTATAGGTATGTTATATTGCACTATCCGCTTTCCTTTCTTTAAATATTTTATTTAAGGTTGTCTGGAGGAGATCGCTTTTAGCGATAAGACCGCCTTTGCGCATCTTACTTTTCTATTTTTTTTTTCTCTTCTCTTTTTTTGTATCTTATTTGTGTGCAATAAAGAATTAAAATAAATAATAAATAAATAATGTTATATGTTTAGTCTGGCACATACACTACTTTTATATTGATATACGGAAACGGGATCTACGCGGTTCAAAACTTCGGTCCTCCTAGGAAATATATTTTAATGTAATAAATAGTAAACACAATTATCTGGGATTGTTTATTTGAGCTCTCAGTAGCTGTACCCAGAATTAGAGTTGTAGTTTTCTTGATGAGTAGCAGATCCAAATGCTTGCCCTGCGCCGCTTTGTCCTTTGCCTTCAATTCCATGTTTTTCAGGATGATATAAACCTATAAAAAGGAAAGCATTTTAGCAAGTAACTATTGTTCCAGTTATTGCTAATTAGCAATAATTTTTAATGCATTATTTTACATTAACTTGACAGAGCAAACAGATCTCTAATATTCACAAGTTCTCATTAAAAGTATAGTCTCTTTGTTTATAGTGTAGAGCCAGTTACAGTCACAATTTACCAGAGTTTTTTATTAATTAGGTCAATTCATGAACTTTAATATGTCAATGTATAATTTATAATCAAACTATTGGACAAAAAACGTCTATCGAGTCTACTGTCTTACAAAACTGATAGCGCTCCTGACACAAATGGTTGCTTTTTATTCCAATTATTTTGTTCAGCTTTTATTGTTTCCTTGATTTTTCATTGATTTGTAAATAATTACCATCATCAAAGATCCCAGCGGCTTCATCCTGCTCATTTTGTTTCAAGGCGAGCAAGATCTCGACGGGCGTGGGCGGCGCCACAGGCAGGTGCGCGCCCTGGGCCCGGAAGCCGCCCTCGCCCGCCGTGAACGTCACGGTGTAAACGTCGCCGTCGTCCCCCGTGTAGGAAAACCCGCCTTGCGTCTGAGCCGCGGTCCCTGACTCTTCCGCTTGTATGCCGTTTGATGTTTCGTAGGAGTATTGGAAACCTGGAAATATAACAAATTCGTTGCTATTATCGTCTCAATAAGTGCGGTAAGTTGAAAATTACAACCAGGGCGTTATTACAAGTTCGAGCCGTAGGCGAGAGCTATAGTAAGGAAGAAGAGGCTGTAATTATCAAAGCGCACGTATGTCATACGACATTTTATCTATACTAATATTATAAAGCTGAAGAGTTTGTTTGTTTGATTGAACGCGCTAATCTCAAGAACTACTGGTCTGATTTGAAAAATTCTTTCAGTGTTAGATAGCCCATACATCGAGGAAGGCTATAGGCTATATATTATTCCTATATTCTTACGGGAACGGGAACCACGCGGGTGAAACCGCGCGGAGTCAGCTAGTAACACATATTTTGTGAGGAAACAAACTTTGAACACACTTTCTGAAAACGAATTTGCATCTTTGCCTGTTTTCCTTATGATGACATTTTGATACGATTTGATAATATTTTTGTATTTCTGATACAGATAAATGGTTGACATTTATTGTCAAAATTATTAAAATAAAATAATTAAATGGCTTTTTATTATATTTTATCTCACAAAGTTAATTTTATTCATAAAATCTTGAACACTTTTCTGACATAAAAACTCTTTGATAAAATTTAAAAAAGTACCGTACGTTTTAAGACGGACGATAAAAGTTTATATCACATTACGTGTGCATGTGCATTTTACATTAAATTACGGCACATGTCACCAAGAAAAGACTCGTTAGGACTTTAGTCTTCTCAATTTTCCTTTATGACGCATGGACGATAAGGGCCACAGACAGAAAGAAGATAGATGCCTTTGAGATGTGGTGTTGGAGACGGATGCTTCGTATACCGTGGACCGCTAGAAGAACAAACATCTCGATACTGAAACAGCTTCGCATTTCCACTAGACTTTCAACTGTATGTTATCAGAGGATCTTGAGTTACTTTGGCCATATAGCCCGTCGCCTTCCCGATAACCTGGATAAAATAATAGTGGTGGGCAAGGTGCAAGGGAAACGACCACGCGGCCGATCACCTACCCGCGGGTCTGACCAGGTTAAGTCACTCACTGGACTCCCTGTAACAACAGCCATTAAAAAAGCTGAGGACCGGACTGTGTGGAGGGGAATAGTTAACAACGCATCGAAGGGACTGCAGTGCGGACACGACCTTCAGCAATGAAGAATGCGACCAAGAAGAGAGACGGCACATGTGCGTATTGAGCCGTGATAGCCCAATGGATATGACTTCTGCCTCCGATTCCGGAGGATGTGGGTTCGAATCCGGTCCGGGGGCATGCACCTCCAACTTTTCAGTTGTGTGCATTTTAAGAATAGGTAGAAATATCATGTGTCTCAAACGGTGAAGGATAAACATCGTGAGGAAACCTGCATACCAGAGAATTTTCTTAATTCTCTGCGTGCGTGAAAGTCTGCCAATCCGCATTGGGCCAGCGTGGTGGACTGTTGGCCTAACCCCTCTCATTCTAAGAGGAAACTAGAGCTCAGAGCCGATAATGAGATACATTACGATATTAAAATTGATTAAATAACAGATACTTTATGAGCAATAATGTGTTATAAAAGAAAATTACAATTTCCAATTTTAATTACATACTCGTATAGCATTAACAGCAGAACGCAGGGGTGTATCGACTCCTTTCAAATGGTCCTTTTATTACAATGAATAAGATAGGTCATTAAAATTATTAACATTCTACTGTAATCCAAATAGTACTAATAGTTTCATTGGAGTTTTTTTTATTAGTAATCCCTTTAAGATATACTAAAATAGTTCGAAGATGCTGTTGTTATTTATGAATTAAAATAATATCTAATACTGACCAGTCTCTCCAGCTTCGTTAGTCATTTTCAAAATGGCCGCACTTCTGTCGGCGGCTTGCTGCGGCCGAGCGCCGCCTTCCGCTGCATCCAGGCGGTTCCCGTTGACAGCGCCGGCTGCACCAGCTGCGCCTGCAGTCAGACCAGGGGCTGCACCCGGGAGATAAGTCGCCGATGGCAACTGAGCTGCAGCAACCATAGTTACGATTGTGGTGGCCAAAATCTGAAAGAAATATACATGAGCATGCTAACAAACGCCAAAGCGTCGTCAATTGCTTTTGTCATTGATTTGTTGATTTGTTGATTGATTGATTGAACGTTTGAGCTTTACATGAAATTAAGTTCTTCTTCATATAATGTTTAATAGCAAAGTGCGCGTTATGTACATTAGCCGCCAAACATAATTTGTATTAGACGTGCATATGTAATTGCATATATATGTAATTAGACAGGATTAGGGTTAGAAGGATAACAAATAATCCATAGACACAAGTTCATTTTGTAATTCTTAAAAAAACACCAAAATCATGAAAATTATAACAAAAAGTTTAAATAGTATTGCAATAGATCACAAATCAGCAAATAATAACAAATAATAACAACTGATGAAATGATTTTTTTTTTGATAATGTACTAAGTATTTCACCGTTCACCGTCATAACTTTTGTCGATTTGACCTACTTGTATGTAACTTAATATTTTGTGATGTAGAAGTAGCTGTATGTATACTAAACATACCTACACTCATCACTCTTTAATTGGTACCCCACTTGGGGTCGATGAATCAATTGTTCACCCCCACATTCATCTCCCGTTGATGTTGTTAAAGAGGTACGGTGCATCAGATCGACGCACAGTCATAACGGTCCAACTTACATCCCTCTTTTTGCTATGGGGGTTAAATTAAAATACGTACACTTGTAAGTATTACACAGTTAGACAACTTACCAACTTATTCATATTGTTATTATTTTTTTAACTTATTCCAAATTTACTTGTTAATCCGAAATATCGAATCAAACTGTGACTTCTTTAAAATTCGAGGTCCTTATATATTGACCGAAAATATTAAAATTATAATTAAGAGATGGTATTGTCGCAGCTGCTGCAGGCCTTGGGTATTGAACAGTATCATTATCATTACTTTCTAGATAATATACAATTCAATTGTTTTTTACATTATAACCAACTATATAGTTTTAATATGAGGTTACTATCCCAAATGGTAAAAATGAACATCCCCTTGAACACTATAATCTCTGTGGAAATAAAACTTATAGTTGGGGAGCTGAAGAGGGGATTTTTGCAGTTACTCGAGCGCGGCAGATAAACATGGCCTATGTCTTGCACGTTGTTGAGTACTTCCACCAAATAGGAGCCGTTAATATTAGTGGGTACGTTTAGGGCAAAAAAAAACTTCAGAAATACTCAACTAGCACCTCAGATAAGGTAGGTTACTTAATTACTAAAAGGTGTGCATTTCGAAAATCTAATAATTTGAGCGTAATGTACCTAATGGAATGGGAAGGTCCCAAAGTTACAAAAAAAACCGCGCGATTATTTTTTTACTTATTTTGAAGGAAATAAGCTTTTAATTAATCGCTAAAATTTTCTGACAATATCAGTAAGATAAATAAAAAAAACTTGCTTTTAAAGTCTGCAGTTTTTTTTCCACCGCTAAAAGTGAAAATAGTACCTAAATAACCACTTATTCTTCTTATCACTTACTTAATCTACCAAATGTAATCGGCCCCCATGACGCTTTATAGCTGCAAATTTAGCATTGCCGCCAAACCAGCATTTCGGGAGCCATGACACAGGGTAGCTCCGAGCTCTGTCACCTGCTGAGTGTGTCTGAATTTCGATGGATGAATAACTTTGTAGCACACAACAGCAACATGCACTGTTTCCTGTTTTGTTACGGCGGGAAACATTTTAGTAAATAAATGTAATAAGTCTAAAGGTATTCATATTGATATTTTCTTGTTAAAATCCAATTGGACATTGGACAATAACAATAGTAGGTAAATGTTTTTTGTCTTTGATCTCCTCTTTCTCTCCTTTTGGTGCGTAAAGCTTGAGCTAGGATTTGGGCGCGACAATCTAATGCTAATCTTCCGACCACACTGCCTGTACCTTAACCGTGGAGCTGTCGAGGCTCTATTTCTTTGGGAGTCAGTCGTTATGTAGGTCACATGTAATGCAACGATCAAGGGCAGGTGCTACAGTAACTGAGTTCGGCTAACGAGCTCTGCGCCGGCAGCGCGCACGTGCTCGCTGTCGTCCGCCGCCGTCACCCGTGACCTTGTGCCGACACTGTCACTTGGGCTACAAGCTTTTGTTGTCATCGCTCTGTCAACATACTGTTACGTTCATACGGGTCAAATCTTAAAAGCTTTGAATATCTTTCTACAAGCTATAGGACGGCAAGAAGATCTACCAAATATGATCTGTAAATAAATAAATAAGCTATTTCTTCTCTCAAGCTTTACAAGATACAAAATTTATTAGTTGAGAATTAAATGAAGACAATCTATATTTTTTGCGCTCGCAATGTTGGTCAGCGAAAGAAGCCGGTAGAAAACGTGAATCAGTTTGAGGTTATGATCACACCAGAACCACGAACTTCAATGAAAGACTGCAGAGAGAGTAGTATAAAAATAGTTAATTGTACAATATCTTTATTACTTTTTATGGTTCCAAACGTACGTAGTACAAAAACGGAATCCTTATAATATCACTCGCGCACATTTTAATGTCTGTCTGTTCTCTCCAAATTTATTGGACCAATTAAGTTGAAATTTGGCACATATCAATTTCTGTAACTCAAACACAAAGGTGTACCTACCATGAATAGATGAAATCTGAATAAGGGGGGGACAAGATTAAACTTTAGTAAACTGCATCGTGTGATAAAAATAAAAAAACGTGTTAAGAGCATCGTTATCAACCCATATTCGGCTCACTGCTGAGCTCGAGTCTCCTCTCAGAATGAGAGGGGTTAGGCCAATAGTCCACCACGCTGGCCCAATGCGGATTGGCAGACTTCACACACGCAGAGAATTAAGAAAATTCTCTGGTATGCAGGTTTCCTCACGATGTTTTTCCTTCACCGGTTGAGACACGTGATATTTAATTTCTTAAAATGCACACAACTGAAAACTTGGAGGTGCATGCCCCTGACCGGATTCGAACCCATACCCTCCGGAATCGGAGGCAGTGGTCATATCCACTGGGCTATCACGGCTCTGGTCATATCCACTGGGCTATCACGGCTCATTAAATATGTTTTTTTTTGTAATGTTGAAACAGAAAGTTTACAAAAATAGAAGCTACTTGAACATTTCCGGAAAAAAAGAAACACTCAATTTTTTTTTAAATGAAAATCACTTTTGGAGGGCGAGATGGGAACGTAAAAAAAAGTGCAAACTGCGTCGTTTGACATATTTTTTTAAATTCGAATAGAAAAGCTTCCAAATTGTTCAAGAAAATAGACTATTCAAGGTTGGTAACTCCTAGGAATTCCTTGGAATTGTATTAAATTCCTATACCGTATAAGGAAATGTATAAAACAAATGGTTTAAGTAAAGAAAATTAACAAAATGTCACGTTGTTAAACTGAATACGTAAAATCAGTTGTTCTAAAGTACTCTCAAAATAACAAACTACACTGTAACTACCTTACTATCTTAAATGTATTACAATTCCGATTGTCATTTAGAAATTGTTTATGACCCTAATATTTTATAATTACAATGTTAGGTAACATCGGAATGAACCCTCTTCACGCGAGTTTACCTCGCACTTGTCCGGTGGTATTATGTGTTTGATCTTCAATGCCTGTAGGCTGTAAGCTTTCGAGCACTGTCAAAATTGATTTGATTTTGATTTTTTTTTTAGTTTAAGTGTAGTCTAGACTAGACTAGACCAACAAAACAACTAATTGACAAACTAAAAAAATTAAGTATACTTTGCTATTTATAGTCTCAGATCAAGCAAAAAATCATTCTTTGCTAAATTATATCTATAAATTGTCTAAGTAGGTAGTCATTATACAGTGTGTTCACCTATACTGCATATCAACAGCTGAATCGATCGATTCCTTTGTTAGATTAATCACAAGTATAGTATAAACGATCACAAAACAAGAAGTAAAGAAGGAGGTGTTGTAAACTTCCTCACACAAATTGCACCCGACGATGAGCCGTGACCAAACTGTAATGGCCGGCGATGTATTGGGCTGTATCATTGAAATTAGCTTACGACTCGATGCCATTTAAATGAACAACTGTGTTAATTGGCTGTTATAATTATTGTAATATACTTCGACTCGTATTATTCGTATTAAGTTGAAAAGTTTGTTTGATCGTGCTAATCTCTGGATCTACTACTTACGGATCACCGCTGTATCAAACATAGAATTTTATTTCTATTTACTTTTATACGGGTACCTATTATAATATGTATTTTGAATTTTGAGTAAAACACAATTCGTTAAATTCACAAATTAACTTAGATTATGCAGAGTCTTACATGAATTTTTGAAATGTAACTACTCGTATGTAAATACTGTAACGTTAAATAAATAAATGCTTGTAAATATACAGCATGTAATCTATTTATCTAGTATGTCATTAACAGTCTAATTCATCAACATCAAAACAATATTTATTTAGTTAAGCATATAATTTAACCCATGATTTAAATAAAACAAAGCATTGTAAAAGAAATAAATGAAAAATATTTATTTTATTAAAACATAAAAAGAACACATTTAGAAAAAAAAGCAGAATAATAAATTTTAATAGATGTAGCCAAACTTTTCATCGAAAGGCTGTTGAGGAGGATTCTGAGAGGAGGGGTTTGGGGCCAAGTATTGTCTGTTAGCGCCCTGAGAGCTAAAAGACGTTTGTGATCCAAAGGAATTAGATCCGAAGTTACCAGTAGAGGAACCGAATGTACCGGCGTCAGAGTCAGATGGTTCAGAAGTGCCGAAAGCAGGACCAGATCCCGACGATCCTGCGCCTGCTCCAGCAGCGAACTGCGGCACTCCATAGCTGGTGCCCGGGATAGACGTGCCCTGCTTGTACTGAGAGTACCGAGAGGGACCGCAGGACGAGCATGCCGCTGTAACAAGAAAGTTGTAATAGTAAGAAAGAATTTAATTAGAATTTAAATATTTAATTATTTTTTGTGTTTAATTATTTTTCCGTTACATTTGAAATGGTCTGAAAAATTCTCAGTCTATTGTTAGAAAGTTGATGATGTTACACCCATGTGCCTCGAAGAGCACATTAAGCCGTCGGCTGCGGTCATTATCATTAACATCTTCATGGAAATGATTGATCAACAAAAGAGTCAAATATTGTGCACTACGCCTGCCAACCCACGTTGCAGCAGCGTGGTGGGTCTACGCCATATCACTTCTCCTGTAAGGCGGGAAACCTGATCCGTAGTAGACCGTAAAATAGGCCGAAGATGACGATATTTAAATATCATTTTAATATAATAGACAAATAGAAATATTACTTCCCAAGTTTATTACTTACGTCTGATAGAAGATCCTCCAATACCAAAACCCGCTTGGGATGCAGAAGACCCTTGATCAGGAGGGAGGTATTGGTTCGAAGTGGCTCCGGAAAAACCATTTCTATCTCCATTAGAAAAGCCATTGGTGCCTTGAGAAGAACCAAAACCGTTTGTGCTATGACCGTTCCCGTTTGTGTTGTGACCGTTCCCGTTTAAGCTATGACCATTCCCGTTTGAGCCGAAACCGTTTGTTCTGTGACCATTTCCGTTTGACCCAAAACCATTGGTGCTGTGGCCATTTCCGTTCGATCCAAAACCATTGCCGTTGGTCAAGCCGTTGCCGCTAGGGCCTTTCCCAAATCCGTTGGAGCCGAGGTTGGAGCCGAGGTTGGCGCCGAGGGGGTTGTCCCCGAAGGGTGCCTGCGCGGCGTGGGGCGGCAGGTAGGCGCGCTGCAGGTGCTCCAGGCGCGCGCCCGACGCGACGGCGGCCATCAGAGATGCTACCACTAACTGTACACACACATGGAAAACATTTCGTAATATTACTATTTTTCATTAATTATTATTTATTTAGATAATGATGAAATTAAACTATAAATGATGAGCCAGCTACCGGCTATATGCGCCTAAGTGTTTCCCAAGTTTTCTTCTTCGTGCAAATAAATACCTGAACTGTGCAACTGTTAATTTTTTGATAACAAACACGTTTGTAGCAAAATACAGAACACTTGATGTATTTCTAGTAATACATATTTTGCACCCATTTATATATTTTAAATATTAAATTCCATTCTCATATTTATGTTTTGTTAGGATATAATTAGTAAGTATTACGATGATATTGTGTTTTGGATGCTTTGAGGAATATTTTTTTAAATATTAGGGCCTGATTTAGCCATATAGGGAAGTTGAGCAATTTATATTTCCAAATATTTTTTAATTTCGTTAACACGCGGAAATTCAAATATAGCTTAATTCGTGTTTATAAGAATACCAATTTAATAATAAAATAAGTTTACCAATTTCATGTCTGCAAGGTGTGTTCGACCAAATGTGAGGCTCGTGGAGGAGTGTGTCTCGGAGAGTCAAGTGAGGCGTTATATAGCATACAGCCTCAGCTCTGGTCCGCAGCAGTCGCTGACGTCACCGCCGAGCCTTGTCCAGGCTTTGTTCACATATCCAAATCAAAATTATTTTTATAACACGGAAAGAGTTTTACAATCTTCTAAAGTTCAAGAACTGGCTAGTGGCTATCTACCTTAGCTAGCTTTAAGACCATAAATTAAAAATAACCATATTCCATTTTCCTCTTTTACTAGGCTAGGGAATACAGCAATAGATCTTAGATCAGGGAACGAACTCAGACCTTTCAGACTTGACTCTAGCTGTTTATTTAAGGAAAAAACAAACTATTGAAAATCCCAAACTATATAAAATTGTCACAATTACCCGGTGATGCTCGTATTGTACTTACTTTCAAAGATGAACAAATCTTTTTGTGTTATGAGTACGAGTGTGTGCTCTATTTAGAATTATATAGAAAAGAAAGAAGGAAATGGCTAATTTGTTAAATACAACACTTTGTTATTTTATTATTATTTTCGGCAGACAGCTGATGTTCTAAGGATCAACGTATTTATAATCCCTGTATCCCACGGGAACGGTAACTACGCGGGTGCACCCGCGGCGCTTCCGCTAGTCGATACTGTTATACAATACGCATATCACTCATCGAATCGACCCCAACGGTTTAGCCCGACAACCTGCGACAGCCAGACATACCTCATTTTATAAAGGGTTCAAGTTCATAAAGTTCGTCGTTCGCCCGCACTCCTACCTTTGGTGAGTACGGTAGCCAATTGTGTAATGTGGACTGTTTGAGCTTTGTGAGATAGCAGGTTATAGGGGTCCAAAACCTCGACCGCCCATGTCTAAAACGTACTTTTTCCAATAAATTCCTGTTATAGTTATGAGAGATCTTCAAGCTATAGGTATATTGCTAAAACGCAAAACGTCTGACGAATGGAGACAAAATTCTTCATGATATTCCGCAGAGAATATCAAAAATGTTCCATTTTACACTTAGAACAAATTAAGGATATTATGTATCCCTGAAACCTGCTGCCTTCCAAATCCATCACTGTCGAAACTCCATAATTGGCTACCGTACTTACCTTTGGTAGGAGCATGGGCTGAAAAACTTTCAGCTTTTATAAAATGATCAGAGTCTGGTCTGGTACCGCAGGCTCTCTTTTTGTCGGTGTTCCGAGTAGCAGCTCCCGACCTCGCGTGTCGAAGCTGATGTCAGGCTCAAGGGTAGGTGGAGCATTAATTAAACGCGCACAATTGAGGATCGCTTTAATTATGAAAGCTGTCTTATCACAGCTTTGTTAGAGCATCGTCGTGTTCGCTGTGACTCAACATCGGAAGAGTATTGTTAAGCTGTGTACTCACGCGAAGTATTCAATTTAATAAAAATGACTTATGTGCGAGTGTTTTTAGACATATTCAAAGAAAATGGGTTGAGCCATTTATAAACTATGGGGGACAAAAGAGGGGAAAAATAACCGAATGTCTGCAAACATACTTGAGTCTCAAATGAAAGCGCACTAAAAAGGAATTTCGCTATCCTCAAAATTACAAAATTAGTCATCCACAAAAACGTCAAGTTTAAGAGGATGGCTAATTGTATAGCTAAACAATGTAACACTTATTTTGTACAATAAAATAAAAAATCGAAAGTGAACACTCGGCTTTAGTCCTAACTCAACAAATTAGCTCATACGTGATATATTGAGTTAGCAATAACAGCTCGCGTACAACGAGGCGTGTACGTTTTGGCAGATCGTGGCGATTCGCGAGACCTTGTAACTGAGTTTTAGGGAAATTATGGTCAAATATTTTTTTTCGATTATAGTTTATATTGAAAATCATTATATTGCTTTCTGTTTTACATTAAACCCTAACAAAATTGAATTGCAACTACCAGTTGATATGAAGAAACACTCTTAAACTGTGTGTTGTATTCTGATGCTTCTGTTACTTCAGTTACTTTAGCTTTACTCCAAGGTCTACGATACTCTACAGATTGCCGAAGACAGGGCAACACGGTTTAACGTTAGTGTTGCGAATTCATTTCTCGAACTGATGGATACGAGGAATCTGTCGCCTCGCAGAGATCAATCCTCGAGTTGTTTGACGCTTGCAGTGCTCCCGATACGCTTTCAACATCCCTAGAGGAGCATATTTGCACCGCTGCTAGGTCACTGTAGCTTGCAAAACATTCCGGTGTCTCTGTCGTCAGGTGACAAGGGCCTGTAGCCATGTGGCAGGCCGACTCTTTTTCTACGATCGCCAACGTTTTGAAAATTAAATTAAGTATAGGATTGACATTCGGTATCGGCAGGTCACGTGATCAAGGTGTCGAAGGTTTTGTTAGTTTTTGAAGCGTTAGCATTTGTAGAAAGAGAATCGACGTGCCATATGGCTGGCCAAGGTATCCATGAAGAATTAGACACTTAAGAAGGGGGGATCTACCATCACAAAAGGAATCGAACCAGTAACCACCCGGTCAGAGCACTGCGCCAGTGGGGTGGTGATACAATTTCAAACAGTATAATGCCTTGTACAGAACAAGGCCAGCTATGTGAGTGCGGTGAAGGCTGCGCCATACGCGGCGACTGCGCACGTGATCGCGATAGCAGATAGAAGACTCTGTCGTCCCATACAACTGTAGCTTGCATAAGTTCTCGATAACCTTTATGTGATAAATGTGCACAAACTGTTACATAGAACTAGCTGTTGCCCCAGACTTCGTTCGCTGAAACTCTTTGTTTCAGAGTACCTTTCTTTATCTGCAACCTATCTTTATGGTCTACTGCTAAGTGAGTATAAAGAAAGGGCTTTCAGTAACTTAAATCAAGTTAGTCCAGTAAAAAATCTTTTATTCATTATTTATTACACACAAGTACAAATAGCAAAGGTCTCTGCAGTAGATCCATACAAATGGATGACCCATATAAATGGATGAGCGTGAATGGGCGATCATGATGAGATATGTAACAACAGCTATCAGATCTAAAACTTTCGAATCTAAATTCAAAAAGTCAGTACAAACTATCATCCTCACCATCATCATCATTAGCGACCGATGGACCTCCACTGCTGGACCTCGAGCTGCCAGCATCCAGCGAGTCTTAGCAGTATCAATAATAAATCACCAATGATTTTTAAAGAGTAATTTCAATGTTTAATTCATTATCAGCTCATATACGACTCAGTTCGTATACAGCTCGAGTTTTTTCTCAATTAGAGGGGTAAGGTCAATAGTTCACCTCGCTGTCCCAATGCGTGTTGGCAGACTTTACACACGCAGAGAAATGAGTAAATTCTCTGGTGTGCAGGTTTCTTCACCGTTTGAGACACGTGACATTTAATTTCTTAAAGAGCCATTGAATTGTGACCAATAAGGAATATTGGTACCCTTCAAGCAGGCGTAAAGATTGTATTATTCGTCAAAACGACAGTAGTCTAGCACGCGGAGCTCGAACCTATAAATAATTATAAGCATTTAGGTTCAAGCCCCAGCCTGGCTCTAGCTAACCGTGGAACTATAGAGGATTAATTAATATTCCTCTGCAATTTTGTATGCAAATGTATGAGTTATGACGTCAATCGTGATCCAACAATTCCTGGACAAACTGTTGCTGCAGTGTACAGTACGGTGTCCTCTAATTACAGCTTGTACAGTTTCGGCCGACTGCAGGTCGCTGACGTAATAAGTTGTGTTCAATGTCGTTAAAATTGTATTATTTTGAAGCGATTGATAATTGAATTCAACTTATTAAAGGATAAAGGAAAAATGTAATGTAGTTGCATCAAACAAGCATCGAATCAATAGGTTCAGAGTCCAAGTCATGAGTGAGGCTATAAAATAAAAAAGTTTCATCGAAATAATCTTCATCAGCAGCTTGGAGTAGGAGAGTCGGTGGTGTTACACCCCGTGCCTCGAAGAAATTTTGAACTTAACACTAAACTTAAAAATCTGATAGTGCTATTTACATATTCAAATAGCAGTTCCTTTAGCCTGCATTGGATCATCCTTGTGGGTCTAAGCTTCCAGTCCACGGAATACGACCTGGCTCTGCAGTGCGTTATTAATAGCTGTAGTCTCATGACTGAGGCTACTGTCAGTCATGAGCAACCTACTGTTTATCTCGTTTCCATGTATTGAAGCACAATACATCTCTGCAATACAACAATACGGACGTGTTACACAAACACTCCGACGCATGCGTTATTTGTTTCGCGTTGCAATAATTAAGTGCCGCTTCTAATCGATTTTACGATCAAGTCTTTGTTTAGGCTCCTCACACACTTGGGGGCAAGATGATTATAGCATTGAACAGTGTAATCATTATCTTTATCAGTTTTTAATGGAAACACGATAAGGAGAGGATTGTTTCGAGCTTTAGGAGCTTTTATACTCAGAGCATACAATTTATTTTCACCTGTGTATTTAATGTAAACTCTTCAATGAGACTGCAACATCATTACCAAGTGTTTTTAGCTCGAAGGCTCCACCAACGTCGGACCTGAGCTTAGATGTACTCTGTTGGTCTACGCAGGTTGACTTAAAAAGTCGCTGACAACTACGATGGTGTTTGTATCCAGCTTTTTGTTAGCAGTGTATAGTTTGAGTGAGACCTCTGGCAACTTGCCGACACTGCCGACACTGCTGACACTGCTGACACTGCCGAGTGCCGACACACGGAACTGGTTCGCCGCAACAAGGCTCACCAAACATCTTAATCGGCTCATTATCGTCTGTATCCGCACCGTAATGGGTCGCCGCACTTATACATTTTGTAAATATAAACGTTTATACATATTTATATTACTAATGAACTCACTTTACTGTTATTAAAAAATAAAAAGCTCATGACCAATTTTGGTATTAAACTTTTGGCTGTTAATGGTTTTATTAACAGCCCATATTCGGTTCACTGCTGAGCACGAGTAGGTATCCGTTTAAAATGAGGGGTTGAGCTTATAGTGCGGATTGACAGACTTCACACACGTAAAGAATTATGAATGCAGGTTTCCTCGCGGTGGTTTTCTTTCAAAAATGGTTTTCTTAAAAGTGCATGCCCCGGATCAGATTCGAACCTACGCCCTCCGAATCGAAGGCAAAAATCATATCAACTGGGCATATCACGGCCACCCTACCGGCAAAGACGTACCGCCAAGCGATTTAGCGTTCCGGTACAATGTCGTGTAGAAACCGAAAGGGGTGTGGATTTTCAACCTCCCCCTTACAAGTTAGCCCGCTTCGATCTTAGATTGCATTATCACTTACCATCAGGTGAGATTGCAGTAAAGGGCTAACTGGAAAGGAACAAAAAAAAGGTCAAAATCCAATAAGAAGGCAGTCAAAAGTGTAAAAATGTACAAAAATTCAATTCCGACTTACGAATACACACTCAGTTTATAATGGGACCGAATAAAACATAAATTTAATCGAATTTTCATTTCCAAATTAGGTTTTCTTTAAACAAACATTTCTGTAATTTGTTAAACAAACCAAGTAGATATACGGTAAAGGGTTATGTTGTTTAAATTATGATGAATATTGATTCTTTACTAAATTACATTCGTAAGTTGTTTGGTCTGTCTGTACATTAAGATTTACACGATAGATGTCATTTTATAAATCTTTGTCCAGACGTTTACAACGTAATGTAATGTTTTCATTTGATGAATAGAAACCTTTTAAGGTTTCTATTCATCAAATCCCTTCCTTCTCGAGAAATACAGAATGAGTCGTCACATGCATACTAATCGTATTCTCTATAAAATAAATAGCAATAAATTCATCAGATCAATTGCTCTAACAAATGTTACTCAATCAACATTTGCTAAAAGTATTTATATACAGCGACTGCGACAGACAGACAGACAGGTCAGTGATAAATAAACAGCTAATACGATTAACAAAAACAATTAATAATAAAAATATACTTAAGACTAACTTACTGGCTGTTTGGACAACTATAAATAATTTTTTTATAAATATTATCCATAAGCAAATGTAACCTACTTGTTGTGTACTCGCTCTAACTGCACATAAATAATCAGGCGCTTTTGAATACCTAATCTCTGAGGATCCAATGTTAGTTTGTACGTCGTTTTTACAAAATATCGATTTTTCCCTAAAATCAGCGTCACCAGCTTATTTTAACAATTTATTCAAGAGTTAATTTCTTTTTTAGAGGCAGTTCTTATGCGAATTATATTTATATTGTTATAAAATTTAGCATAATATAATTTTTCAACTCTAACAAGTTTTTTCTTTGACTGTCACATCTGGCATGTTTAGTTTAAAAGTAAAGCTTACTTTACGAATAGGTACGTGATGGTAATATCTTCCAGTGTTTCTCCATTTCTTGCATGAGAGTAACAATCTTTGGTTGACATGAAACTAGGACGAAGTCACGGGCAGGTATATAAACTAAACCCACAAACTAAGGCGCGGCGATCCTTCACCAGTGCATCTACAGACAGACAAAAAATATAGTAAATGTCCATTAGAAGATCCTCTTCATCAATAATGTATCAGCAATTAGTCCTCGGCCGCGTCTCGGCGCTTCTTCACTCGCTCGACTGCGCGCTCAATGCACTCGTTCCGTTGAGGGAGCAATCACACTTCACCGCAACCATTTTTATTTACTTTTTATTAATAGTCTTAGTCTGGAAAATAGTCTAATTTTATTAATAGTCTTATCTTAATTCTAAAAGATGTTGAATTTTTTTTTCGTGTTGAGTAAGTGCCGATGGCTCTATGTGCGACCACTACGGCGACACCAGGGGGTTTGGACGAGCGCAGAAGCATCGCCTGATGAGACCCAAAGGCTGAAATAAAGATAGAGGACGGAACGACTCTCTAAGGGCGTGTCCTATAAGACTCGGACCTCGGCTTAGAGGGCCATTCCGGAGGGGGTAACCGTGACCTGTAGATATTGAAGTAATTATATTTTTGATGTTCTGAACGATTTGAGCTCACTTCCATCTTAGATTGCATCATCACAGGTGAGATTGTAGTCAATGGCAAACTTGAAAAAAAAAGGTCGTTCTATGAAAATAAGATTCGTGGGTTTTCTTGTCGTTTCTGTATTAGGAATAGGTACGGCAACAGTACATCAAGCGGGGATCGAACGATTAAAGATGATGAATACGGCTCCTTGTTTGGATGTTTGTTACTCTACAACGGCGCAACTACTGAATCGATAGATTATATCCTAAATTAACACATAGGCAGGATGCAGCTAGTACTTTATACCTTATAAAGTATTAGCTGCAGCCTGCGGTATTACCCGCGAAAATTAATTTGTAATTTTTCCAGGAAAATAGTAGCCTATTTGTTAGCCCAGACTATAATCTATATCTATTTCAAATTTCAGCTAATTCGGTTCTGTAGTCACGACGTGAAAGAATAACAAACATTAACACTATAATAACCATCAGATTTTCGCAAATCTCTCAAATACAGTTTTGCAGCCTTAGGACCTTATAATCAAAATTATTATACTCATGTGCATAGACAGTATAGTATAGAGATGTTGTACAAAATAATACCTACCAACTGTTGTAACATAAATGAGAATGACATATCTGTAAAGTGATTTAATTGATTTATTAATATTATTACATTTTTTTACGTTCGTAAACCGTGATATTTGGAAATCTATGCAAGAAACCTATTCAACAGAGGACGTTCATCGACTGTTAATGGTGATGATGATAATCAATCGTTATTTCGTTCATTATTTCTTATTACGGTATTTTATACGGCAGATGGGTCTTCAGTAAAGTATTACTGAAATCGTAAACTTACGATTGAGTGCGACTCAGTGTGTGTTCTACTCGTCATCGCAAGTGTCGCCAAACATGGACAACTGCCTTCTGCCTCGAGCGCAGGGCGTGTGGTCAGCGCATACTGCAGTGCGCCTGCGGAACAGCGATGATCAAATGAAATACAGTTCATGATGGTGCTTCAAATAAATAGACCTAAGTATACACTTTACAGGCAATATAAACAGCCGATCAGCGAGTAGGACCGTAACAATAGTCTACACAGGAAAGTAGATTAAATGCTCTTTTACAGAATTCTTCTAAATGTATAATTATATAATATTTTGAAGAATGTAAGGAACCACTCCACGCGGACGAATTCGCGGTCGAACGATAGTTTTGTATACATACCTATAATGCGTACTATTACGCATTCTGTGATAATAACTTTTTTGATAAAATTAATGAATTTATATGATTCACCTGAGAAATACCATCGCCTATATAGAGAAAAACCTGATGTTAAGTGATGCCGGAGATCGAAGCCAGGACCTCGGTCTCGTAAATCCTGCGACACCGTGACCATCATTACCTACTTACAGAACCCGCGTTCAGTCGCGTAGTTCCCGTTCACGTAGAGATACGAGATTAAAATGTTATTCCCTGATAATGTAGTTTTCCCTTGGTGAAGGATTGTTTCTAAACTATCCAGTAGTTACAGAACCTATTCGATGGAAATTAACAAACAATCAAAATTTTTTTCTCTATAATATTCTCTATAATATTTTTTCACTATAATAACTTAGATTCCATGGCGTGTAATTATTTAGCATCTACAATATCTTCTATGGTAGCTGGAAGCAATTATTGTCATTACCATGTGTAGTCATGATGTATGGTGACGTAAACATAATCATTAAAACGTCGAGTTCCGCATCGCTGTTTGAACTGACCAAGCTTTCAGAAGCTTGTAGTGGTTGATGCCACCACCTTCTGTGCACCACTGTGCACCACTGTGCACCACTGTGCACCATTGTGCACCACTATGCACCATTGTGCACCACTGTGCACCATTGTGCACCATTGTGCACCACTGTGCACCACTGTGCACTTGCGCAGTGCGGGCAATGAACACTTGCTCCAGTGCACATAACAACATGAGGCATGTGTGTTGAACCTCATAATATTATGAATGTATAGTTTTTTCAATACCGCGTCGGTCCAGTGGTTACGGTGTGGCTGTACATCGCGAGATCCTTGGGTAGTCTTCAGCAACAACTGTCAGTGCACAGTTGGGAAGCGGGAGATTAAGTTAAGCTGTCGATCCCGATCGTTATCATGAACACATGGTAGCGTTCGAGAATTTAACATTATAACCCTAAACCCTCATTCGAACGAGAGGTTTTTTAACGGACGTTAAAAGAGCTCTCAAATACAGTTAAATGAAAATCTATTTCCAACGCTCAAATTTGAATAATTATGCATAACTGTTCGAAAAAAAGCGTCATGTTTTAAAAATGCTGTCGTGTGAACATATACTTGGGAATGTATTTGTTGTATTTAAACGCTTTTTAACGTCCGTAAAAGCTCTCGTGCGAATAAAGACTAAGCCTATCACCCATATTGGATTAGCATAGTGGGTCTAAGCTCCATATCCCCTCTGCTATGCGGAGGGAGGCCTGACCTTCTAGTAAACCGTTAAAAAAGGCTGATATGAAAAGTATGTATTAATGACTAGCTGATGCCGCGCGGTTTTACCCGCGTGGTTGCCTTTTCCGTAGGAATAAGGGGATAATATATAGCTTATAGCCTTCTGGACTAACACTAAAATAATTTTTCAAATCGGACCAGTAGTTCCTGAGATTAGCGCGTTCAATCAAACGAACAAACAAACAAACTCTTCAGCTTTATAATAATAGTATACATAATCTATTATATTTAAGACGGTTTAGTTTGAATGTACTGAGGTTCAAGGTTTATGTGTGTAAATTAAAGGAACACATTGTCAAATTCAAAATGGCGTGTGACACCGAAATTCGTTTACCAAAAAGCAGCTCTCTCTCACATAGAGACAATTTATAAACAGGTTTCTATTTTGCTGACCCTCCATCAACTTTACACACAACCGCACCTGTTTTTATACCATGCTGATACCAAACTCAATAATATGCTCTTTCGAAAATGCCATGTATAGTTTCAGCAACCATCGTATCCTTCAGATCGAAGCATGGCAATGCTTGGCGATGTCAGACATAAGCATAGCGGCAGTGCTTCCACGAGTTCTGTCACAAAGGTTGCACTACCACCGCTGGCACTGATGCAACAGGCGCACGGGTCGTGAGACGCGCATTGTGTTACATTACTCAGTAATTTACTTGAGAATTAGTATTTCAAACCAATTTGTCTGAATCTAGACCGCGGCACCAAACACGGCGGCATTACTCCATTGAAGCCAGATTGCGGTGATACACGTAGACCGAATAAGGTTACTTCATTTGCATATGAAAACTTGCGGATTAAAGCTAGAAAGCTTTAAATGCTTTCCTTTAATATAATTTGGAAAAAAATAATTCCATTATTTTTCTGTTAGTTAAAATACAGACACGCGTATCTCCCTTTCCCGTGAAAATAAAATATAGCCTTCGTTTACTGGTAACAATGTTAATACAAACAGCTTTTTAATAGTTACAATTTTTTAATCGGTCAATTAGTTTTTGATTTGAATGAAAACAAAGAAAATATCAATTCTTACCTCTTCATCATAAATCATAATCATAAATGATGTAATCTTAATAATGTAAGTTTGTTTTTATTTATTGATCTATCGAATACCTCAGACAGTTGTTTAGTAAGTAATAGTTTAAGAAACAAAAAGATGAACTTAGTGTAAGCGGAAGGTTATCGCAGACAACAACAGTCGAGTGATACTTTACAGAGCATTCAGGCGACAACATCAAAGATATACTTATTTACCAGATAAAAAATTAAAAAACTCAATTTGAACAAAATAATCATTTATCTGTACTTATATTATAGAGAGCAAAGATTTGATTTTATGTTAATTTGATTGCATTGAATAGGCTCAGAACTACTGACCCGATTTGAAAAATTCTTTCACTGTTGGGAAGTTACATTATCGCCGAATATTTTATGCTACATGTATTTTATTCCCGTATTCCTACAGGAAAGGGGACCACGCTGGCTTAACCGCGCGGCGTCAGATAGTTTTATATAAATTCAAGTCAACATTAGGTACTTTTGGAAAGTTGACACGATTACAAGAATAAATGAGTTTTCTTTTTATTTCTATAAAATCTATTACTTTAACATTTCAACAGGGTATTAAGTAAAACGAATTAAGTATTGCTTTAAGTATAATATTTATTCGTTACACCATATATTTACACGTCTCTACAACTAGGTACATGTTTGCTCGCATTTTTTTTCATACATTTTTCATAAATTCTTACTCTCTAGTACTGTCCATTTACAGAAAAACTAAACCTTACCAACTAACAAGTATTAACGAGGGAAATCTTTAGATGGGAAAGCTAACGGCGTAACTGTAAGTACCGAATATATCGATAATTGAAAAGCTGGTCGACATTTTGGTGGTATTTTTGTAAATATTTGAGGCAGACCGAAAACTTGTCCCGTACTTCTCAAACATAAAGCTAAAATGTCGACCATTTGTACCAAAACTTTTGGAATTTGTCGAACAGACAACGAACTCAACAAAACGATCGAAAAAGTAGCGCATTATATTTTTACCAGCTGTGGAAATAGCAAATATTTCATCACATCAGCAACCTCTTCATAATTTAACTGTTTAATCACTCCACTTTGATTCATTTTGAATCCTGATCCACTGATCCATCAAACTATGAGAGGATACAATAAAGGAGATTCTTTACAGTGCACCTGTGATGGGAAACACTTGTGCACTACAATATCTTCCATGTTGTAAGGCTCCGAATAGATTTACCGCCATGACAGATGTTATTTTACCCATAACGCCCTTCCGTTGGAACAAAACATTGGTTGGTACTTACAAATATGCAATTAGCGAATGTTAATGAGATCATTAATGAAATGACAGGCAAGAGGGGACACGTAAACAGACAAATTGAGTATTAAAGTGAGCGCACGGCAGCGGAGAGCCAAGTTCCTACTGCCTAGCATTTATACAAAGCATCACATAAACGTTTCACAGCTTTAAGTCGTTTTCGCTATAAATAAAATAACAAAGAACAAATTGATAGATGTTGCCACTTTTCTCTTTAAACTTAGAGAACGCTTCAAACTATTAGTTCGACCTGAATATATTTCTTTATCTACCTTCATTCTGCAATCATTCCTGTGGAACTGACAGTTTGTCGTAAAAATTAATATATTTCCAGATTGGTGATGCAATGGTGTCGTTTAAAAGGAATTAAAACTAAAGCAAAGAGGCTAATATAGCAAGAGCAGAAATGAAATGGAAAACATAACAAAATACATACAATAAAAAAAAATATTACGATCAGATAAAAGACTAACTTGGTTAATTGAATAGAAAACAAAATAATAATATTTAATGCTTAAGCTTTAGTTTCAGTGCGCAAAACGATCACCATCGCTCGGTGGTATCAGTGCGTCACCGCTCCAGACAAGTATCGCATCAACAAGTGGTTCAACATCGTTCAATCAATGATCCATTTAGTATCGGTAACCGGTTTGCGAGTTGAAGTTGCCGTTCCCTGATCCTCGGCCAGCGTTGGGCGCCAGGTACTGTCGTGACGCGGCGTTGCCGAACGAGGAGGATGATCCAAAACCGGTTGAACCGCCGAAGGCTGATCCGCCGGACGAACCACCGAAAGCAGAGCCGGTAGAGCCGCCGAAACCGCGGGCACCGGAGTAACCGGATCCGGAGCCGGCGCCGGAGTATCCGGAACCAGAACCGGCGCCAGAGTATCCAGAACCGGAACCAGCGCCGGCGGCTCCCTCACCGCGGTAAGAGCCTGTAAAGAGAGAGAACATTGTGTTAATACCTGTGGTACACGCTATCAGAGAGGACCCAAATTAACAGTAGCATCTCCGATCGCATGACCTTTCCAACAATATGCAGTGGGCCACACTACGAGCGTTGGCTCACGATCGTGCGCTGCTCCCGATCACGACAGTTCTCAGAGCAGTTCATTTATCTACCTGTGCCTTTATTAGGCCACGAGTTTGAAATATATTTTCTACTAATAAGCTTGAAAGTTGAACACGGTTCGTTCGTTAGGTGTTAGTCTTCAAAACATAGTCGCTTACATCCTTATATCTTTTAGATTACGGATAGTAGAATATCGCCCCATAAACATTTCATGGACGATGTAATTTTAATTATAGTTAGTGATTTAATTTACATAATAATTCAGTACATATTATTTAAATGTAGCGAATACTAATCATTATCGACCAATTTTTGCGAGCAGGGCCACGACTCCCTCTTTTCAGGAGAGGGGATTATTGATGTGACTGAAGAGGTGAAGTTCTAGTTCATTACATAGATCAATCACAAAAATGTTCAGTTCAAAATTAAAATTCGTTTATTTCTAGGCTTCGTTTACAACAACAACACAACAACAACACACTTTCGAAACGCCATGACTTACTGTTTGTAAAATTCACTCTATCATCAGTTCTATTGCTTACATTAAAAGAATTTACAATATTTCTAATTTTCCCTGATATTATTTGAAATTAATTGTTATATTGAGTTACAGTTAATATTAGCTGCTTGTCCGATCGTTAGTTAAAAAATGTACAAATATTTTATATAAAGTAACGTAATATAGGTATGTATGATGCGAGCAAAATCTATGAGCAAAAGCCAATCGCTGTACGCGTGGCCACACCGCCGCCGGCCGAAAGCACTTCAAGGTCTCGATCGGAAACGGATCTAAAGCACGCGCGGACGTCGGCGGGGCGGGCGCGGGGGCGGGGCGGGGCGGGGACCTTATGAGGTTTTATACCAATTACGTAAATGAGTTTACTTTCTGATGACTTGCTTGGTGCTCCATAGAGTAAGGTCAAAGAAAATGTTTCAAAATTGTAAGAGATTATGGGAGATGGTTTAAGACTGTATGGACCCAAGGCCTGGTCTTTGACCTAATTAATGAAAGAGTTTCCCGCCAACTTTGATCATCTGGAATGTCCTTCCTGAATGGGGTTTTCTTCAATTTTTAAAACAAGAGTGAAAATGCATTGCGCAAGCACTAAATTGTTGTCTAACAAAAAAATCTACCGGTTTATTGCATATAATGATGCCCCGGGGGTCACACTTTATGTGCTAAAATATAGGTTTATAACATTGTCTGTGTGTACTATGCAGTAAATTATGCGTTGCGACAGGCTCCCTTCACCTGACAGACGGACGAACGACTTCATTCACTCACGAATTCATTGTTTTCTAATGAGGATGATTGCACGGAGGATGTACTACTACCACTGTGCAATATTACGAATGTTCGGTCACAGCAATGAACCAGTGAGTATACTGTTAACATTTTTCGCTTAGTTGAATGGGGGCGTGGATCGAACCGAGACTTGTGAGACTCGACTCCCGCCATTTAACTACAGAGGTATTGAGGCTTTTCCAAAAATACATTGAAATGTTATGAATCGAGGGTCTAAATGCACAGTTCTGGTCTGAAAAGACACTTTACACTTTATGTAAAACTTCATAAACAAGGTAATAGAAATAATAAGTAGATACTCATGCAAAGGCTGTAGAGCGTGTCAAACATATAAATTCTCAAACAAAAAAGATATAAAACTCACAGCTTAAACAATCATCATAACATCATAATTAACAAAAGTGTTTCCAAATAACAAATTGTTTAGACAAACGCGCTAAGTGTGGGAGCGCGTGTGCCCGCCACCCCAGCGCGGCGTTCCCACCGCTGGGAGCGAGCGGACGTGGCGACACTATCGCGGCTCTTTGTTCTGCTAACTAATCGTTTATGTTGAGCAAACGTGCTTTTAGGGATCCGCTATTGTAAATTGAAAAATTGAAAACCATTCAACATATCCAAATAAAAAGTTTTGTTATCAGAATTAATTTTTCAAAACCTCCTTCCTATCCTTTTGCAAGTAAAATATTGTAAACTGTAGGGAAAAGTGCGTGTGTCTGGTACTTCATCTTAATTAGATAATAGAAGAAGCAAATAGTTATATTATGTTCTCAACCTCATTTTTAACAAACTTATTTAAGGTAAATCTGAGTTTGCTACGTTTTTAAAGATCATTAACCATTGCGAAGAAACCCGCAGCTAAAACCTAATTGCTTTTAATGCCTCTATCGTCCCCAATAGTCTCGGGTGAAACTATTTATTATTTGGTAAAAAGTATGTACGGAACACTCCAAGTGCATCGCACACTTGACTTGCATTTTAATAAAATAACATCAGATCATTTAATGTTGGTTAACGTTTTGCACTCTTTATTGAAGCTTGCGATATTAATTGTTTGTTTATGACGAAATACAATTGAATTTTAAAACAGTAATCTAAACACCGATTGGATGAAACACAGAGTACTATGGCTCACACAAGATTTCAATTAATAAAAATAAAAATTGATTACATGTTTCATAGAATTTATACTGAAAGTTTCTATGAAAGTAGAAAGCTCAGTAACGTTATGTACTTTTAGTAATAACTATAATTAAAATGATTGAGTTAGTACGAAGGTTTGTAGCAATTAGCACGTCCAGTCGTAACGTTCATAATAACTGAGTATATTGGTACTGAACACTACTGTAGGCGCAGGTCATTGTGTACAAGTTTAACAGCGTGCTAACTCTATTCACTGAAGCCCCTGATCATGAATGCGTCCGCGCGGGCGGAGTCGCAACCACTCGACAACTGTGGTGACGCAACACTATTGTGGTGACCATTACATTGGCTCCGCCCGCCCGACCTCCTCCTGTAGTTAGGAATGTTTCGATGTCTCATAACTGTATGTTTAGGATTCGATTCCCAGGTTTAGTTAATTTTGGAATTGATCTATATCTGTAAAGTAACGAAATAATAAAAGCATTTGTTTTAATTTTAGTCCATCTGACTTTAATTACATTCATCTGAATCTCTGCATAAAGGCATTTTAAGGATTTTCACTCGCTTCTTACTGATTTTGTCTGTAGGATTTGTTTAATTGAGCTCAAACTTATGAAATAGTAAATCCTTAATAAAACTCCGCGCATGGTTAGTTACAGCCAAGTTAAAAATGCTCCGCGAATTTGTATCTCTGTACGAATTTTCGATATTAACGATTTCCGCGAACGAAACGAAACATCACTGGCTAATCACTCAACTGGCGGCAGTTGAAACACCAACTTGTGTGTGTGTTCTAAGATTATCTACAGGAGATTTCTCTCCTGAAGGTGAAATTTAAAAATTATGATGATATCTTCTTTGAAGGATCCGTCAATGGCGGCCTTTCGGTTCTAATATCTGGAGTGCGTACTGACGTGACTGTCAAAATCTTAACTGTAAAAGTCCGACTCACAATATTGTGGTAGGTCAAGAATGCTTTAATCAAGTTTGATCTTTCTAAACATTAAAATATGATGCACTCATAGTTGTACACCGATGCATGCATGCAGTGCACTCGTGCGCCCGGCGCCCGCGCACGTGGCTCGTTACGCCGCAGTTTCCCCGTAAAGCCTTACGAAGGCAGTGCACAGTTGCGACACCTACTCATCTCGTTTCGCAAAACATTATTTTGTGACGGTTATAGCAGTTACAGTAATACTTAGAAGCTACTACACACCTTCGTGACATACCTACAAAATTGTACTTTCATGGAAACTAAAAGTAGTCTATACGCGATGTATTTCGATTTGGGACCTACTCAATCACTGTACCTATTAGTTTTATAACGAATAAAGAATAATAGAATCTTGTAGAAGCTTAAAAACCTCCTTTTTAACCGACTTCCAAAAAGGAGGAGGTTCTACGTTTGGCTGTATGTATGTTTTTTTTGTCGTAAACAAAACAATAGTAATCTACGGATTGAATAAGTAGCTGTGTACTTTAGTATACCAGCTGTATGCCAGAAATGAAACTATAAACTATTAAGTAAAATACCTAATTCTAAAAGCTTAGACCTTTAGCGCTGCATCGGTGTGTATCAATAAGATATATTTATTAGGCTCGGGCGAACCTGCAATTAATATGAAGTAATTAGTAAATCCGTTGCTAAATGTATGAGGCGAGTGAGTTTAATTTTTCATTTATGAGGTCAATCGTGAGTGAGGTGATGAAGACGATTCTATCGATAGTTACTCTCGACAACAGTTTCCCAACGCGACCGACACATTAGTACGGAATAGCGTAATACGAGTACAGCGCACGATTGGAATTTCATCCAATACATTATTTATTAAATTTATTTTAAAATATTTATATATTTTACTTAACTTGTCACATTATGCTCAATTACGTATATGAGACTCTTCGCACTGGTGAGTTTGTCATTGAAGGTAAACGCAGCGACAGTCTAAAGTATTTTTCAATATTATTATAAGCTTTATTTAAAAACTTTTTAACAATTGGCAAAACAATAAAAATACAAATTATCTTCAAAAAATATTTAGCAAGAGTGTCCATCGGTTATGTTTTTATTTAAGGATATCATTTCGATTTGAAATTAATTGAATTTTGATAACAGATAAACTATAATTATAAGACATAAAATTATTTATTTTAACTTTGATAGTGTTTCTGCCAGACCTACGGGGCATAGGGATTTCAGTCACATGAAGTTTCTGTTCTTGTGTCTTCTTTATGAGGCACACCTCACTGCCACAATAATTATAACAGAGCTGGAACGTCGCTCTATTCGTTAGGCTATTCTATACCGTAGGCTCCGATGGTGTATGACTGCGGTGTGAGCGTGCCGTGAGCGTGCCGTGAGCGAGGCGAGCGCGAGGCGCGGCTCACGACTGCGATACACATCCGCCAAAGGTTACATCCTAGTGCCGGCGAGCGTTCTCCTCGCTCAATTATATTTTTATCAATGCTCTCATCTATTTCTAACTCATTTAAATTACTAAAAATCAATAAGGAAATGTATTTTTTTAATATGTTTAATCTACTATTGATATTGCACAGCTAGGATAAAAGGTACTCAAATCACCAGAGGAAATTTATATTTGCTGCGAAATAAAAAATATCTGTCATATTTTAAGCATTAAAAATACTGCCTTTATATTATATATATATGCGTTCTATGTGACTACGTATGATGACGTCACAAATGACAAAAAGATTTTTCTATTAGTAAAAAATTTTTGCCCACAACTTTTAGCGCAACGATGTTTGACTGTACTACATCTACCCTCCGGCCCCCACTCCCCCCTCGCCCCGCAGTACCGACTCACTGCAATGCTACTGGTAGCTTATCATAGTAGGGTAACAATATTGACATAAATACAATGATCTGTTTCTCGGTTCCCTAAAACATTAATCCGATTAAAATGTAATATTATTATAATGCCACGGTGTTTGTATCACTGTTGTACGTTAAGTAGTGCTGAATTAGGAGTTTCTTCTTCATAGAACTTCTAACATAGATCTAAACTTCGAACATAGATAGATAAACTCATTACTCAGTTGACTGACATTTTAATTGATTGTTTTTGTAACTTGTTTAAATCATCAGAGCTTTTTTGTTTAAATCGTTTTTACGTTGTATTACTATTAAATAAATAATAACGTTTTAACTTTATTATAGACTAGCAGATGCCCGCAAATTCGTCCGCGTGGAATTCAGTTTTTCACAAATATCACGGGAACCATGGATTTTTCTGGGATGTAAAGAAGCCTTTGTGTTAACCCAGAGTGAAATCGCTTCAACTTGTTTTTATATACAACGTTCACAGTTTTTCTGTAGTGTATTTAGTATCAGCATTGCACCCGTGCGAAGCCGGAACGGGTCGCTAGTTATACAATATACACATTACTATTCAATCACTCTATCTATTAAAAAAACTGCATCTAAATCCGTCGCGTAGTTTTAAGCGTACATAGGGATATAGGCACAGAGAAAGCGACGACTAAAATACATAGTATTTAAGCAAAAATACAAGTATTTCTAATACTAAACATATATACATATAAATAAAACGGGTCAGTCTCTATAAATATAAAACGTATGGTCCCCTCGCATCAGATGATCGCCCGGCACCTAACGACCCGGCGCAAGGCCGAGCCGCGGTCGCGAGGCGGTCAGATTGGCCGAACTCAGCGGCGGCACTTAGCGGTTAAGTAGGCTATAAGCTCTACTTGCGACTCTACACACATTAACTATCTGTAATATGATCGCTTAGAAATGTCCAATTCATCGAGTTTTGGAACTATTTTTACATAAATACCTAATATATTATTATTAATAATAATTAAACTAAGAAACCTGGCTTTCTAGTGGTAAAAAATAATTTGCCACTAGAAAGCCAGGTTATTTATAAATTTTATAGGCTGTACTTTAGGTCATCGGCTCGGTGCGTCGGCTAGTTTAAGATAAAACGATAAAAACTAAATTATTTGTGCAAGGCATTAAATGTCCTGATCGACGTAAGTTCTTCCGATACTTCAACTACGACAAGGATTCTATTTACTTCCATCTATCATCTGCCTATTGTAATGACCCCCAAAGGCCAGGCCTCTTCTTCTCTATTATAAGAGAGGATTTGGTGCTTTGAAGCTGCTCTAACATGATCTTGTTGAATTACTTATTTATAATAATCGTAACCGTATAAATCGATCGGTCTATTTAAAATAAAAACCCTATGTAAAGTACCGTAACTAAATAACAGTGGAATGCAGTAGTTAGGTATTACGAGTACAAAAACTTAAAAGCGATGAATCGGATATTTCTAATCAGTTAAGGTTAACATACTTGCGTATGATTGGTCTATTAAAGATTTTTTGTGTCATCATACAAACTGCATGTTCTATGGTGCAAAAAGACAAGTATGTTTTTGTTTCTTATAACACACGATTGACCCATCAAATTGTGACTTAACGACTGAGTCACAAAAAATGTTGTAAAAAGTTAATTTATGAAACGCGTGCAGCCGGATATTTAATCAAGTCATCATAATTAGAGTCTCATCTAGAGTTCTTTCGAACAATATTATGTGCATTAAATAATCCTGTTTTATGGACGTTATATAATAACAAATAAAATATACTTTTTTATCTATTAAAGATGTAGGTATGTTCAATGTATCTTTTTAATGTGTAAACATTCATCTTTTACTTGGTTTGAGTGAGTTTCGACAAAACGTGTATTATGTTTACGCTAGTGCAATGTCAGGCGAAAACTAATAACGAAACTAATTTTTAATTTAAATCTATTCAGCTCTGTATTCGTTAAGTATTTTGTGTTGTTTATTTGATCATTTCAATGATTGATGTTATAGACCAGACCACATAATATATATGACAAGACGTTGATTATAAAATATGATTGATGAGTTCAAATAGTTACATTCAATATTGTGTATTGGCGTGAGATGATGCCACATGGAGTCATGTCAGCGAATCACTTCACGTGCGTGAGTACCTACTGGAGGAGACGTAGCGACAAACGAGGGAGATCTTTTTTAGCCAGTGAACACGTGTCTGCTATGGAAATTCTCTCCTTAATATATTACGAGGTTCTTTCAAGAAGAAGAATTTTTTTCGATTGAACACAGACACAGCGAAAATGTTACCGTGAAAAAAAAACGTGTGAACAATACTTGCTTGACCTAGTTGGTAACATATACATTTTAATTACGATGTTTCAAAGCAATAGACCTTAGAAATGTTGTTTACGCATAATGTCAAACACTGGACTAGTTCGTAGTTGGAACAAGTAGTTTCTGTTTCGGTATAAATATTTCAATGTTTGGTTGGGACTTAACCGAGCAGGTGTGGAGGACTCACCGTCGTCGACGATGCCGGCGGCCTCGTCGCGCGCGTTCTGCTCCAGCGACTTGAGAATCTCGTCGGGGATGGGCGGCGGCGTGGGCAGGTGCGCGCCGCGCGGCTGGTAGCCGTTCTCGTCGGCCGTGTACGTGATGCTGTAGTCCTGCCCGTCGTCGCCCTTGTACGAGAACGAGCCTTGCGCCTGCACGCCGTTGGTGGCGACGCCCGACGCGTCGGCGCGGATGCCGTTGGACGTCTCGAAGTCGTAGGCGAAGCCCTCCGCCGTCACCTCGTTGTTGTACCGCAGGATCTGCGCGTTGGCGTCGGCGGGGTTACTCCTGCCCCCGAAGTTTCCTTGGTAGGCGCCCGCGCCTGCCCCGGCGCCGCCCCCGGCGGCCGCTCCCCCGAACCCGGCGCCACCGCCGAAGCCGGAGCTCCCCGAGCTTCCGAAGGCCGAGTTTCCCGCGCCTCCTCTACCGAAGTTGGGTCCGTTGAAGCCGCCGACGCCGGCGCCGCCGCCGTAGCCCGCGCCCGCCCCTCCTCTGGGCGGCAGGTAGGCGTTGTCCAGGCGTGCCGCCGAGCACACCCCGAGCACCGCGGCAACTACCAACTGAAACAATACGACAGACTATATTAAATCTAGTTATATGTCGGTTGTTAAGAAACAGAAAAAATTTATAAGTCTCTCAAATTCTCTGTTCATGTCCAATGTAGATCACGAAAACCATAGACGTAGCAGCGTCACTCTCTTTGTAAAGAGCTTCGTTAGGGATATAGATCTAGATTATCTGTTATTTCTGTGTACAACTTTTAAGCTTTTCATGACTTAAAATTTCAAAATAATTAAATTTGATTTCCTAAAAAAAGCAAATAGTAGTTACATGTAACTACTCGCAAGTGTACCGTTCACGAAACCATTAGAGGTGATCCATTTCCCGGCAAAGGTCTCGCGGTGAAGGCTGCGGCGGTGCATCACTGCGCACTATCTGTTGCTGCTTTCGTAAAATGGCTCGCAGGTAAACACGTCGGTTACATTATATTATTATTATTATAGATCACGTTTAGTAATACGTTACGTATGTCTGTGTGTAAATTGGCATTTAGCGGGACGCGGAATATAATAGAAATTGATCTTTTTGTGTAGAAGTCGACTTCAAGTGTTGCTGTAACGGTGCGCCGGATTAGTGGCTGATGTATTCGGCACCAACAACAACATTTTACTGACTGAAAGGTACTTTTGTAAGTTTATGTGAAATTTTGTAATTCAATATTCTATGCTTGATTTATTCTCCATAAAGATATTTTTATTAGTAGGTACATAATCGTATCAATAAAATCGCACATATTCATATTTAGTCTTATTTTTTCGTTAATAATATTTAATTTAGATTCCCGGAATTTCAATAAAATTATATGAAATACATATTTTATTATTAGTAAAGAAAAGTCTGTCAGTGAGTAGCGACTCTACCGCTGGTGATTGAAAAGCTGATTGTATGAAGAAAAACAATGAAATAGAATGTTACATTAACTTACAATTATTAATTTTACAGTTTATTTTGTATGAAGAAAGCTGAAAACTCTTAAATATTTGTTTAGTAGCTATAAATTATAAATATTGAAGAGATATTAATGTAAATGCTACGTAATATCTATACATTTTATACTATTATTTAATTAATAATAATTGATAGATTTATTATTAAAATCGATTTTTCACAAATAGACATGAAAAAGTAGTAAAGCGCGACAGGTACATTTTCAGGAAAACAATAATGATGAAAAGTTTTTGTACGATAACGAATTTGACTGAAGTGCGCAAATGCTCGAATTTTGTAGGTTTGTGCGATGAGATAAACAGTTGATCGACAACGAGTTGTGTAATTATTTATTGCTGAGTTGACGTGATATTCCTTGTTATCTAGTAGATTAGTTTTTCCTATACAAGTACGTATGTACAAATCCGGGTTAGTTATAAAATTTAATTCAATCCTTTCAGCCATTCTGGAGTTATAGCAGATAACTATAACTCCAGAATGGCTGAAAGGATTTGAATTAAATTCGGGACAAATAGACTACTATGATCTGGTGATGTTGATGTTACAAGGGCTGCTTTTTATCCTGATAAGATTTGTCTAGACTGGAATGGTAAACGCAGGAGAAGCTGCAGGCCACAGCTATTTGATACAAATATGATAGATGATGACAGATTGCTCCCGAAAACGTATATAATATTTATGGAATGAGTTTAGGAATATGAAACCACAAAACACTCACCAGTTTCATATTTGTTTGGAATATAATAAATGATAGTGTGTCTGAGTGAGTCGACGGGCAGGTGTCGATGGACTGTGCAGCTGAGAGTTGTGCAGATGGTTATATAGCAGCCCAGCGTAGAATGCCTGCACTGAAAAAGGCATCACGGCCGCGCGATGCGCCGATGTAGCGCATCCGAGAAGGTTGCGGCGACAACAAGGGACGGACCGCGCCACCGGAGATAGCGCGCAGGTAGCTCGACTGGTCGCGGGTTTGAGTCCTGAGACCGGTAACTAAAAATATATTTTAATAATTGGAATCATTTAAAAACAATCTATCACATGCTAAAATTAAAAATTATGAAAATTCATTCGTTCATTGAATTAGAATAAGTTTTATGTCAGATCTTGTTCGGCACAATATAAAAACGTAATTTCTACGGATCGAGTCATCGGATCTAGAACCATCTCATTGACGTCAGTTTTCAAACTAAAAAAAACCCCATCTTAAATGGTCCATTCGTTTAGAAGCTCCGACATAAACATTACAGGCAGACATAAACGTTCTTACATTGGTATAGAAATGCTCTTTAAAAATACTCTCATGTTGAGAAAATTTCTCACATTTGCATGTTATTGCCATCAGAATTCAACATTCATTCACAATTTCTAAGCCCTCAGCTTATCAAAGTGATACATTTCTTAAGATTTGCCTACATACTTACACACATAGAGGCATTATAACAGAGCAAGTTAAATAAAAACTTGTTAGTAAATAATGATAATTAACTTGATGACATATTGTTATGACAGTGGTAGAGTATCTCTACACTCATGATGTGTCGCTACAGAGGTACCTACAAAAGTTGTTTCTAGCCAAAGATATCGTACAGTAATATAATCGATACGTAAACATTTGATTGGGTATTCACCCTCCCCCTGATGTAATGTTACGCGGCTTTTCCGCCAGGCGGCGACGTCGGCACGAACGAATATTTCCTTTCGACAAAGCTTTACCGGTAGCTGCGGGTTCGATTCCTGGAATATTGTTGAAGTTGCACGTAACCGTTGTTACGTTAAATGTTCAGTTCAGCACGTTAAACTGAATCCATCGCTCAGTTATCCATAATGAGTTACGGTACTGGAAAGATAACTAAATGATATACGAGTAATAAACTATGTAATTTTCCTCTGAGCTTAGGAAAGCTTATTCGATAGGTACAGAACCCTCTGTTAGAATCGTGATTATTACTAAAACCATCTGTATAATAACAATAATATAATCTCCAACTGCCTATTGATTCAGTGGTGCTTGTGCCATCGTACTGCGTGCCTCTGGGTTCGAGTCCTGTGTCGGGCTATGAAATATTGAGCTTTTCTTTAATTCAAAACGTTCTCGACTCCGAGTTAAGATGTTATAATACGTCCGTCATTTCATTAACATCTAACAGCAGTTATAAAGTGAAATATAAGCAGTGGGAGGGTGTAGGGTAGGTAAGCTTCACATCCTCTCTCTCGGTAAGGTCTAGTCTTGTTGTAAGCTGTAGATAGAATAGTGAAAGAGTATTTATGTCCTCGAACACATAGACCAGCATCATTAGCAACCATTTCCGACTCACTGCTAAGCTCAAGTCTACTTTCAGATAGAGAGAGGTGATTGGTAAACTTCACACACGTAGAGAATTAAGAAAATTCTTAGGTATGCAGGTTTCCTTACGGTGTGTTTCCTTCACCGTTTGAGATACGTTATATTTAAAATCCACATTACTTTTACACATTACTTTAAAAGTTGAAGGCGCATGCCCCGGACCGTATTCGAACGCCCTACGCCCTCTTAATCGAAGGCAGAAGTAATATCCACTGAGTCATCACGGCTGTCTTATAATGATAAGAATATAAATTGTTTTATTATAGCAGACAAGAAACTTTGGTCTACCTGATGGCAAGTGTCACATCGCCGATACCTAACACACACGCGGCACATGCGAGCGCGTCCACAACACATACAGTCACGCTGCCTCGTGTCCGTCCGCCTGAATTACAGACGTTTAGTTGCCGGCAACTACACCGGCTGCCTGTAATTTTTAGGATTAAATATTGACAAACATTTTTCATGGAAAACGCATACTGAATATGTGTGTTCTAGGTTAAATCAGCTTTCTTACATGTTATTTATGCTTTCCAAGAAAGTTGATAATAAAACCTTACTTGTGGCATATCATGCCCAAGTTGCTTCGATTCTGAGGTATGGGATAGTTTTCTGGGGTAACGCTAGCTACAAATGTCTTTGTTGCACAAAAAAGATGCATAAGAGCAATATGTGGATTGCAGAAAAGGGAAAGTTGTAGACCCTATTTCAAAAAATTAAAGATATTTACTGTGACATCCCTATATATATTTGAAATTGCATTATTTCTGAGAACGAACGACAGATTATTTCAAAGGCATAATCGTGAGCGTTGCAGAGATAGATTTCGGTTTCCTCCCCACCACACTGCTTTCCTAAATAAGAGCATCTGCATGATGATTATTAGAATATATAATAAGTTACCAAAGCGTATAAGACAGGAGAACAATTTAATTAGTTTTAAAAATAATCTGCGTAGGTTTCTCCTGGACAATGCGTTTTATGACATAAATGAATTTTTAACTTTATTTATTTGACAATATTATTCTTTTGACAATATGATGTAAATTGATTTTTGATTCATTTATTTTTTATTTGTATTTTCTTTTTTTCAAATTAATTAATATTGTTCTTCTATTCATTATTAAAAGTAATTTCTGGAATGACATAATATTTACTGTAAATGTAACTAATATAATATTTTGCATGCCAATCGGGCGTGATACAGTACATATTATATTTATTTGTTAAGACCTTGTAAACTGTATCAGCAAATAAAGAATTGTATTTGTATTTGTATTTGTATTTGTAATTGTATTTGTAATTCCTTCAGATTAGAACACAGCAATGCTCAGAAATAATCATAGCTCGAACATCACTTCCTCGAAGAATATGTTTTTATCTAAAAGCTCTACTATTAAAACAAAAAGCTCGTGAGGCGTTAGAACGACCTTGGATCTATCTATATCCCATAGAAATCATGTTTACGAGTGGAATAATTCTAATGGATACCTGGATTTAGTTTCACTAAGTGTAAGTAAATTTAGAGTGATTAAACAACTACTATACCCAACAAATACTTCAAGTAATGGCCCGAGTAAGAAATCAAACCTAGTCTAGATATAAAGAAAAAGAACGACAATTGTTTCAAGCGCAACACAGTTTCAGTCCTAAAAAAGTTACGTTTATTAATTACGTAAACGTAATCGACAGAAGGTATCGCTAAAGTTCCAAAAGTATTTCCAACGGTTGCCTAACTAAAATTCTATAAATCGAGTAGGTTAAATGACTTTGTCAAGATAGATAATTGAAAAGTAATGCAAAGATAACATCGCGGCATGCAATGTTAGTGACAGTCTCCCTGGGAGTCTGTGTTCTGTAACGAGGAGGTTCGTGCAAAGTTCGTGCATCGGATCAAAGCTCTATCACAACCTCAAGGTTATTGTTAATTAGTTTCTCTTATCTTTTATTGTGTTACAAACAACTATTAAATCAGTGTACACTTTCTTAACCCTATTACATTTTACATTTTGACGATGTTCCTACCAATTACCGAGAGTATGACTTGTGTGCATTTTAAGAAATTAAATATCACGTGTATCAAACGGTGAAGGAAAGACATCGTAAGGAAAGCTGCGTACCAGGGGGTTTTCTTAATTCTCTACGTGTGTGAAGTTTGCCAATCCGCATTGGGTCAGCTTGGTGGACTATTGCCCTAACTTATTCTGAGAGGAGACTCTAGCTCAGCAGTAAGTCGAATATGGGTTGATAATGACGAAAATTCAAAAATATGACTAGTAGAGTCTAGTGTACTTATCTTTTAATGAAAATTCATCAAAATAGGTTCAGCAGATATGCCGAGAAACGGTAACAGACATACAGTAAGACGCAGGAAGACATTAGACAGACAGATAACAGAAATAAGTTTGCATTTTTAATGTGTACTAGTGTGCATTAAAGAGATCATTTTGTATAGAAAAATAAAGCCCTTAAAGATTTTATTATTGTGTTTTTTTAACTGGACAATTAATTAATATTTTAAATATTAAATGATTGCTTTTTGACCTTATTTGTCGAATTAATTACACGGTAATCGATTTAATGTTTCTTAGCACTTTAGTCTGATAATAATCATCATCACGACGGCGTTGTTCAGTACATAAGTATCACACTGTAAAAGCGTCAATACTGCACGGTTATGGGAAAACTGAAATAAGGTCACGGTTCGATCCCCGCATGTATTGGAGTGTAGTCGCACGGTGATCTGGATTAATTGACAACCTACGGTTGAAACCTGACCTGACTAAAAGCAAATCGTACTATTCTATATGACCACGATTTTAAAAAATATTTTTGTTTTCGAATTTCGAATCAGTTTATAAGCTGTATGATATGACGCTACGACCAATAAGAGCAGAGCATCAATGAAACTTGTGGCTAAAACGGCAAAAATATTGTCACTGGGAGTTTATAAACAGTTATAGTTAGTGTAGCGACACGTCTGCGGAACGACGGACAGACCGGCGCGCACAGTTGAAAGCAGTGGGGCTAATCTGTAATGATATTTTTGTAACACGCTAGTGCGAGTTTCGGATTCACATATCTCTGTATGTCTAACACGTTACTATAAATGAAAAAAAAAAGATAGAGGTGAATTCGAAACTTGCACTTGCGAGTTATACAAAATATTGTTATAGAATAGCACTACTGCGCCGTCTTGTCATCGGCGTGACACAAGACGCGGAGCGCTATCGGTCCGACCGCTCATTCCGTCGCTGCCCTCAGCGCCCATTAAAAAAAACTCTCGTGCGAATGAGGATAAATCCTGTAAGACGAAGTACTTATTATATCCACTTATAAGTTCTAAAAAAATATCGCGACAGTATGTTTATCTTTTAAGTTTGGGACAACCCACCAACTTCCGTGCCTCCCCCTACTTCACAGTCATACGGATGGAAGCGTGGGAGGCGAGCCCGGTACTTGCTTTGTGCATGTTTCCCGGGCCGACATCTTGACTGCGTACGATGTGGTTGATCTTGGTCCGCTAATCACGATAAATCCCAGAGCAACGCGCCGCCTGCAAGCGCCAGACCATCCGACTGATCCAGATTGACATGTTGTGAACTGCATTCGACATCGACACGGTGTACGCTGTGTGTCCGACACAACTCGCGACGCTATGCGTTGCCGTTGTTTAGACAATTTTCGTGCTTGGAGTTACATATTGTTTATGCTTTTCAGCGGAAATAACTTTCGCGCGTTGGCTGTACGCGTTATACCTCTAGTATCGACCCATTGTGTCGCGTTCTTTGAATATTATAACCTACCGAAATGCAGACAATACTACTTACTGTAAGTACTTGTACTAATAAATGTCTTGTAGCAATACGTAAACTAATTAATTAGGATTTCAATACAGATTATAAAAACCGTCTGTATAAACAACTGCTTAACAAAACACTTATGTGATATTTTTTAGTACAACCGTAGGTAATCGATATCCTCCTTGGTAATTCATTTATTTAAAACGTGACTGTTAGGCGGTTATAAGTAGTAAATATTTGGACAGCTCACAACGTATATCGCTATAGTATCCGCGAGCGCGTGTATGATTGTATGGGAACCGCTCGAGTGGTGAAATGTCAAATATTTGTGGCGACTGATAATTCACGTTTCAGTTCTTTCCGTGGATGCCGTCTGCTGACTCACACTGCCGCTGAAAGTGACAGGAACAGTTTCCTGAGGTTTGAAATAGACATGTTTTTAGAAATTTAGGAATGTCAGATCGCCTGGCAATTCATCCGACGAAAAAGATAGATGTGATATTTATCATCGGTTGACCTCTAACTGAAATGCGTTTGCTTAAAAATGCCATCATCATCATCAACTATATTCGACTCACTCAGCAGTGAGTCAGTAGCTCGATTCTCCTCTCAGAATGAAAGAGGTTAGACCTTAGGTTAGGTTTGGCAGACTTAACACACGCAGAGAATTAAGAAAATTTTAAAGTTAATCTAAAATGTACATAATTTAACAGTTGGAGGTGCATGCCCCGGATCGGACCCACACAGCTCACTTGAATTCGTCAGACTCAGCTAAGTAATTCAGTATTAAAGTACGACCGGAAGCTCGTGTGCCCGCACCCGTGAGAGCTGTGTGTTGCAACGCGCACATCTGGCGGTGGGCGGCGGCGGCGGCGGCGGCGGCGGCAGAGGGTCACCTGCTGCTGTGCTGCGTTAGCTCATTAGTGTCGGAAGCGAGTGTTGTTGTTGCATTAGCGTGTGGGAAACGACCGCGAGCCCAGGCAGATGATGCGCACAAAGGTGATCGCTGTCGAAACTGAACATAATACTTACTGTTGCGATGACTTTTGCACCGAGTTGTTAAGTCAAAGTCCAATTTTTCATTATCATTATCAGCCTTTTAGTGTCCTACTGCATCCTACTGTATTTTATAACAGAAGGAATTATGAGAGTAAGTTTATCAGGATGCTCCAATACGATTGGCGGGCTTATTGTTTGTCACAGTAACGATCTTTATCAGACGTTTTGATGGCCGGCGCTAAAAGCTTAAAAAGCTCCTTGCTACGGGGGGTTTAACATTACCTCCCAACTTCAACGTTTGGGAATTTATCTGAAGAAAAAAAGCTGATGATGAGCTCGACCCAGACGTCAAACCCTGAATGGATTTCGAAATCATAATGGCTAACCATTGGACCAACACGGCAGTTGAATCGTATTTGTGTGTTGACATTAAAATAATAAATATGGAATATTACTTTTTATAAGTACGTATGCCTACTGGGATGTTAAATAATCTCAAAGTAAATGTGGGAACACCAACACGCTTCAATCTAAAAAGAAGGCCCAACCAACTGTGCTAGGCATTTGCTTGTTATATTCGAGTCCTACAGCCGTGATAGCTCAGTGGATATGACATCTGCCTCCGATTCGGGTGTGGGTTTGAATACGGTCCGGCTCATGCTCCTCCAACTTTTCAGCTGTGTGCCTGAAAAGTTGGAGGTGCAAACAAAGCAAAAAGTCTGCCAAACCGCATTGGGCCAGCGTTGTGGACTACTGGTCTAACCCCTCTCATTCTGAAAAAAGACTCGAGCTCAGCAGTGAACCGAATGATGATTCAAGTCCTCCTCCTTATTCAAGTCTCTGTAGGACAGAAAACCACTTGTCACTGTCCTGTGGCCATTCAATAATAGGCCAGTGATGATGAAATAGAACAACGGTGAAGCGAATCGCACAAACTACATAATAGCGGCCACGGCACAGCGTGGAGCAAACCGCTACAAAAAGTTCAAAATGTTGATAATGACAACAACTCAACAGTTGCTCTTTTGAAAAAGTCATACAGTATTATAATTTACAATTGATAACAATTACTGTTTACATTTGTTATAGTTTTACTTCCTGTGTGAAGGTGGAAGCTGATCCAACGGCCTCCAAGCATTTTTATCATTAAGGAACTCATCAATGTTGTAGTACCCTCGACTAAGTAAATGTTTTTTAACACATTGCTTAAAGCTATGCATTGGCAGGTCCATCACAGTCTTGGGGATCTTATTATAGAAGAGTACACCCAAACCTACAAAAGATTTTTTTACTCTTTGGAGACGATATGCAGAAATAACTAACTTATGCCCGTGTCTAGTAAGACGTGGGTTTAGATCTCCTTTTCGTTTGTACAAATTAATATTTTGTCTTACATATATTATACAGTTATATATATATTGACAGGCTACTGTTAGTATACCTATTTCTTTAAACTTTTGACGAAGGGACTCGCGTGATTTTAATTGATATATTGCTCGAATTGCTCTTTTTTGAAGTACAAATATAGATTGTATATCGGCAGCCTTGCCCCACAATAAAATACCGTAAGACATTACGCTGTGAAAGTACGCAAAATAAACAAGCCTAGCTGTATCGACATCAGTAAACTGTCTTATTTTTCTCACGGCAAATGCCGCTGAGCTAAGTTTACCAGACAGTTTTTCTATATGAGCACCCCACTGAAGTTTACAATCCAAGGTCACTCCCAGGAAAACTGTGGAACTCTCCATTTCTAGTTTTTCACCATCGATCATTATAGACTTATCTAGTTTTATAACATTTGGCAATGAAAACTCAATACATTTTGTTTTCTTAGCATTCAAAAGTAGATTATTTGCAGTAAACCAATGCGACACATGCGATATGGCACTGTTTACGTCGTCAGAGTTATCTTTATTTCTGTCGGACTTAAAAATTAAGGATGTATCATCAGCAAACAGTACAATCTCACGTATGCCGCTGACATGGTATGGTAAATCGTTTATGTACACTAAAAATAGAAAAGGACCCAGAATTGAACCCTGTGGGACGCCCAGTATGGTAGTGGAACCGTGCGACTTTATATCATTTATGCATACCTTCTGTGTTCTATCACTGAGATAAGAGGCAATTCTTACATTATACTATAACATAAGTCACGATACAAAACAACTTCTCTATAAAAAACATGCGAAATGTTTTCAACATCTTCAAATTATACAACAACTAGCGAACGACCGCGAAATTTAGTTTGTCGCAAAATCCGTCGGGAACCATGGATTTTCCGGGATGAAATGTGTTAATTCAGAGTAAAATCTATTTCCATTCCAAATTTCAGCCAAATTGGTGTTAAAGAGTAACAAACATCCATACAAACTTTTGCGTTTATTATATATTAGTCTAGGACTATCCGGCGCCGCGTGGTTCACGGGAACAGAAACTGTAGTACTTGCTGTTTTATCCCCTACATACCACAAAACCTTTCTAATAATATATCTAGGTAAGTTTTCCTTAAAAATATGTATCTGTACAATACGTATGTTTGTAAACGGGTCGAGCAAAGAACGTTTTCTTTGAAGTCGATCAAAAAAGATAAAAGAGGTGTTGATGAAACGCTTAGCTGTAACAGCTCATAACACAATCACCGCTCGGCCGAGTCCATCTCAGCCGGCAGCCCGCGGCTGTATCGGCTTGCGATACAAAGGTCGCCGCGAGCCCTCGCACTGTAACTTTACCGATACATAGAGCAATAACGTAAGGAATGCGCCCGCCGCGCCACGCAAACGTCGCAGCACATCACTTGCGTTGTCTTCTGGCTTCCTACTTATTACTTGCCTTATTTCACTCGTATTACTTCGTTTATGATCACTGACCATTTGTGAATATGTTATGTATACAGCGTCCCAAAATGGCTACCAGCCTGTATAAAATGAAAATGAAGTTTTTCCATAGACTTTTATATATGCAATTTATTTACTTGGAAACTAAACAATAAGTAAAAGGTTCCTTGACTTGATTTCTTTTCGTGATGATAGTTTCCACAAACCACACACCACCACAAATGTTACTATTCATAGCGTCAGTAGAAGTAGAACATCGTGCTCGAATGGCTCTATTACAATATTTCACCAAAAAGATCACTTTCATTCAAGTACGTCGAAAGTTCGCGGTTCGTCTGTGCAGAAGCCACAGGTCAGTCCGAAGGTTCGAAGAACTTGATTCGATTCCTCGGATCCTGTTAGACTTACACCTGGGTTTAGAGGGGTATTTGAACCGATGACGAGTGTAAGTAATGTGTAAACAGATTGACTTAAAGCAAAAGCACATCGTTAGTAAAACGAGAGGCTTTTTAAGTTTATATACTCGTATTTTGTCGTCAAGCAACAACATTATTTCAATTCAATAGAAAAGGCTGGTCAAAACACAAACATATCGAACTTAACACTTGTCTAAGCCTTTGCCTAGGTTGCCTAGTGCATAACTAACATACGCGCCTTTCAAGATGATGTTGTTCAAAAAGACATAAACTTACATGAAAACTTATTTAAATTCGTCATTCCTACAACTGAATATACTAAATAGTGTACACAAAGTATGCAGGTATGCAGGTAAGGCCGCAGCAGTACCCGAGCTAGGAATGGCTCCGGCCCGCCCTTGCTCGTCATTTCTCGTGATCGATATCACCTTCGATCGAAATGATTCGTCTCACAGCCTCGCGACCGTGACCCACCAGTCCATCACACGCGGCGCGAGATCAGGAGGTTTTTCTATACAGAATATTACTCATGACTTTTAAACATGCTAAATACTCTAAATACCTTCCTACCTACTCGAATAGTATAACGGGCTAAAACTAATAATTACCATTATCTTATACTAATTACACTAATAATAATTGCCAAGCAATTCTTTCAGGGGAGGGTACTACCATTACTGTGACAGATATATCTCCAGCGCTTATAAAGCGGTTTGTCCATCTAATAATTATTATTAAAAAACAAAATACTTTAAAAATCATTTTTATAAAAATTTATTTTGAAATCGGACAACCGTTTATACACCATCTACAGCAATCAGCTATGTTGGTATACCTAATATATTCCACTTTATATACTCGACTTACCACTATAGTTATAGAGGAAATCAAGAAAATTTTCTTACATATTTTTAATTAAAAGCACTATACTTCCAACTATCTTTCCAAGAATGTAAATGCTCCTCGTGAACGGTTTATGATACAGTACGCCGGGAGCTGCGCGAGGGAGTCTTGTAACGTTTCACAACGTGATGTGGCGCACGAAGAGATTTTCGCAATTTACAATTTTATATCCATGGGCCGAATTAAAATAGCTAATCAATCAAGAGCAATCAGTGCTTTTGAATTTTATCCTTACTTGTCTCGACCTATTAGCGTGCCCCGGGCGTTAGGCCGCGACCGCACTTAAGACTTTTTGTTTCAATTTTATTATTTTCTACCATTCATCACTTGATGTTTAATAATGATATATTTTATGATAGTGATATGCTGCAGATACCCTGACTGGATTTTCCATATATCATTTAAACCACGATTGCTCCAGCTGGACCTTTAACAATCTGAAAAGTTGTTTACCAATTTGTGAAATTATGAGAACTTTTAAAATGTCTTGATGAAATTTTACCAATAGTGCACAAAATTTGTCCGCAATGAGAAAGATAACTATTAATAGTTATCTTTCTCTTATTAATTAGTTACTTTAAAATACCAAAACGTTCGTTTCTTGCGGGGTGGTGGTTAACTTATAGCAAAATAAATCGAGCATTTATTGGTAATGTTGCTGCTCGGCAAAGTTGTGTGTGCTTATAATCCAAATATTTCTAATGTTTGAATAATTACTCAATAAACACAAAATAATGTATAGCTAATAAGTATAGCTTTAACAATACGTGCACAGTCAGTTATCTCGATCAGTGAAGTATTAAGTCGCGCGACATGTCGTCGGTGTAGTCGTTATTAGCATACTGGTTGCGTTAGGTTATGTAACAGCGAAAGGCAGATGTTAGGTCAAGTGTTAGTAGAACAAACAGTGCGCCGCATGCCGCCGCATGCCGCCGCAGCCGCGCCGCATGGTGCAGCCTAGACGTAGGCTTATTTGGTCAGCGCATCCTTTGGCACTAGATGTATCATTTGTTTATGTTATGTATAACCCTTGCGCAAAATGAGGTTAAGATTAGATTAAAGAACTACCTACCTAGTAGTATTATACCTTGTTATATTTAGCTATAATCATCATTCATCAGCCTATCTACATTAATATTTTAAAGCTGAAGAGTTGGTTTGTTTGATTGCTTGGACGCGCTAATCTCAGGAACTAGGCCATTTATCAAGGAAGGCTAAGGGCTATATACTCGTATTATCCCCTTATTCTTACAGGAACGGGAACTGCGCGGGTGAAACCGCGCGGTGTCTACTAGTGTTTAATATATATACTCATAAATATATGCTCTCCAAATCCTTCTTTGTAAAGATAGGATAGATAGGATAGATTTAAAGCTTAGATTCATCAGCAAGCACAATACGTGGTTTGTCAGATGTTTATGATCCAGATCGATGGCTTAAGTCCAAGGTATGATCTAACTATTATTAAATACTCTTATTCTGACTAAAAATATTGCGAGTTTACACTTGTTATATAGAAGCTTAAAAGTTTGATTAACAATCCAAGCTTTTGCAAAACATTTAGTAAGATTAAAACTGAGATTAAATAAATGGTTAAATTTAAGGTGAACGAAGATTAAAATCATTATTTATTTGCGATTGGCGATGTAGCAACAGACGAACAAACGCGTCTTACATATAATATTAATTAGTTCGCATTGGGCACTGGAGCGTGCATCACGAATGTACCGACTCGACTTTGATAAACTAAATCCAAGCGCCGTCTACTCGACGAGATTCTCTGTATTTTATGTAAGAAAGGGTAGAGAAGAGTGTATAATGTGAAAATGAGAAATCCTTATCGAACGCTGTATCACCCCATACCTCTTTCATAAATGTTTACACATTTACACTCTCTATTTCACTCTCTAAAGTTTTGGTCTCTACTTTTCTTCTTTTACTTGCACTCTAACGAGGTCCAATCATATCGCATAGTTGGGGCTGCTTTGGTTTCTTCTTCTTCTTTTGGGTCTTTTCCGCTCCTTCGGCTTATTTAACGCCCTTAACAGGGGCGTAGCTACCGAAGTATGAGTTGTATCAATGACATGGGGCCCCCAGACTACGGGCCCCTAACGTGTGAAAAAAAGAATTCTATAATATTGCTTAATCTGGCGGTGCTTCCCGAAAAAAAAAACATGAAAATTTTTCGGGTTTAGCCGCTTGTCTATTGCCCCCCCCCCCCCCCCCCCCCCAATTTTGATACTGGGCCCCTCTTAGGCACGCTACGCCACTGGCCTTTAAGGGAACCCAATATCTTACTTACGCGGCGTCTGTATTTCCTGTTATCTTTTTTATTATTTACAAGTTAACCACTGACTGCAATCTCACCTGTTGGTAAGTGATGATGCAATATTAGATGATTAAATTAAAACAGGGGGCGGCAGTTACTTTTAACTTCTCAGATGTTCTAAAACTAGCGTCACTTTCAGTATAAAGATAAAAAGTAAGTCCGTCCGAAAACACGGACATTTCATCTTCCTTCGCGATCGTTCTCCAAATACCCGTCATAAAAAAATTCAAATCTAACCAATACAATAAGCAATAAAGCATATTTTACAGGTCTGAAGTCACCTAATGAATAATGAATGAAGCGACTCATACCACAGAATACATAATATCATACTACATCCGTTACATAAATCACTGCAGCTGACAGCAGCCAGACACTCGCTCACTCGCGCAGCTTTTCTGACGATGGAGAGAAAATTACCGATGACGTCACTTCTTTAGGGCTCAAATAAAGGTTTTAGCTGATATAGGTGTCAAGGCTGAAGCTCCTGACAAGTAGAACCAAAAAAAAAACGTATAATATAACCAAGTTGATAAATATTATATTCGTTTGTACGTGTTTTCGTTTAACATGTTTGTTGATTTATTTCAGTCTCGCAACAAAATTTATTAATGGTTAATTCCTTCATTGGAACTGCCTTGTTGACTAAAGGTTCGCCATGTGGCTCGAGGTCCTGTAGACTCCTGAGCTTTTATTTCGTACTATGGCCTGTGAACGCCCGCGACACGTCAAATTCAGTTTTTCACAAATCCCACGGGATCCATGGATTTTCATGGGATGAAAAGTAGCCTATGTGTTAATCCAGAGTGAAATCTATTTCAGCCAAATCGTTTCAGTAGCCGCAGCGTAAAAGAGGATGTTTGTTCCTCTTTTACGCTGCACACACTTACACACCAACTTTCACCTTTAATATAAATAGTGTGATTAGTGTGATAAGAAAATTATAGTCAGATATATCAACCCGGAGTGGGGAGTGTTACACCCTCGTATCTCGTATACAGCAAGCAGTCACCTTCGGTTATTATTAATATTTGACAGTTATCGTAAAAGAGTACAACAATATCATCCTAAGCCCACCGACCCGAACTAGAACAGCAGGTGAGACGAAGCTCCATATTCTTTATCCTATACGGGGAGGTCTAACCCCTCTATGATGACGCTTAATTTTTGTGTGATGGAAAATTTCCTCCCCTAATTTTTCGAAACACAATAAAAAAAACCTAAACAGTTCCAGACCTAGAGATACTGAAACCTGAATGGAATAAGATAGAATAAGCTCAAATATACAAGAGACAATTTGAATTCTGATGTGATTACATTAGATCGTAAAACTAATGCGTTCACGTTGCTTCACGTGTGAACCGTCGAGCGATGGCTATCTGCGTTATTTAGTTAACGAGGCGTTTATCGCGAGCTATCTGGAGTTTCGCGAGATTTTAATGAATGTTTGAACAGATGAAATAAAGCGTGTGCTAACTCGCGCGACTAGCCAGCGCCCGCGGATTTGCCCAGTACAGTGCAGTTGTCCACCCGTAGCAGTGTCAGCTCTCTATCGTTCTCGGAGAAGGAATTCGGAACATAGTTCCAATGCCGGTTGACGGGCTCGATGTTGTTTGACTCATTGCTATCATTATCAGATGGTATATTGTATGGCTGGACCAGGTGACATCACTTGCAACATTACTTAGTTTCCAATCCGTTAGTAGTATCCAGTTTTATGAAGTTCTTGTAAGAAATAAAACTAAATCTTTTATTTATTTGTCATTTAAATATCTTTATTACAACAAAGCGAATATATGGAGCATACAAAATCTTAAAACTTTGTATAAAATTCAATGGTACCTTATCACTAATCTCTTCGAAATAACCTAACCTAAATAATGTGTAAATATGTCGCAGCCCGAGCCTGGGATTGAACCCAGGTACTAATGGTCCGTAGTCGCATAAGCTGACCGCTGCTCCGATATTTCTTTATATTTAGAATATTAGTCGTGGTTTTACGCCGACACGACAATAGTTCTCCGGCCGAGACGTAGACCCAGACAACTCGGATTTGAATAAAACAGCTGACGACCTCTATGCCGCAGTCGGTAGTGATGTGTTCTCTACTAAGAGGTCCTGGGTTGGATTTCCAGATTGTATCAGTTTATTTCAATTTAGTTTGTTATCACCATAGTTATCACTCTTCCGGCAAAGATGTACCCCCAAGCAATGAAATAATTTGCATGCCGCGTAGCGACCGTCAAGTAAGGGTAGGAAAAACTTGTATATACTCAAAGTAAACTCGTTTCCATCTTAGACTGCAGCATCACTTAACATCAGAATCGTAGTCAATGACTAACTTGTCACTGATTAAAAAAAAGATATTAAGGTTTATGTACATTAGAATATCGTCATATTTCATTTTATGGATGTATTATTATCCTTTTCCGAGCGTGAAAATGTGTGGTGTCGCATCCGCATAGCGCACGCACGCAGCGAGTGTGCGGCGCGGCGTCGCGAGAAATGCCCGCACGTCGCAGTGAGAGGCGACCTTCACATTCACGGCGGGAGGTTTGCGTGACGGTCTTTTGTTCCCAGAATTTCGTACTATTGTCGGTCAAATGTAAACCGGACCTTTGTTTTACTACTGGTTCGATATTTAACTGCCCGGTTTGCCTATGACTACGGATCTTACAGAAGGTATTGAATTCTGGGTCGAGTTGTGAGATAAGTTTTTCTTTCTTCTAAGAAATTTTCCGTAAATATTTTCAGCATAGAGTTGGAAAGTTGGTGGTGCTACATCTCCGTCTCGGTGAGTACCTACGAGCACGTTAAACCGCCGGTCCCGGTCACTATCATTGACATCTCATAGTGGTTGTTACATAATGAATTTAACATTATCATCTTAAGCCCACCAAAACGCATTGGGGCGGCGGCATGGGTCTTAGCTCTATATCTCTTCTCCTACAAGGAGGAGGGCCCTACTTATTCCTTTATTCTGTGACGAGTAAGTTCTTGATTAGAAACTCAACTAATGCATCCCACATCGATGCATTTTTTTTTTATTCTTTACAAGTTAGCCCTTGACTACAATCTCACCTGATATTAAGTGATGATGCAGTCTGAGATGGAAGCGGCCTTACTTGTTAAGAGTTACGTTACGTTACGTTATCAACCCATTTCGGCTCACTGCTGAGCTCTAGTCTCCTCTCAGAATGAGAAGGGTTAGGCCAATAGTCCACCACGCTGGCCCAATGCGGATTGGCAGACTTCACACACGCAGAGAATCAAGAAAATTCTCTGGTATGCAGGTTTCCTCACGATGTTTTCCTTCACCGATTGAGACACGTGATAATTAATTTTTAAAAATGCACACAACTGAAAGTTGGAGGTGCATGCCCCGGACCGGATTCGAACCCACACCCTCCAGAATCGGAGGCAGAGGTCATATCCACTAGGCTATCACGGCGTCTTGTTAAGAGTAACCTGGACCAATTAAGAAAATCTCAATCAGCCCAGCCGGGAATCGAACCCAGGACCTCCGATTTGTAAATCCACCGCGCATACTACTGCGCCACGGAGGCCGTCAATAGATGATAGCGGACTAACTTAGAAGTCACAGAGTTGTTCTAGCTGGAACAGTTTCTAAGTGACATCATAGCGAAACTATAATTCTCTATTAAACAAAAACACTATTTAAGCTCTACTTCTCTTCGTTTGTCGCTCCAATTCTTTTTTTTTTTTTATAAATTATTCAAAGTTCACACCCTCGAATTCCTCTGACTTTATAATTACCTTTACCTAGATATACTACTCGTAAATGCGTTACTGAACGTATGCCATTAAAATGCATAAATAAACTTCGATATGATGGCCCTCTCGTAAACTGTACGTAACTAATTAAATTCTCAGTGATCTCTCGTCTAACGACTACTGAATCGTTTCGTGAGACAAGTTTGTTAAATTCTGCGCAGGATGGTCTCGATCGACTAATTATTATGCGTTCAATATTCTTATAAGGATGGTTGCACATAATCGTTTGTCAAAACAATAAATGTTTAAAAAAGGAAAAAGTATCAAAATACTTGGACCTTGCTCATGAGATTACCGCCATGTGGAATGTTGAGTCAACTATTATTGTTCCGATAGTTGTTTCAGTCAATGGTCTTATAGCGAAAAGCTTCGACCAACACCTTAAGAAGCTCTCGCTTAACTGTTGGATCAAGAGTCGGATACAAAAGGCAGTGATTCTTGAGACGGCGCGTATTGTGAGGAGGTTCCTCACTCTGGAGCCCTGACCACCGGTTGCTTGGACACTCAAATGTCCCGCAGCGGGAGGATGAATTTTTTTTTATAAATTTTTAATAATGTTTTGTATTTTATACTTATATTGTTAAAAATTTAAAAAAGAAGAAGTAATAAATAAATGAGAGAATATAAAATGTTTAAGTAGTGCTAGAGCTCTTGAGGCAGACAGGGATATGTACATTTTGGAATGTCATGATTGCTGGTGTGTGTGTGCTAGGATGTGTGTTCTTTGCATGCCCTGCAAAGTAGAGCTCTGCTTATAGACGGTGAGGATGGGTCATCTGGTATTGTTCGTTTATTACAACTTAATAACATTAATCAATTAATTAACAAAATATTTAGTGTATTGTGCATAATTGTGATGGACTTGCCAATGCACAACTTTAAGCAATGTGTTAAAAAACATTTACTTAGTCGAGGTTACTACACTATTGATGAGTTCCTTAACGACAAAGGTGCTTGGAGGCCATTGGATCAGCTTCCACCTTCACACAGGAAATAAAACTATAAGAAATTGTAATTTAATTGTTATCAAATGTAAATTGTAATACTGTATGACTTTTTCACATAAATTCAATTGAAAAAAAATGACAATTGAAATGTGACAATTGAAAGAGCAACTGTTGAGTTTCTTGCCGGTATCTTCTCAGCAGAACCTGCCTTCCGAACCGGTGGTAGAATCTTTACAAATAGTCAACTGACGTGTCAAAAGTGCTTGTAAACTGAGCCTACTTGAAATAAATGAATTTTGAATTTGAATTTGAATTTTGAATTGTAAAATAATGTACATACATGTAAATTCACTTCTGATACAAATATAATTAGTTTAAAATTCCTTTACTTTACTTTCCTTTAATAATTTTTTCTACGTACGTAATGTTTCACTGCATCGTTGGTTCAGAGATTATTCTGTAGCTCTGAGTCCTCTGAGTCCTAGCTACTGCATTATTGAGCATTTATTGAACAGAAAATATTTCATTTTATAAAAACAAACAATGTAAGTACATATTCACAAAAATATGCAATAATTTAAAAGAATCTTACCAGTTTCATTCGCTCATTCATTTAACTGTAAAAAACACATTCATCAGATAGCACAGCGCGCTTGTCATCGAGTAAGAACTGATCCGCACGTCACAGAGATGTACCGATGCCTCTACCTGTGCCCATTATGAAACTTGTGCAATTAAAAAAAAACGTACTGACCGCAGAGCATCTCCGACTGGATGCTTGCCAATCAATTAGATGCAGAGCAATTAACGCGTTGTAACTCATAAATAATACATAAAGCCTTGTAGGGCGCGTCGCACAAGTCGACACATGTCGCACAGTGACAGCTACATGGCATTATTATATCATAATAGTGAATGACCTGTATATGACTTTTTCTTCATCCAACACTGAATTTCATATCAAAAGCAAGATGTCTGTCAATAGTTATCCACAACCGTACTATTTATGTATTCTGTGCCGTAACTGCAAAGGTGCTAGTCTAAGCATCTGTGGCTGTTAAGTTAAGATATACTTTGCATAAATAAATAGCAGGTTAGTAAGAGAGGAGTTATGTTTTTTTTATATGAGAGGGATTTTGAAGAAAGAGTTGCGAGGTTCCGCTGGTACTGTCATCAAATCATCATCATATCAGACGATGGATGTCCACTGCAGGACATAGCTAGATCAGAGCATAGAGCCGCCTGCATCCAGCGACTCGCTTAATGTCATCAATCCACTCAGAGGAGGGTCGACAAGCGTTGTCGACAAGGAGGGGTCCCAAGGTGCTGGAATGGCGGCCCCGTATTAGAAAGCGTAGTGCTGGTACTGTAATTGTAATAAAAGCAAAGGTACCTGTCCTTATAAAGAAATATCTTAGCATCCATGTAAAAAATAACTTTGATGGCATGGATGATCACAGCAAGACTTAAACTAGCACTAAACAACAAACGGACACCAATTCTGTTGCTTTACACCTGGTACGTAGCGATCAACATAAAAATATAACATGACTGTTTGTGTAATGTGTAGAGTCACGGTTTGTGTAGATGTCAGCAGTAGGACGGCACAGTGTGTCCTCCGCTTTAGTGCGGGAGTGTTCAAGGATGGCTCCGATCCCGGTAATTATCGTCGTTATATTTACGAGCGGCGTCATTGTATGTGTCCCAACGAAAGCGCGCAAAGGTCAGAGGTGCGTTTCCTCAGCGCTGCTGCTAATGCTGCCATTTGTCAATGTTCTAAATGATCCGCACTCAGCTTACTTTGTAAATAATAAATCAGATACCGTCATGAGATGAGACTGATTCCGTGTTGCACAATGAGATAGTTTCATACGTTGTTGCGTGCAGCTTTTCACAGGCTTTTATTTACTTTACTTTGTTAGTTAATTTCGTCTTTCAAATCATCATCATCATCATCATCATCATCACATCAGGCGATGGACGTCCATTGCAAGACATAGGCTTTTTGTTGGGACTTCCAAACATCCATCGAATCGCTTGATGTCGTCATTCCATCTGGTGAAAACAACTAACACTGCGCTTTTCAGTGCGGGGTCGCCATTCCAGTACCTTGGGATCCCAACGTCTATTGACTCTTCAAACTATCTGCCCCGCCCATTGCCACTTCAACTTCGCGACTCGTTAATCAAAATATAAATGCAAATTTGTTTTCCAGTTATACGCTAGTAGCGTAAGCAGGTACCTATGTAAGTTCAAGTGCCATCAATGCCTGGCGCCTATGTGGTTTTACGGACTTAGAGTTTTACTGGGTCGCTATCACATACTGAGGTACTATTGACCTCATGGGCACGTATTCTCTCATCTCCGAAGACTCAATAGCTCCACAGTAAAAGGGTTGCACTTATCACCGAGAGGTTGTGCTTCGGTCTTCACCCGCTGGACTACTTAGGGAGGGTGATAGTGTTCTTTTTATTTAAGGGAACTGGAACATTGGTAATATGAGTGTCATGTTGGGACGAAGATCCAACACTATCAAAATGAAAGATCAGACGCAGGACCGGCTCAGGTGCGTGTATCGAAACCCTTGTCTATACTATTTTAAACCGCTTCCGAGAACTTGTAAAAAGAATAACCCAATATATTTTTACAATATATAAGGAAATCTATAGGGTCAGCCAGTATAGACCCCCCAGCCCTGCTGATGACACCGGATCGTAATCACACAATCGCTTCACTGGTTGCGTCAAAGCCTGCGAGTTATCGAATATTACCTCCATTACAACAAATCTGATACTTAATCTCAATTTACTTGAAAAATTATATCCATAATAGAGCCCCGTTGCAGTTTCCAGTGAATGAGTAGGTAGGTAGTACGTACATTACCTTATCATTTCTATTGTAAAACCAATTAAAAGATTTTTTACTTAATTCAAAATAAAATCTTTTTTCAAGTAAGTATCTAAGTCTAGTAAATAAGCACCGAAGCGTCAAGTTTGACTATTTGTAAAGTCTCTACCACCGGTTCGGAAGCAGGTTCTGCTGAGAAGAGCCGGCTAAAAACTCAACAGTTGCTCTTTTTAAATCATCAATGTTTACAACATTTATTAACATTAAATAAAACATTTAACTGTAGGTACTTCTTCTAAATTCAAATGCATTATATACAAGTATATACAGAAGTTAGTGATTATCTGCACATGACATAATATCGTCTCAATTACTATAATTGCGCGGCAGATAACCTTTGCGCATTAAAAACGAGAACGAAAGGCAACATCGGATCATCGTGCAAGTATTTGACGTTTACAGACGTTTAAGGCTCCCTACACCAGGGCGACTGCGGCGACGAGATTGTCTTTCTAATTGTGTAATTGCTGTAGCGTCTCTAATGGACAGCTTCTCAGATGTATCGTCACAGGAGCACGGAAAGTAAGTGCAGGGACTTTGTCAGAGTCTTACACTGGCACTTATCTATTGCGTAGTTCTTAATATAATATTTAATCTACGCAAGTCTAATAGCAGTTTCGATTTATCGATTTGACCATTACATAATGTGGTTATTTATACCTTGCTGATTGCAACTGGCTGCAGCTACAACTTGGTTGAAAGGCACACTTCATCCAAATACTTTTTAAACTGCTCTAAATTAATAATAATGAAATCATTATTTTATCAAAAAAAAATTGCTACAACGTTCTACGATATTTTTAATTCATCTTTAATTTGTCCACAACGGGGACAAGCTACGATGTTGACCTTTTGAGATGCACATAATAGTGTTTAAAGTATCTCGTCTGCGTTGTGTGGGAGGCCTAGCCCGCACAGAGCTCCAAGCCCGTGTTTGAGGCAACTCATCTAATTGTGCAGCCGCCGCGAATGGGCAATAGAACAGAGCCGCTTTGCATTTACTTTTGTACATGCCCTGCTTCTGCCGCTCATCGGAAATGTCAAGGAGGGATGCGCTAATTAAAATATTGTGCCTTTAGATAGCCTCAGTCCGCAAACAAACCCTTATGGACTCGCTGCGGCCGGCGGTTATCTGAATAGCGCATAACTCTGACTCCTTCCTAGTACTACAAAGATGTGTTTTGATGTTGTATGCATATTAATCAGGCTAACAGAAAATATGAAATGTTATTTAAGTAAGTACGGAGATAGCCCAGTGGATATGGCCTCTGAGAAATTAAATATCATGTGTCTCTAACGGTAAAGGAAACATCGTGAGGAAACCTGCATACCAGATAATTATCTTAATTCTCTGCGTGAGTGAAGTCTGCCAATCCGAATTGGGCCAGCGTGGTGGACTATTGGCCTCACCCTTGTCATTCTTATATTATTATTCTTTATAAGGAAGATCAAAATACTGAAAATAGTTTCTCTATAAGTTGTTTACATAAAAACCGATTACTCTTAGTTAACTTGTAATCCTTATTTTTGTCTACCAACTAACCTTATTATAATTGTTCCACTACTTCAACCAATTACTTAAATAATTTTACAGATCCGTGTTTTTAAATGTCGGAATGCCCTTGTGACTTTAATAAACACGATACGCATTATTATCTTTGTTTAATATGTTACGAGTACAATACTATACATGCTCCATTTTTTTAATCCAAACTTTTAAAAGTCAAGGTTTACGTGCATATCTTCGGCAGGCGCCTGATCTGAAAGTCGGGTCATCACTTGGCGCAATGTATATTGTTGTACTGATTCTAGCAAACTATACGAGGAGTGGAAAGGAAGACATCATTGAATGTTATTTTTTGTTTACCCAATCGCGACAAAGACAAAATGAAGGGTTTTAGCAACCATGGGCCGCGGTTTATTGATGTTATCCACAGAGAGCCTGTCTAATTGTCTCATTGGTTTAGTGCTTAATCTGCGCGCTATTGGAGCATAATATTCTAAGTTCAACGTAGATCACCGAGAGACGGTGGTCATGTGATCTTCACAGAGCTAAACATCACCCTGAGCCCGGCAACTCAAAATAAAATTGCGTGTTGAGTTGAAGCATCCAATGTCTTTCATACAATTTACAATACATACAATGTCGCCATTCAGTTGCAGTGGGCAAAATTGCTGATGATCATGATACAGAATCTTGCCCGGACGTGATGTTACAGAGATATTTGTGACAAATGACGTTTGCGGAAGTACTCCCGCCGTACTTGTTTCTGTCGTCAACGAATAATACTGTGATTCGGTCTGCAGGAAGTGTTAAAACATGCACATACTGTGCCTCATATTGATGGTCACAGGGCAGCACTGTGTAAGACGTCTTACTTGGTCCACGAGTGCGATGGTTTTCCTCTAACCATCACGTGGGCTGTTTGGTTATACGTACCGCAAATATGGTCACGCCGGTCAGGCGGGTTGCTCATCGCAAGGTTTACCTTTTTGCACCCGTGTCGCTGCTCCTTGAAGACTTAATGATTAATAAAGCATTGCTAGTTCTAAATGTAAATATGCCACGTAACAACTGCACAAAGAAAGTCATCATTGCCAAACAAACAGCATCATTCGTCATCTCACAACGCAAGATATGACTATTTAAGAAAAAAAAAGTCAAGTGCGATGTTATACTCGCCTAAATAGGTACTATAAAAATGTTACAGATCAGATGGAGGTCACGTAGAGAGCGCGTGAGGCCGATGTGTTGTAGGCCGAGAGCCTGCGGTAGTCACACATACTTCGTTATGTAAAGGCTGTAACTTCGTCAGCTGCAGCATGCTCCTATTATTCTAGATATTCAATTTAATTCAATTCTTTATTTGCTGAGAACACACATACATTCAAACGTATTCGGCTATTCCTGGCGTACAACAATATATATTAAAGACAATTTATATTTAAGGTTAGTACTTTCGCAGCTAATTATAGAGTAGGTGTGAAGGAAGCAAGTTTTAAGGGTCCAGATATTCAAAATCCGTCTAAATATAAAGCGTTTTTTTTATATTTTCCTTGGTGTAACATATATATCATGTCACAGTCACACTCACTTAGCTTTAATAATAATAATAAAAATAAGCCTGTTTATTTCCAATCCAAATAAAAATAATTTGCTTGGATTGGATTAAATTTTCGCTTAGCTTTGCTACAAGATAAAGATCAAACTTTTTGTGTCCCTAGCGAAAAATTGCTGGCGCCTGGGGAAATGAACCGGGTATAAAATATGAAAAAATACTGTTTATACTTGGACCCTTGAAACCTTTTATATTCCAAAGCAACAGTCAAAACTCCGCGGTCGCCTGTCACGCTAACCTAATTCTTTGAGCCTTCATACAATGAGGTGAACAGGTGTGGCCGTCGCAGGCTCGTTCTATTAGTAACTGTTACAAAGTCATGTTCAGATTCCAATTGATTTAAATGTTCGGCGCATCGGGTCACGATACCGCCGGTGATGTATCGACTATGTATTACCGTTTCCTAATATATAAACACTATTGAGTGCAATCATGAGCGATAACTCTCCAATTTTATTATAAGGCGGTCCGCAGACTAGGCGTCTCTCTGAGTTAGGTAATATTTTTTATTTGAAAAACATTTTACTCCTACAAGTTTACTACGTATTTACGAGTATTTATGTAACATACTCATACTCGTAGTACGAGTAACTCCAAAGTGTAAGGACACGACAGGTTTAGACTCGACTGTGATATAATTAAATTAGATGAAAAAAAAAGATTTCTTTTATTTTATAAGGAAGTTAAAGCTGAATAGGCTTAAGCGCAAAGTTTTAGTATTTGATGAAAATAATGATGAAAAGAAATTTCTGACGCAAAATCGTCATAATTAAATGTCGGAAGATTTCCAACTTTTATAATATTTAAGTTGGTTTTAATTTAACGGTGTATAATTGCGATTGCTAATTCTGCTGTAGAATAATTTGCTTTTACTTTGTCAGGAATCGTTAATCGCTAGTTTCTCTATATTTGCGGATTTTCATTAACATTTTTACAATGAAGAAATATGCTGCGCCTAATCTGTAGCCGTCTGCAAAACGTCCGTGTTCGAAGTACCTTCGCGAAACAATTTAGCAACGGCGTCCCACGCGGAGGAATGCGCATTAGCGCGCAATCTTGTTGAAATTCCCACATACTTATTATGATGTCTGTCTGTCCATCACACTACTATTGATCTGATTTTTATCTGCTATTTCTGCAAGTCGGTGAGTGCTTCAGTAACGCGTAGGAGCTATTTGCTAAGTACTAAAGATATTTTGCAATAGTTTTAAGTGGGTTCATTAAGGCGCTAGTAAAATTTCATCGATTGTAACCCCTATTTTTGACGGCCTCCGTGGCGCAGGAGGAGAGCACGGAGGTCTTAGATTTGATCCCCGGCTGGCTTGATTGAGGTTTTCTTAATTGGTCCAGGTCTAGCTGGTGAGAGGCTTCGGCCGATGCTAGTTACCACCCACCGGCAAAGACGTACCGTCAAGCGATTTAGCGTTCCAATATCGTGTAGTAATGTCACTGTATTTATTAATGAAGATAATACTTAAATTAGCTAAACTTATTATAAAAATAAAATATAAGGAAATATAACTACAACTACAAAATTAAAATAAATTAAAATTAAAACTAATACCTAGAAATAATTATCGAAATTTGCCGCCCTTGGTAGGGTGCCCATCACGCAGGCAGCATTCCCGCGCTGAATTGCGAATTAATAATAGTATTAATACTGTGTAGTAATTGTTATTCAACTTCAAATTGTATAGGTTTTATTGCGATCGTCAATCCCTAATAAAGACCACTTAATCCTTAAGTGAATGTCCATCCCAGGTCGCATACCTTCACCAGCACCTCCGGTATAAACTATAGCCGATGAAACTCACAAATAACGTGGCTTTCTAGTGATAAAATTAATTTTCATTTGCGTATTTCAGTTTAGGTTCAGTATGGCCTGAGAGGTATCAGAGACTACAAACTTTAGTATCGACTGACGGATACCCGATATTTCATCGACGTAAAATTCAGCTTTTCACAAACTCCGAAGGACATGTTGCGCAATAACTTAATTTTTTTTTTCTGTGAAAGTCCCATTAAAATCATTCCAGCCCAGGTGAAAAGATTAGCCCGGACAAACATAGACATTTTTTTTAAATAAGTACGATTGTATTTTAGTGTCATGTACTTAAATAACTTGAGAAAAAACGGTTGTTTTTAAATTATTAAATTACAGACAGACTTCAATTTTATTCATTTGTATACTTAATTCAAAGCTTAATCTCAACGTAATCTTCAAATGCGATGGTTTGTTAACTGATGGTCACAATAAATAATAATTAAAAGTGGCAACAACTGGGCGTCGCTCCAGATGTGGCGTGACCTTTACACTGCGCAGGTAACGAATTGGTGATTACGATAGCATCAATTACACTGTGCCGTTATGTCGATACTGATATGGTTTGCTTTTCATTTTATTTGCGTTCATATTTATTATTATTTAATATTTATTAACTGACTTCGTATATCAATTTCCAATGCCTCTTTCATAAGAGATATATTAGGACATATACTTATCAAGTTGTTAGAAACTAATTTGTTATCTTCATTAGTACTTATTAACATTTCATAGTGATAGCTATGGGATCTAACGTTATCCTTACAACCCGCCAACGGACATACGTTATGGTAGATTGAAGCTGAAAATCCATTTTCCTACAAGGTAATACCCTGAAACGCGCCCTACTTAACACTAGCATGTATAGATGAACAAAGATAATGATCGTCATACAGATGCGCCTGTCATTTCAGCACCAAACATGTCTACTTTTTAGACCGGATACAGCAATGCTGCGAATCGGAAGACGTAAGCATGGCGGTGCGGTAGTACATCCCCGCATGAACTCTGTCATAACAGCTCTACTACTACTAAGTTGAAAAGTTACGAGCTAAACTACACCTCGGTGGCGCAGTGGTATGCGCAGTGGACTTACAAGACGGAGGTCCTGGGTTCGATCCCCGGCTGGACTGATTGAGGTTTTCTTAATTTGTCCAGGTCTGGCTGGTGGGAGGCTTCGGCCGTGGCTAGTTACCACCCTACCGACAAAGACGTACCGCCAAGCGATTTAGCGTTCCGGTACGATGTCGTGTAGAAACCGAAAGGAGTGTGGATTGTCATCCTCCTCCTAACAAGTTAGCCCGCTTCCATCTTAGACTGCATCATCACTTACCATCAGGTAAGATTGTAGTCAAGGGCTAACTTGTACAGAATAAAAAAAAAAAAAAAAAACATCAATTAACAATACTATTATTAATTCTTGTGATCTCATTAGTAATTGTTTTAAAATCCATACGATGTGTCAAGGGAAGGGATTCAGTTCCCAAAGTGTCGTGGGAAGCGCCGACGGCGACACTGTCGCAACTTTGTGTGAGGTGATGCGCCTTACACTTGAGCGAACTGAGCATGCTACAGCACTAGAGCAAATTGAGCATAGTACAGCACTAAATCAAATTGAGTATGGTACAATACTGGAGCAGGTAGAGTAACGAGGGTGTGGAGGAAAATCACTCGTTGGTGGTGGACTTGCGACTTTGTTAAGACATTTTGTCGCAACTAATTATTATTTACTAGCAGCTGTGCCTCGCGGTTTACCGTATAGATCCATAGACCTCGAATCAAAATATATAATATTCATCTTTTAGTCGAGCTGCATCTTCGCTTACCTTATTGCTTGATTGCAGCACTTAACTATCAACATTATTATCCTATTTCAACGATCCTGGCGGCCTCTTACAGCTGCTGTGCAGCTCCAATACGGGTTGGCTGGCGTCGGGGATAATGTTTGACGATGACTGTGGTGACGATTACTGTCAGGTATAATGGTTGGGACAAATCGGCGGTGTTCCACAAACTATTTGGCTTTGTACTGAGAGTTTTACCGGAAACTTCATGGAAAAAAGAAAAGCTATATTTGCAAAGGACTAAAGATTCGAACCCAACGTCTCGTCATTCGACGCCACATAAACTAACCACATGACCAATTTGGCAGTTGGTTTACTAAATTATATTTGCTTTTCCATCACGTACGATTATAAAACTTCAAAAGCCATACATTGTTACTCATATTAACACAAAAAAAATAAAAATAATACACTTTACAATTGAGGTTTGAACTTTCGCTACCTTGTACCAAGGCGTAAGTAACCCTGACAATAAGACATTATTATTTCTTAATAAGGGGTAGACAGCCTAGAGACGCATCGCTCACGACTGTCGCAAGTCTACTACGATCGTGGCATACGCTGCCTTGCGGCTAAACTCGACAATAAGTTTGACTTAATAACGTTTAATATTCAGCAACGTGATCACTCACCGTCGGCGAGGTCGCTCGACTGCTCCACTTAACGAGCGCCCAGAGGTCAAATGCTCCTAATGACGAGCTGCCATTGATGAGGTGTAGGACTCGCAACAGTTGATGGGGTGTTGCTTTTATTAATCACTTTACTTTTTTATATAATTAAAGATACGTTAGGAAACATTGATGTATAAAAATACGAGGTCATAAACACACAAAAAATGTTTATAATATTAATATAGAACGAGAGTTTGCAAAATAATGTAGATAGGCTTTGGAAGGTCCTCAATTGTCCAAGTATGAATCGTGATTTTTTTTATATTTTCTACAAAATATCAAGAGGAATCATGTCTCCTGTCACCAGAACTTTAGCTTCAGGTTTATTAGGCTGATAGTGATGAATCATGATCGATGAAAATAAAACCCAATACATTATTTTCCATCGAACCTGGGAACGCCTGAGCAACTTGAGAAATGCCACAGTATTGTCAGTACCAGCACCACGAGGAGGAGGAGCGCTCGGGTCGGGGTCAGGTCTGGTACGGAGCAACAATAGCTGGTTGCGACACAATGATCTTCATTCTATTATGGCACGGCCTTGCTATTTTTGGACAATGATTTGTCTGTATTTATTATACTCGGTGTTTCCTTTGTGTAACTGGTGTAATCATTTTTGGTTGGCCGATGACAGCTTTGTTTCGCTTTTTAGAATTGCAATTTGAACCAATTTTATTGCGTAAAATAAATATAAAGTTCGATCATATTACGACAGACTTATTTTAGGTAATTATGACAATCACTAGAAATTAATGAATATAGTAAAGAAAGAGCCGTGATAGCCCAGTGGATATGACCTCTACCTTCGATAGACTCGCACCCGGTTTGGGGCGTGTGCATCTCCAACTTTTCGGCATTTTAAGAAATTACTTGTCTCAAACGGTGAAGGACATCAGGAGGAGACAACCTGAATTCTCAAAACCTGAACAACCTGAGATAAAAAGGATAATACAAATTAACACCTACAAAGTTACTGTATAAAACGACAACTATGTCATACTGAACTGAGAATTTTTGTTTATCGGAGTTTCTTCAATGTGATGACAAGAAAAGCTTTCCTCCCGTGACACCGTGCTTTGAGTGTCTCTAAGACTTACCCTCAGGGTTCTATTTTTTCGCTCAATGGTTAAATTTTAAAAACTGTTGCTTGCTTTGTATTCAATACGCACACTCGCAGCAAACAACTATTTATAACAAGTCTTTGACATATCATAATAAAAAGGCTCACCTCACCAAACCTACCTTCCGAACCGGTGATAGAGTCGCTACAAATAGTCAAGATTGACGTTTCAAAAATGCTTGTGAGCCTATCTTAAATAAATATTATAGGTATAATATATAGGTATTTTGATTTTTGATGCTGATTTTTTCAAAAGATATAATTGGGTGTTTATCCCATCTGCAATGTGAACGAGCCATATCTCGGCACATCAATATGCTCCACTTAAGCGATACAATTATATCGTTAAAGTAAACCGTTTATGTTGGAACTCGTTACACTAATACCATCGTTTGGCACAAATTGGCTCAAAGTTTACCAACAGCTAATGTCCGCTAACTCACCACGTGTGTGGCAACGTCAGCTTTTAGTTAGCTGCGGCCAACTTATATACTTATATACTTATATCGTTTTATGTAGGTAAGAATACGACGTAATTGCAGCTCATCCGATACGTATCGCTAAATGCGGGCACACGTAATTATGTATATCTCACGAGAAACAAAAAACAAGTTTACTAAAATATATTATTATTTGTAAAAACTATAGTTTTATTTAGTTATATTTTTAAGGCTTTAGGGTTTAAGGATGTAGTTTTATTTTTAGTGTATACATATTTAAAATCGAATTAATATGTTATTTGTATTTTTAAATTAAAATAATCCAATAACCGTAATTTCGTGCACACCACATATGGTCGGATACGTAATAACAGTTATATTTTTTTTGTAATATTGTTACAATTGTATTTGTAATATTAATAAATGTACTCAGCTAATAATTACTAGTACCTATTACCTATTACTTGAGTTCGAAACTTAACCTTTATTTTTTTCTTTTTCCACTTTGTTTTGATTATTAATTTTTTCAAGAGTGCTTTTTCAGTGATTACAGCGATTGCACGACAAGAGCAGTTTATCTGTGAGTGTGACGCGGGCACAGCGCGTCGGTCGCCGCCGCCGCTCTTACGACTTGCGACAGTCGCGTGCAACTGTCGCGCACATTCCTCTGCATCACCAGCACCACACAAAGCGCCATTTATGCTCACAATCAGAATCATTTCAAAATTGCTAAATTGCACTCGATCGGGTTATAAACTTCGGCCGTCACTTCAACCGAACCTACACTTATATCTCTACTAGTGGACGCCCGCGACTTCGTCTGCGAATGAGTAGTGTAAGCTTTCATCCCCATCATTATCATGTATCTATTACCGTGAACATAACATGAAAATGACAGAAATTTGTTGAAATTTTCGAAGTTCTTTTTTTATTTTAAGCCTACCGTTTGTAGACCGTTTCACAAATATGTGGCTGATTTTTAATTTCAGACAAATATCAATCCCTTTTCACCCTCTATGGGATTAACATATCCCAGAAAAATCCATGGTTCCCGAGGGATTTGTAAAAAACCGAACTCCACGCGGACGAAGTCGCGGGCATCCTTTATAATAATACCAAATCTCATCTTGATCGATTCAGCCGTTTAACCGTGAAAAGGTAGCACACAGACAGACAGACTTACTTTTGGACTTATAATATTAGTAATAGTATAGAGTATAGATTCTAGAATAGATTGTATAGATTCTCTACATCCTCGTTGGTCCAGTAGTTAGCCTACATGGCTTTGAATCACGTGGTTTTGTGTTCGAGTCCTGAGTGGGGTTATAAAGAAAGCTTTGGAGAGCATGTCGAGCCGCCAGTGCCGTTCATTCGCGTCTGATAGAGATAGTTAAAGAATCAAACACTCATAACTAGCATTAGAACAACGAGGTAGATTAAAGCTCTATAAATATTTGATACATGTAAAATCTTACTACCTTTCAAAGTCACAACTGTTCAAACATAGGCCAGCGCACCCATCTGGTAAGAGCTAGTCTGACAAACGTTCAGTCTGCGTGAAGTGAGGCTATCAAACTCTCGTTCTATAACCGGCTACCTCAAAAATGAACCAGTTTCCACTCCGTTACCTACTCCCACAGTCCGCGACCTGCCTCACGCCTCGCCGCGGTGACATACGACCGGCCCCGCCCGCCCCGCCCGCCCCGCCCGCGCCGGTCACTGACCCGCGCACTACAGTCAATGTCAACGACCGTGACACGTGACGTCATCCGCCCACCAGCGGAAGCTTTCTCGTTGACACGCGTCACGTGACAAGTGACTTAGTGCAGTTTGTTTACGACTCTGAGTTCACTTCCCGGCTTAGGTATAACACCGATACCGGCGGCCTTTGCTTGTCGTTATATTCTAGTGTTTGGTAATTCATCCAATAAGTATTGAATTGGATAGGTGGGTAGGAAAGTATGTTTGCGGAATTGTATCGGAAACCTAACCTAACTTAACTTTGATAAAAAATCTTATTTCACCTAGACCATTAAGATGCGAGGACGAATTAAGTTTGCTTATATGTAACCTATTACCTACCTATAACCAAATTACTATTTACCACACCGAATACAAGTTTATTTATAAAAAATACACATATTGAAGCACTGGTTTAACTTTTATCTCGTGATGTTTAGTAGTAGTATTCCTGCCTGACTAATGTTTAGTGGACATTCTTGTCTTTATTCCTATAAAAATTAGCGCCATCTGTTAGCAGCTCAACGAAGCGTGTCGCTCTCTCTCGTGTGACGTGAGCTCACGCGCAGATATTGGTGTCGCCGAGAAGGAATATTGATTTATTTAATAAATAAATAGAGAAGCTCCATCTACGTACTGTAGATGGAGCTTCTCTATTTATGGATGCTGTAGATCTTCGCAATTTTAAGAGTTATGATGAAATGCCTGAGTGATAATCATAATAATGTGAGTAAAAATAACTGAATTTTGTTGTAACCGTGTTGTAAATTTAAATAATGTCTATCGCTTTAACGTTATCAGTCGTTTTAAATTGACTTTTTCTTTTTATTAATTTTTCTTGAATCGAATTTGAATATTTGCCCGACTACTTGGGCTTAGATAAAATAATATTTAAAGATCAATGTCAGATTCACCGACGGCTTCATACTTTTTGAAGTAAGTCTAAAAGAGGGTGTAACACGTTAGCAAGTTATACTCCGTACTAGGTAGGTGCTCGTAGGTATATGCGTTACAAGCGGATAAGTATCACATGCTTTATGGAAATCGTCAGGACGAACCCTTTTTTTTTTATTTAAAAATTAGCCCTTGACTACAATCTCACCTGATGGTAAGTGATGATGCAATCTAAGATGCGGGCTAATTTGTTAGGAGAAGGATGAAAATCCACACCCATTTTTTTATTTCTACACGACATCGTACCGGAACGCTAAATCGCTTGGCGGTACGTCTTTGTCGGTAGGGTGGTAATAAGAAAATCTCAATCGGACCAGCCGGGGATCGAACCCAGGACGGTGTTCAAGACCCACTGCGCCACGGAGGCCGTCAAAATGCGACCCTGCGACCCGTAGAATTTTCCCTATGTTGGCAGGTATCTACTCATGCTATGTGATGTCCACCTGCAATTTGCTGGTGTCGCGGAGAAGGTTCACCCTATTTCTTTCTAGGAATTCGTGTTCAGTAGTGTTTTAAATTACAGTCAGGTGCATATATTACGCGCTCTAAATAGGAGACTCTAAACACCAATTATAATAATAATAATTCATACTAATATTATTTACTTATGATATTGACTGATTAATTATCACTTTCACCCATTTCAACAGCCCACTGCAGAACCAGGCATCTGTCTTGAGTCATCTCTGAGCTCAGACCCACCACGCTGCTCTGATGCGGGTTGGCGGGCTTGGTGAGACACAGTTTGATTTTGCGATTACCAATATCAAATGATAAAGATACCGGAACCGACATCTTCTCTCTGAGGTATACCACAAACGTCCTGACTCAGGGCTGACAATTTGTACTGTCAATTTCTTAGAAGTAAGAAAAATTCAGAGTTTCATAGCCCAGCCCCGGACTGTAACCCAGGACCTCGTGAGCCGAAGTGGCATAGGCGGATCACTCGACGAACAAACACAACAAGCTAGCACACATAAGATTTACCCGAGCTGTTGTTTTGTTAACATGCATAGGTATTCATATCGTAGGTAGGCAGGTACCACCTTCTACTTGCATCCTTGCATAACTCCTTCGTCGGTTTAGGGTAGGTACTCGTGGCCTAGCCTTTACTGAGAGTGTCCTAGATTTGACCAGGACCGTTTGCCATGGCCTTTCCCTTACAACATGTGGGAAGCGGTTTAAATAAATTCAATTAAAAAAAACATTGAGGTAATACTCACTAGGCGCAATTTTACTAGACGACCTATTTGCAATGTATGTATGTGAATATTTTCCATCATTTATTTCTTATCTTGAATAAATAACAGATGAGGGTATTTCCTATGCTGGATCTCATACTATGATAGGATTTATGTGCAACATTCGATTACAAATGACATCAAATGAGATTATTGTCAATATAATTGGCGATAGTTACAAAGATAAATATAGCGTATCTTACTATTCAAATAAGCAGTTACACTATTATGTGAGAAGAAAAGGAAATAATCAGAATCAAAATCAATTTTTCATAACTCTATTTATACCATTATTTTACAAAGCACAAAACAAAATAAATTACACTCGATCATAAAATAAACAAAAAGAATACTTTTTAATAATGATAACCAGTCATAGGATCGAATCGTTGTGGTTGCTTTGGACCAGTGAAGTCTTCACCGACAACCTTTTCAGTACTCGTCGGTCCAACGTATACATTACGGTGGTTCGCTTCAGGTTCGTACGTCATACCAGATCTCACAATACCCGGTCCTAATCCAAAACTTGAAGTAGGTATAATTTTAGGGAATGCGTCAGTTTTGCCATAAGTATCAGGATATCCAGAAGTCGCTTCATTTATAAAATATGGTCTTATTGTCTGTGTTGGTAATAAAGAAATAGGCGATTTTGTTGAAGGTGTCCCAAATACTGTAGTTGTTTTGGTTTGGTATGAAGATGGGTCTCTTTCAGGTGTTACGCTGATGTGCTGAGTGGTACTGATACGAGATGGGAAATCGGTCGGTGCAGCCGTCGAGGATGTGTAAGATGTGCTGGAATCAACAATAATAAAAGGCTTTTTCGCGTTTTGGTAAAAATATCCATCTTTATCTGAAACAAGGGGGTTTCGTATTTTTTCTTCGTAATATGGTTGCTGGCCAGACGTAAACTCAAGTGAATGTATGTCATCGTCCCCAAAGGTTGATTTGTCTATTGGTTTAAAGTTTTCCTGAATGAAGCCCGCTCGTGTAGGATCATTTTCGGAATTTTCTTCATTTTCTTGTTCATCGAAATATGTCATCTCATCATCTTTTCTTGAAACATATGGCGTCAAAAACGGTTTTGCTGTTACCTTTTCTTTTTTATTTTCTTCCAATAATTTATCATAATCTGCGCTTATACCAGAAAATCTTGTAGGGAATAATTCGATCTTATCTGTATCATGGCTTTGTGGTGGAAAATATTCATACCCTGACATGGACTGGGAGTTAGTTTCATCTAATTTATCCGATGTTAATGATACATCTAGTTTTGGTGTAGTGCTACCGAAATTATTTGGTTCGTCAGAGTTAATATTATATTGCTGTTTTTGTGATAAAAGTTGGTTATTATTTTTATTTAAGTATGGCGAATCAGTGTTTTGTAAACCACTGTCGTACGGTATATTATCGTCATGGTTTTCGTTTTGTTTATTTGTTTCAATGTTATTTTTAAACTCTTCTTCATTAGTTATCTGTGAATCTTCATAACTTTTTATTTCATCACGGATTTTCATTTTCATTTCTTTTACTGCAGGATAACTGCCTCGATTTATGATATTTGAAGATTTATATCCTTGATGCTTGTTAGTCCTATATTTTTCTTCATTATAAGAACCTAGAAATTAAATATATTATATAAAAAAAAAAATATTTTATGTAAATTTTGAATGTAATATTTCATTTTCATAATAAACGAGGTTTTATTATATCATGAAACATAGAGCAAATGAAATAGGCTTAGACGTTTAGTACATCAAGTAACATTGTGACGTCACAAAATGGACAACAGCGTTTTAGACGTTTGGAAAATTTTAAAAGACACATGATTTTAAATTAAATTTAATAAGAAATCCTTAACTTTTATTAATTAATATCGCAATAATTATGCAAAATTACCTAAATTTTAATTTAAAAATTACCTGTTTATATTAATTTTGATTTGAGTCAACTTACCTAAACTAAACTAACTATTGTTAAAGGAAACTTTAGATTTACAAGTCATATTTAAATACTATTTAAATTAATAACACGTGATCCGAAGTTTGCATTTAAATTTTTTACTTATACTTAAATAATTTTAGTAAGATATATAAAATTTACCATCATCGTAAATCCCAGCTTCTTCATCTTTTGCGGCTTGTTCTATAACTTTTAAAATAGCATCTGGTATTGGTGGTGCTGTTGGTAAATGGGCACCTTTTGGTAAAAATCCATTTTCATCTGCAGTATAGTCTACTTGATAAACATTACCATCATCTCCTATGTACGAGTATGACCCTTTTGCTTTTACTCCATTTGTTGTTATTCCTTCTTCATCAGCGTGTATTCCATTTGAAGTATCATAACCGTAAGCATAGCCTTCAGGGGTTAAAGTTTGGCCGTAGTTAATAATAGTAGCTTGTCTATCTGACTCAGCTTGAACACGTTCTGGCCTATGAGATCTAATATTGTCTAATGCAGAATATTCTTTATCGGTTATTTGAATTGGAACATTATTTAAATTTTGAGGGTCTACTGAAGAACTATAAATACCTGATGGTATGTTATCATGAACCATTGTAGGAAAAAGGTTTTTAACGGAAGGTGTAGAAGATATTAGATTTTGTGGCTGACTGGTAGGGTTCAACGAAGATGAGTGTTGATTAATGATAGAATCAGGGTGAATAAATTTATGATCGTCGCTTAAATGATTTTCATTGATAACTGGCGTTGAAGATTTGCCATCAACCACACTTTCTTTGTTATCAACTTTTCCACTGTAAGGTGGTAAATAAGCCCTATTATTGTCATCCAATATTGAAGGACCTGGTTGAAAGTTCTGAATTTTCTGAGGATCTGAAATATAATCAACTTTTTGGATACCAGGAGTTGATTGAGAAATCGATTGAAGTTTTGGTAATGGGGAAGATTGATCAAAATATGAAGACGTTGTTTTTGTAGGAGGATTATTGTAATTCTGTGGTCTATGCGTAGATATTTCCTCAAAAATGTTGTTTACTTGATTCGGACCGGCTCGATCAATTCCTATTACGAGCTCAGGGCTTTTAGTAAATTTTCCATCATGAATTACAGACTCAGGTTTTGGTAATTCTAGTGGAACACGTATAGCTCCAGGACTACCACCAGAGTAAGCCGACCCAACAGGTGGCAGATACGTCCGGTCTAGCTTATCCGCAAATGTTACACCTATAATCAAAAGCACCTGTAACGAAAAAAAATAATCAGAATAAGAGGTATTGATAATAAAAAGGTAGAGATAAAAAGATGAAAATTTAGTTCTCAATCGAACTTTTTAACACGGTCGTTCGATTGATATTATAAAAGAACATCAGTTATTCACCAAATCATTTTCTGTATAAAACGTTAACTCCACGTATTGACTGTCAGTAAAAATACGATTAACATACCTATAGTTAGCAATAAATTAAATACTTTTGATTTCATAAAAAACATCGAAGCAGAAGTGGCGAATAAGAAAATGTAGAAGAAATGAAAAATGAAAAATACTTAATATGTACAGATCAGTAATGAAAGTTTTCAGTGACACCATTAAAAAAAATTAAAATAGTTGTAAGTGGGTATCCTGGTAGCGACTCCGCAACTAGAAAACCATGACCTCTAGTTACTAGGGGCTAGGTAAAACTTTGTAGCTGGTTTGGATTTTCTTATAATACCTACTGTAAAAATTGATTTTTTGTTAAAAAAATTAAATAAATTCATTGATTTTTTTTTGACTTTTTATCTTCAAAAATGTTAAACATGAAACAAACCCAAATCGTCTCCATGTCTGATGCTTCTGCAACAGGAACTGATACCGATATGTGCTGCATCCCATCTACATATGCTTTTTATACTGTCCTTACAGAGTCTTTGTCTGCTCTGTCCGTGATCGTGTCGGATGGACACACGCGTGACAAGGTTTAATTGTTGCGAGAGCGGAGCTATCAAAGATAAGTGAACTTCATACGACGCATCTATCTGCACACCACATACTACAACAAGAAGGACGAGTCTATCTGTGCGTTGACGGAATTATGTGAACTTCGTTTTATGTTATTAATTAAGTTTTGTTTTTGTCATTTAGTTTAAAATCTATTGAAATACGGTAAACACTTTTTATGGATTAAAGTACCCAATTTCGTAAAAGTGTAGCAAACAAAAAAATACATTTGCTTTCATAACTATAGAAGTTTATTTATGTTTGTGTTGCTAAACTGGATACCTGTTTAATCATATCAATCACAATCACAGCGTCATCATATCAATCTAACATCCAATCCATCCGTTGGTAAGTTACTTAACTTAGTTGGTAAGTTAATTATAAGTGACTATATAAGATAAATTAAACTTTTTACCAACGGCGGAAAATTAAAATGTATTTTAGTTATTTCTAGCTAGCATTTGGCTGCATCAATCATGGTTAGATAAAAACCTATTTCAATCAGTATGTGTTTAAGTTACCATTTTAAAAAATGAGTTATAATTTCTGACTCTTAAAAAACAATTATAAATATCAAACAATAAAATGGAAATCTACATACATAAATTTAACCGAAGCTTCTCTATTTTAGTCAGAGTTAGAACATGAGCCAGTATCTTTATTGTTTGGCCGGATACAATTATCACCTCTATGTGGAAATTGCTTCCTAGATTGATTGTTTGACAAATTTCAATAAAGTATAATTCAAGCAAAGTCGCAGCTAATCCTTATACGGTATCAATTCGGTCACGTCACATCAATCAGCAGCTGATCCGGTCACCGTACGTGACGCTCGCGGGCCGTGACCCCGGGGAGGAGTCGACGATGCCCCATCCCCGCCGCCACACACGAGTGGCGTGGGGAGCAGCGAGGGAAGTGAGCAGAGAGGTTGTGTGGCCACGTTAATCGTTCTGTATTTCATGCCGCTCGTCCTGTCCACCGGGTGAAAGTCAGGCTAGTACGGGACTACGTGTGTGGACGGACGGGCGACATCGCGGCAGCGCGAGCAGCATAGTGTGGCTCCGGCATTAGGGCAAGCTGTAATGAAATTGAAAGTGTCAGTGCGTGACGCAGCGGTTGCCTCAACTGCTCTTATGTTTGACGTGGGACTGAAATCTGAAAGGACGCAGATTTGAACTTCGGTTGACTGCCGATGGACTCACGATGTTAATATCTAGTGCTCATCTCTGCATACTCTCCTTTCTAATATTAATTGGATTTCGCTTACAAAATGTATTTTTTATTTGTACCTAATTCTTATTTTTAAACGACTTTAAAAAAATTTTTTCTTTCTCAATTTGAGGTTCTTATTTGGACGCATATGTTTGTTTTTATTGTTTGTTAACTTCGTCATTTCCTAACCGATTTTGAAAATTCTTTTTTTGTTTGAAAAAGTTCCAGATTGTTCTCATTTAATTTTCATGAGAATCAGTTCAGTAATTCTGTGTTAAAATGAAAATAACGATTTTCTTGTACTGTGGCGCTATCGTTCACTATGCTAATGTACACATTAAAAACAAAAAAATAAAATCTTTTTATCAAAAAAAATTAAACCTTCAAAATCCCAAACCAAAAACGAAATATCGTATGTGCTACCTTCTGATCACTTTGAAGGCGGTACCTACCAAACCAGTGACGTATTAATTAAAGCCATTTCTGCCAAACCCACGGGAGAGAACTGTCTTTAAATCCTAAAACTTTTTAATTTAATCGGCTTAAGTTAATGCATCACTGTGTTGGCACCGCCTCTATTATAAGAATATTTGCCTTATTCCTCTTTCTTTTTAAAAATGGCTAATATTCCCGTTCCCCTCCAAGTAGTCGTAAAGCACTGTTAGGGGTGGGTACGACAGTACACCAGCGGCCGGGGACCGAACCACCACCTCGCGTTTAAGTACAAAATATACGTAATTTTTTTGCTCAAGTTGGTTGGCTCAAAGTAGTAGAAAGCTGTAATACATATTTGTAATACAGCTTTCTTGTACATGTATTACAGCTTTCTAACTACTAAACACTTTGAGCAAAACCACGGACGGACAGATGTACAACGGAACTAGAAGTGCCGCGTGTATCTATGTGAATCCGAAATCAGATCACGAAAATTACGTGCAAGCTAGAGAAGACATTTTTTCCAACTCTTTATATTCTGCATTCGGACTCACCAGGCGATGAGCCTACGTGAATTAAACTATCACAATTTTTAAAAAAATATTTAGTTGATTCGCGGTAGATGCGAACAAACTGTCACTCGAGGAGATACGTGCGCCGCTGCCGTCTGGGAGCTGAATGCGCCAGATGGCGCCTGTGACGTCTGCGGGGAAAATGTATTGTTGGTGCAACAGTTGACGTAAGAACAACGTGTTTTAGTCGGCCTATTCGGATTCCGGATTTCCCACAAAAATAAAAAATATGGAAAGAAAATTAGGCGAGTTGTAATGTATTTTTTGTATATTTTCTCCCCTAAATATATTATACTTTCTTTTTCATGCTTCATGCATTATTGTAGTCGCAGTTTATCCGAAAATTGTTAAAGATAGTAAATAGATTTTGTGTGACTATACGGGTGAATTTAATATTTTTTTCCTTACCTGCTTTTTTTTAGAGATGACCATAGGCTTCTTTTTTTCTCGATAATGCAAATAATATGAGTTGCTATAGACATTAAATCTTTGTTTAAAAGTTTCCTCCTTTTATCGAATTTTATTTTTGTAAAAAATAATTCCTCCTTTATTGAAAAACAGAATTAAATAGGGCTTGAAATTTTCATGAAAGTCTGTCACTTTTACCGTTAAAATGTGAAAATCATTAACAGTGATGAAAGTTTTTTGAATCTTTTTTCTTTTTGAAATTTTCTTGCGGATGCAGGCACAGGCAATTGCTGAATCTTCGAGGACTTATCTCCGGAGGTCCAAAGACTCCTCGAATGTAATCGTATCACCTGGAAATCCTCGTAAGGAGGCAAATGACTGTGTTTGCGTCCGGCTTTCCTACGGCGGGTTGGATACTCCTCAACCTCTCTCGACCTCTCCGCCGCCTCCTTCTGTGACATCACAATCTCGCAAAAGGGTAACACGGCTTCATAGGATTTCTCATTATGCGTCATGGCTTTAATGACGCTCGGCAGAGATAGGTCTCGACCAATTGTAGCCACTCTCCACTGGTATCTTCCCAAGTAGGCATGTCCCGAAAAACCTTTGTAACGTGATTATGCCGTGTCTCCTTTGTACCTGTACCGGTGGGATGCTTCACCGGTAAATTACTACTTGCTTGTTGAAATGGTTTTCTATCATATCTTACTTTTAGCTCTTATTTCATTTCACACCTTGTGAAATACAAATGTCATCGTGAATTTATTTAATGCGGCTATAAAAATCTCTCAAGCAGTCTCAAATTAGGATAAATATCTACTAATTAAACATAATGTAAATTATAATCTAATTTATTGTAATTAAAACCATTAATTATATAATTTTAGAAAAGGATTGTCAACGAAATCATTTATGTAATTATTGCCAATATACTCGTAGTTTGAACTTACAAGTTGTATCAGAATAAAAAAGTTAGTTTTAAATTTCAATATGTAAAAAAATTTTTAAAATCTATTAAAATGTAATTTTTGTACAACTTACTCGTAGTTGCTTCAATTGATATTTTACTTAATTACGTGTTTAAGAAAACTTGTTTATTTTTAGATAATTTCTGGATTAAATATATAATAATTATAATAATCTGATTTTAATAATGAGGAAACCTTAAAGATAGAAATAATAGCCTGATTTTATGAAACTGTTGTTGTAATAACAGTTCCATAAAATCAAATATTAAAAAAACCTTTTATTCTTATGTACTAATGTCGATGATCATGTCTATAATATTATAATTTTTTCACTTATTTTAAGCATATTATTATTAAACACATTACATGAAACTTGTAATATTATGCATTGCTTTAACTTTGTGTAATACTATAGAGCTATGTCAAATTAAAATTTTAAATTACTATATGCTACTTCCTTTTCACTTAAATACTTTTGAAAATCAATATTTTATTTTGTATAATGTAAATAAAGGTTTATTTAAAAATGAAAATAAAACTTCATAATTATATTATTAATAAATAATTATTGTTATTGGTACATTAGCTAGACGGATTTACAGATTACACATTGGTTTATAGCATTACTTAGAGCTAGGACTTGTTTCCATTCCTTTTGTACTCAGGCTTACGATTTCTAAGTACAACCACGGTTTTTTTGTTAGCTTTTGACTGACGATTGTCTGCAGGCGCCTTCCGCTTCACCGGTGGCAAGTATGCTTTGCTGACGGTAGTGGGCGTCACTTCTTGAATCAGAGTGTTCAGGACTGGAGTGTAGGTCTTCTGGTTGACTAGGATGGCTGGATATCTGTAGCCCGGGTTCCTGAACCGAGGTAACAGCGGGTTGGTGACGACCACTGCGTCTTCGTTAGTTGCGACTTGCTCGACGACCGTCGGCACGCTCGGGTGGTGTTCGACGACGGCAGGCACACTCGGGTGACTTTCGATGACGACAGGAGTGCTCGGGTGACTCGGGTGAATCGGGTGACTCGGGTGATTTTCGATGACGACAGGTGTACTGGGGTGACTCGGAACAACGCTAATCACTCCGATTTGCTGATTACCTACACCGTCTCCCCCGTATTTCAGTTCATCGTAAGAGCCTAGAATAAAAATTACAAAATATATTTTGCTTCCGTGTTAAAGAATACCGACTTTGCATAATTTTTGAGTGTAGTTTAATTTGATATTCAAAATAAAATCTACTTTTAGTGGGTTACATAAGTTTCTTTAGAAATTTTTATCTTCTCTTCTCTTCAGTTCTCAGCTCTTCAGAATATGATAACTTACCATCGTCATAAATGCCGGCCGCCTCATCTCTGGCGTTCTGTTCCAGTGAGCGAAGGATCTCCTCCGGAATGGGCGGCGGGACGGGGATGTGGTCACCGTGGGGTTGGAAGCCATTTTCATCAGCTGTGTAACTGAAAATAGGAAATTAATATTATTGACAGTAGACAATACTTATTCCGACGAAACTACATTCCATTTCTAAATCTGTATCATTATTACCGATACATCGTTACAGCATACAACCCTCGAGGTCGTGCTGCTAATTAATAAATATACCCTTGTTAAAATAGCACACACACTAGGTTGTATGTTTAACTCCTTTCAACTGCTCTACTTCTGCGCTGACGCTCCGACTTCCTGTATGAAAATGGTAGTTGATAACAATTTTTAATTAATTAACTCAAACTGTGTCCCGCCTATTGCCACTTCAACATCGCGACTCGTAAAGCTATGTCGGTAACTTTGGTTTTTCTACAGATCTCACCATTTCTGATTCGATCATGCAACCTTACTCCGAGTCTTAAGGTGCTGGAATAGCAATATCTCACCAGGTGCAGTGACTACATCAAGTGAGTCGCCGGGAATCGCTCGATGCCGGCTTTTAATCGCGATGTTTGGAAGTCTCTACAAAAGCTCTTTGTCTTGCAGTGGACGATGATGACGACAATGATTACTTGATAGAAATATGAATTTTACCTCATACTGTACTGGACACCATCGTCGCCGACGTAAGAGTATGCGCCATGGGCATTGACGCCGTGAGTGGCGACACCGTTCTCCTCCGCCCAAATGCCGTTCTCCGTGTCGTAGGCGTAAGCGTACGCGTCCCCTTCGCTCTTGTACTCTTGCCGCAGGACTGCAGCGTTCCTCTCTAACGCCGCTTGAGCGCGCTCCGGCCTCTGCTCGATCACTTGGTACCGGGGACCTGAATAATAAAAAGATTACATCAAATTCGCCGCAGCAGAAAAAGCTGAAACCGTTAAATGGCGCAAGTATGCCTCTCTGACTGAGAGTTACATATTTGTACCTTTTGCCGTGGAGATCCTTGGGCCATGGAGTCGCAGTGCCAAAAAATTTTACCGAATCATTTCACCGCGGCTAGTTGCCATGACTGGTCTGGCTCATTTTTTGAAATAGATCAGCATCAGCAAAGAATCAGCCTGGCTGTCCAGCGCGGAAATGCAGCCAGTATTCTTGCCACCGTTCCACGTGGGCATGATTTGTATAGTTATTAGGATAGGTTAGCTTAAGTTCTTTCTCATTAAAAAAGAAAAAAAATATATAAAAAACAAAAACAAATTAATTCGCCACATTAATCGAAAAATTAAACCACATTAAATAAAATTATCTGAAGTAAGCTTTACACAGAAACATTCGAAACAATGACTTTTTAGTGACTCTTCTACCAGCAGCTATGTCTAGCATGTGAGATCATACTTTAAGTTCTTTACTCTTATTAGCATTTTGTGGAATGATCCAAAAATGCATGCCCTGCGAAGCTATAAACTGTAATAAGATAACTTACATTTAGTTTCGTTAATCAATAACAATTTACACAGGCTAATAATTTTTCATCGACAAAGTTGACAGCTAACAAAACTTTTTGCAGATAAAACCTAGATAGTTATGTTAAAGCCTTACCAGGGTAGTGTACTTCTTTGTATTCCACTGGATTAGCGTTCTGGACATAAACATTTCCGCGGTTGCCGATACGGACGACGTCGTTCACTGCCGGGCTGTCCTCCACCACGACATCTAGCGGCCTGTTGTGCGCAGCACTCTCTGTCACCACATTGGTGACTACTGGTCTCTGCACTTCCACCACATTGGTCACTACTGGTCTTTGCACTTCCACCACGTTGGTGACTACTGGTCTCTGCACTTCCACCACATTGGTCAATACGGGTCTTTGAATTTCCTCGTGAGTCTGTCTTTGTAGCTCGTCATTGTCCAGGACCACTATGGGTCTGGAGACGGGAGCTTGGAGGATGACCCCGGAGCCAGCTGCCACATGGGGATTCGGTGGTAGATACGTCCTGTCAAGCTTTTCTCCGTGGGAGAAAGCTATTGTTGTTAATAACAGTATCTGAAAAGAAATTTATTAATTTAAGCTATTTATTTTATTCGCTAGATTAATTATGATATAACTTGTTACGTTTGTAACCAATTAAACGACTTCCTCATGTAAAACAAATTTTATTATAAACATTAAAATATTTAAAAGAAAATTTTTTTTTACCAATTTCATTCTCAACAAGCTACCAGTCGGATGCGTTTAGATTAAATGATGTAACGGAAATATTTTGATCTTTATTTATACCGAATCCTTGTTATATTGATCTACATTATTAATATGGCTCTTTATCTAACGAGTCGCGGCTCTGTTGCCTCATCCGAGCGCGAAGATGGACGCATCGCACGTAATTGTTTGAATGGCTTTATGCAACATGGCTAAGACGACAATTTAAAAAAATACCGAAACAAAATTGTTTTTTTTTTATTTTTCCATTTTTAATTTCTACTATTTTAATTAATTAACGTGCTAAAGGTCTAAAATCTTTCTACCCCTTGAACTTAGTAAAAAACTGATCTTCCTTGTTCCTTCAAAAATAAATTTAACAAAAGGGTAACTAAGTATACTTAAGAACATTTCTCTTAATATTGTCATCTTTTAAATCATCATTTAAATAGTATCATTTCAGTAAGCAACATTACAGAAAAAAGTTATAAAAATCGTGCTAGACTTTTAGTTTTAACCGCGCATTTTCCACTATACAGTTTTATATATAGATATTTTGATTAGGATTTTAGTTTAACTAATTTGTAAATGAAATTTGTAACTATTCCTGAAATAAATTTTTAAATACACAGGTAATAAAAATCTTGGGTAAGTAATCTTCTGTTTTAATTGGATTTTTTTTACATGAATAATATTCGCGTTCGTTACTAAGACTGTGTTAGTAGTTGGTACGACAATAGTTTAACGGGCGAACTTTTAACTTATAAAACTTTTAATTTAAGTTCTTTTGTCATGTCATTATTGATTTTTTGTCGCATTATTTTGCTTCTTTGTTGCATAAACTCATAATAATTTTCACAAGTCCCTTCAACGGCTGTCCAGAGCCGCAAATGAACCGAATAGTTGACAAGGCCGCAAACTGCGCATAGGCTTTATTTATGACCTTGTCAAGAATCCGATCTCGTGCGGCCTTCATATTTAAAAGTTACAACTAATTAGAGTATCCATCGAGTTATCGATCTAAACCGTTAATATAGTACCATTAGATCAATAAACTGTTTAAAGTAATTGTATGTCTTATTCAATAAATCCTGTAATTATAGTACCCGTCATAACAACCTTTGCCTTCTTTGACGCAGTTATAACTAGGTATGTTTTATAAGAGATTTGATACACGAGATTGAATTAATATGTATCCAGTGGTTGGTCATTTGTATCACGAGGCCTTGGGTTCGAATTCTGCGCCGGGGTGTGAAATATTGAGCCTTTCTTTCTTCCAAGAAATTCTAAAAATCTTCTTAATTTTCAGCACAGAGTAATCATGTTATCTCCTTCCCTCAGAGTTTTCATAGTCGCCATAGGATTCGATCATTGTCATTAACATGCGGCAGTGATCGTTACAAAATCAAAAACTATCACCCTAAACCACCTGCCTCGATGCAACTTGGAAGGTCTAAGCTCCATTTGCCTAAAATGGAGTGAGGCCTGGCTTTTTAGTAGGCCATCAAAATAAGCTGATAATGATGAATGACTAGGTATATATTGTCATTTTGGGCTCCCCCTGTAGCTCGTTGAGTCTCAGTGGGCCTAAATATTAGGCATATTTAGTGTTTCACATTAGCGATATATTATTTAAATGTAAACAAATGACTGTCGGCCAGTGGGCAAGTGTGTCGCGGGTATGTCTACACGCTCTCGTATACTTAGTGGCTTAGTTGAGCCTGCTTATATTTGGGACACTTATTTTAGTATTCACAAACAAACATAGACGGATCCGAGGATTAAACGCTAACTATGAGCCTTATTAGAAGACTCAAAGTCACTCAGCGAGCGATGGAGCAAGCTATGCTTGGAGTTTCTTTGCGTGATCAATTCAGAAATTCAGCCGAACCTTAGTCACTAGCATAGCTCAGTGAATCGTGAAGCTGGTTACGCGTTCAATCAATCAAACAAACAAACTCTTCAGCTTTATAATATTGGTATAGATTAGTAGACAAGACTCTTTAAAATTTTAAATTCTTTCAAAATAAGTCACATCATCAACCCATATTCGGCTCACTGCTGAGCTCGAGTCTCCTCTCAGAATGAGAGGGGTTAGGCCAATGGTCCACCACGCTGGCCCAATGCGGATTTGCAGACTTCACACACGCAGAGAATTAAGGTAATTCTCTGGTATGCAGGTTTCCTCACGATGTTTTCCTTCATTGAGACACGTGATATTTAATTTCTTAAAATGCACACAACTGAAAAGTTAGAGATGCATGCCCCGGACCGGATTCGAACCCACACCCCCCGGAATCGGAAGCAGAGGTCATATCCACTGGGCTATCACGGCTAAATAAGTATACAGTTGAAAGTAGACCATGATGCTCGAAACAGGACTTGAACGTTTTTATCGAAACAATAATAATCGTAACTTAGTACCGCCATCCGTCAACTTCCACACCATTTTGGAAAAATGCCGAAAGAATTATAGTTACTAGTTCAGATGTAACAGTTTTGCAACAACGTCCGACCGTTTAAGTAACAGCGTGCTGTAATAGTTTAGCATAAGTTGACAATAAAAATATATCTACAAATAAATAGATTACTACAAAGACACTAATGTAATAAATTCACACAAAATATTATTTCATAACTATTACTTTTTCAATGTAATTTAAATGTTCAAAATTTAGTCTCCAGTTTGTTTTACACAAATAGGCGTAAAATGTATAAACTGTGAAGTAATGTGTTACATTATAAATATTACATTAATCAACATTAATTACAGATCTTCGATCAAACGGTCGTCGACCGGCCACGCGGAGAAATCTTTATGCGGAGCTTTTAGAGATATGTAGGAAGTTTATCTTCTTAGCCGACTTCAAGGTTCTGTATTCGAGTCTTATGTACACACGTACATTTTGTATGATAGTGATTTTCTCAAACCTACTCTACTTTGATTTCTGATTCTGATTATTTTATGCCGTAAACGTGAAATACAAGCTACGAGAGTTCCTAACGTCCCTTAATTTAGAAAGTGCAGCTGACAAATTTAAAGGTTATAGTTTTTTAATAATAGCGAGCTCAAAAATAAAATTTAAGTTCCAAATTATTGTATTAAGTACAATATATTAAGCGTGACGGACTACGGAACCCGATGTAGCTGCTGGCGTACATACTATTTACTTTGCTAGTTTTAATATTATAAACCTACGGAATCACTCAATATAAGCGAGCGCGGCGCACGTTTTCGGTTTTTATGAGTTACATATTGTGTACACTAACAGAAATTAGCGCGTGACAAACAAAGACTTTGGACATGTTTCAAGTAACGCAGAAAACGTAATTTGATCAAAACTTTATTTCATTCACGTAACTAGAAGCAGCGTGTCTCGGAGAGCGCATAATTATGACGCTCGTCCCGGGTAACACAATTCACATCTGATAGAGACGGCTAATGAATCTAACATTATCACTTTAAGCCCGTCAACGCACGTTGGAGCGTATATGACCTGGCCCAGCTGTAGTGGAGCGTTAAAATCGGTTGATAATAATGAATAAAATTAAAAATGCCGTAGTTGGTGGGTCGCTTACGCCAGTACCAGTACCTATGCCTTGTCCGCGCTCTTTCGGTGCTGGGCGCAGGCTACCACGGACGGGACGCTAGTCACCCGTCACCGTTTCCTCACACGAGCGCTCACACGTCGCTCCGTGAGAGTTCGAGAGTTCATGCGACGTGAGCCGCGGGTGGAGTCGGGTGTACACATACAAGGTTACTGGCGCTATTCTTACTGTCGCGGTGGTTAGTGTATCCCTTCGGAATGTGAGGTCCCGGGTTGTATATGACAGTCTCGTTGGCCTAGTAATTAGGATATGGATTCGGATCGAAATGTGTTGGGTTATTATGAGATTTCCTTTCTCCCAAAAATTCTTAATAGTAGCAGCGGCAGCCCCGAGTTGGAAAATTGGTAGTGTCGCACCCCCGTGTCTTGTTGAGTAGGTACCAGTTGTTAGCATCAGATAGTGATTGATACAAGAGACAAGTACGATACATGTATCATCGTACTAAGCCTGCTAACCCGCATGCAGTATGGTGGGTTGAAACTACACATGCCCTTTCTTTTAGCGGTCCGGTGTCTGGGTCGTTAAATATAAGCTGATAATAACAATAATAATAGAATGAAGACTTTGTTACATTAATTGTTAGAGAAAATACTATTGTCATGATTATTTCTGACATCAAGCACGCTTAATGAGCTTAACATCTATACATATTACTTTAACTTAATACTTCAGATTTACAAACAGCACATTGTAGTATGATTCCTAGCACAATACATAAGTGGGATATCACAATTCATGTGTGATGATTCCATTTTACTTTAGGCAAGAAATCTAGTTTCGTCATTTATAAAAAAAAAGAATAAATTCAAACAAAAGCTGGCTAAGTATGGCAGTAACGGCGAGTGGCATTTACCGACATCAGTAAACAACCGACTGCCGACTTCGTTCACTCGTGACGAGTCGTCAGCCCGACGCCTCTCCCACACGACGCGGACGTCGAGTCGTGACGTTCGGCCGAGCGTCGGCAGAATAAAAGTTATTCATTTGCAAACGTAGCGGATAATATGTTATTACTTTTATATGTTCTCTCTAGTACCTTGGCGGTAGATTGATTTATAGATTGATTGATGTGCATGAAGGTACTCGTATAGTATAATCAAATACGTTTCAATTAATTCATAATTATTTATTTATTGCTAGACGTAGTTTACCTGCGTAGTTCCCGTTCGCGTTCATTGTGCGAGCCAATTTTTTTTTATTCTTTACAAGTTAGCGCCTTGATTACAATACTTTGTTTACCAGCCAGACTTGGACCCACTGGATTTTCCCAATTAAGCAAATCTCTTAAGCAAATCGAACCCAGAACCTCCGTTTTGTAAATCTACCGTACATACCACTGCGCCACGGAGGCCGTCATTTAAGAAGATAAAACGAGTACTGCTATAGTTAGTTATACTTGAAAAATTATTAATATATAAATAGAATAAGTATGCTATCATAGACTTTTTAGTAGATCTATAAAAGAGAAATATTCTGACATGCATGAGATAAGTTTTTGGTGAAAACTCTTAGTCGCTCGACTTTTCAAACACTGTCAACAACTCATATTACAAAAATCAATCAATTCTCACAAAACCCACCTTCTGTAGTTCGTGGTAACGTTTGGTATATTACATGGTATTTGAAGAATCCATAGGTATCCCTTTAGGTACACGGCGATATTGTTGTGCAGGTTAGTTTAGAATCGTGCACTAATGAAGTGCAGGTCAAGTGAGCGCATGACGTCTCGTCTCGCTCGCTTGTTAACGATTTTATCATTTAACTGAGTAGCTTTATTTACTTTATTTATTACTGAAACTTACTTGGAGAGGTAAAGGGAGTATTCATTTTCATAAGTTCATTTTTAAATGTTCAACTGCAGGACTACGCAGAGGGAATTTGATTAGCTGAACTTAAATCGGAAACACGGCCTCCGTGGCGCAGTTGTAGGCGCGGTGGATTTTCAAACGGAGGTCCTGGGTTCGATCCCCGGCTGGGCCGATTGAGATTTTCTTAATTGGTCCAGGTCTGGCTGGTGGGAGGCTTCGGCCGTGGCTAGTCACCACCCAACGGGCAAAGACTTACCGCCAAGTGATTTAGCGTTCTGGTACGATGTCGTGTAGAAAGTAATAGGGGTGAAGATTTTCATCCTCCTCCTAACAAATTAGCCCGCTTCCATCTTAGACTACATCATCACTTACATCAGGTGAGATTGTAATCAAGGGCTAACTTGTAAAGAATAAAAAAAAAAACACCCAGAGCAAGACCCCTCTACGAGTTTCCTAGGTTGATGCTAGAAGACTTAGTCGGGAAAGGACACCAGGGCGACAGCGACGTAAATGAGCACACGATAATAAAGAGTGGACCAAGAGTAATTATTAGCTACATACAGCTGAAAAATATTTCAAGACATCGGAAAATTTTCTCCGTCTGATTGCCAAACTTCAGTATGAAGCGGCTCCTCATGATGATGAGGTTAACTAAAGGTGTTTAAGTCTGAACATCGATCACTATCAAATTTTCTTGATCGTAATCGAAAACGAAAATTTATCGTGCACTCCGTGGCACAGCGACTTATAACACCTAAATTTTTCGAGTAACATAGGTATTATGTTTTGTTTATAAGGCATTTTGAAATAAATAAAAGTAACACATTCAAGAACGATGTTATTCATTGAAAGTGCCAAGAGCGTTGCCGTGATGTACAGCAGGGTACTGTAGTTCTAGTATCGCACCATTGTTGTGTTTTTGTGCGAAATGAAACTGTTTTAGTTCTCACATGTAGGCTTTATCTATTTTATCTTTTCTCAAAATACTAAAATTTAAAACCTTTTTGATTTTTAATACAATTTAGTGACCTCGTAGTTAAAGTATCACTAGCTCAAGAGTTAGTTACCTCTGAGTTATTATAGACTAAAATCACAAAAACCATGCATTTTTTCGGGATAAAAAGTAGCCATTATTTTGCTCCAAGGTTCCATTCATCTCTATCTATACTTACCAAATTTTACCCAAATCGGTTAAGCGATTCAGCCGTAAAAAGTTAACAGAAGACAGACAGAAAGACTTACCTATGCAACCATAATAATAATTAGTTGCTTTCCACATTAGCTATCACATTTTATAGTGTGTGGAATGAATCATTTATTATCTCGCCAATCTAAAGGCATATTATTACTTGTCACATTACCTTACAATCGTTATATTGGTGACTACTTCATTGGCTTGCTTATTCATCTACATGAATCCTAGGTGCAAGCCCTGTACCGGCTCGGAAAAAGCTCAATATTTCATATCTCGACCCAGGACTCGAACCCTGAACCTTATGATCCCAAGCCATGAAAGCTAACCAATGAACCAATGAGATGGTTAACAAAAAACATACGTTTAAGGTTAACTGAATATGTCTAATGAAGTTTTAAGTAGACATAAAGCTTGCTCACATGTCATTAGTTCACATCGTTCGTTCACGGTCGGGGCTGGCGGGTAATTGCTTCATTTTTCGCGATATTGGGTGTACTCTATTGAAATTACCATCATTATAGAGCTAACTTGTCTAACCACAAGCCTAATGTAATGATTATTATGAATCAAGGTATATAAACATAATTGGCAAAACGACTGGTAAATTATTTTGAAGTTTATTTATTTAGTGGAACTAATTTTGATTTTTGTTTTGCTATTAGGAGGTGAAGTAAAACAAAGACGTTTTATAATATTTCTTTATTAATATAATCAATCACACAGTGATTTTCTCAAGCTATCGTTTTCATACAATCATAATTTTACTAAAATGAAATGTATAAAATTAGACACGAGGCGATATTTTTTGATTCATTTTCATATGCTCTGCTAGTTAAATATTTTTTTTTTTTGTAAATTTTCTTATGCTCTCTCTATTTAAAACTAAGAATTCGCTAGAACTTTGGACTAGTATTTGTAACCTTCTTGTGGGTTGAAGCTCGGTGGTTGTCTCGGGCCTCCGAATTGCTCTGGTCTGCCCTGGTTACTCTGACCTGGTGATCCTGCTGTCGGCCGTTGGCCGCTTGCACCTTGAGTAATTCCTGATGGACCATTGTAACCTTGGGTTCCCGAAAAACTACCGAACGGCCGTTGACCGTTCACTGCCTGAGAGCTCGTTCCGGGCTTCTGCCCAGTCACGCCAAGAGATCCAGAATAGCTTCCACCTGGCCCGCTTGTACCCTGAAACCCTGGAAGATCATCAGGACGCTGTCCGCTCCCTCCCTGATTCCCTGTAAATCCAGGACGTCCATTCCCAGCCTGATTTCCCTGTGAATGAGAACTCGATTGCTGTCCACTTATTCCCTGAGATCCAGGAGAACTTACACCTGGCCGTGATCCTTGAGAAGATCCAAAGGAATTGATCCCTGGACGTTGACCGGAGCCGACACCTGTCTGTTGTTGCGGTGGGAAAGATTGACTCGGTCTATCGTACTGGTAAGGGGCTTGAATAAGGCCTGGGCTTTTAGAACCCTGAGCTAAGTTAAATTGCTGACTGCTCTGTCCAAACTGTGTACCACTTTGATCAGGTCCTATGTTGGAACCGAAAGGCTGATTCGATTGACCAAAGAAGCTTCCAGATTCTGTTTTCTTTATTCCAGAAGATCCTCCGAGCGGTGAGACAACTTGACCAGATCCGGTATTCGCACTCACGGGACGGTTTCCATTTTGTTGATATTGTTGGCCATTGGTTATACCAGTCGGTTTGTTACCATTGGATTGGTATTTTGAGCCTTGGTTAGTTTGAAAACTAGTCCCGCTTGGTCTATTCGATCCAAATGAAGGACGATCTGCATTTGTTTGGTAGCCTGTAGGCCCAGAAGATGCCTGACCTCCAGGAGTAACTTGAGATCCTTGTGGTGCCACAAATGATGGCTTATTTATGTTATATTGATTTTGCTGGCTCTGTCCAAGTGCTCCTGAACCCGAGGGCCGATTTTCGGGCCTGTTTAAAGAGTTTTGTGACTGACCAAACTGAGAGCCTTGAGAAAATCCAAATGGTGTTTCAGACGATGGAAGCTTTCCAGATTGAATACCAAAAGTATTTTGAACATTGCCAGATCCGGATGATGAAGTTGTTGGACCTTGATTTCCTTCTGGACGGTTCTGAACTGAAGCCTTTGAACCAAATTGGGTCGCTGATCCAAAAGCACTTTGGGGTTGATTGTAGTTATACCCGACTGATTGACCTTTGGAACTTTGACTTGAACCTTGATTGATAGCTCCCTGGTTTGAATATTGACCAAAAGGACCCTGACTACTGCCAACGCTTATTTGGTACTGATTGTTTTGACCTACAGATCCTGTTCCGAATTGATTCGGTTTAACGTTACCAATTTGATTAGGGCTTGGAATCTTTTGCACTTCGCCTTGGTTATTTTCTGCTTGATATTGGTTAAAAGGCCCTTTTGATCCACCTGTTGCGATATCAAATATGTTAGAACCTTTTGAAGGTCTTATTTGACCAAATTGACCTGACTGACCAGTTATAGTACTTGCTCCAAGAACTCCTTGATTTCCAGGGAATTCGTTGCTTTGACCGATAGGACCTTGCGAAAATGACGCTTGGTAGGAACCTTGATTTTGGCTTGACGGTCGGTTAAAGGAGGACTGTCCAATGTTATATTGCTGGGGAGAATTTTCGTTTTCGTATTCTTCTGGACGGTACGCACCTATAAATATCAAAGTGAATATTTAAAATGGGAATTATAAATAATAAAACTAAGTTTAAAAACAATAAATGAACAAAATTAACTAAAACATGTTATTAATTGAGAATTACCTTCTTGAGTACCAGCAGCAGCTGCTCTATAATTTTCTTCAATCGATTTCAGTATTTCTTCAGGAATAGGATGGGGTGTGGGCAAATGTTCACCTTGTGGTTGAAAACCATTTTCATCTGCAGTATAGGTCAGAGAATAGGCTTGACCATCATCACCGGTATAAGAAAAACCACCTTGTGCCTTTACACCATTTGTCGCGACACCGGATTCTTCAGCGGAAATTCCGTTGGATGTTTCGTAGCTGTATAAGTAAGATTCACCATTATTGTCGTTCACATACTTCAGGATTTCAGCATTTCTGTCAGCTGCGGCTTGCGCACGCTCTGGTTTGTAAGTTTGAGCCACGCTGACTGCTTGTTGTCCAAATGTTTGGCCGGAAGGTGCTTCTGACTGAGGTCTGTATGTTTGTTGACTTCCAACATTGAATGTGTTAGCATCAGGCGTAACGGATGAACCAAAAGTTTGACCTTGTGAAGTGCCAAAGGGAGCATTCGCTCCGAGTAACGCAAAATTGCCTTTACCGCCAGCAGGTGTTAAAGTACTTGGGAACTGGTTAATTCCACTTGAGCCTTGATTGATTCCATTTGGACTCTGGTTAATTCCAAACGCAGGTCCCTTCGCAACATTTTCAGAAACTCCACTGAAAGTAGACGGGCGCGACGGTCCTGATCCAGTTCCAGGTTGACGTCCTGATGAAACTCCTTGTCCGAGATCAACTTGACTTGATTGTCCTAAATTAGCGCCTGGTCTTGCGACCGATGTCGCACCCGGTGCTATCAGAGCTCCTGGGCTACCTCCAGCTGTCGCGGCATTAACCGGCGGTAGATAAGCTCTGTCTAACTTGTCCGCATAGCCACAGGCTATAATTGATAGGACTATTAGCTGAAAATAAAAAAAATAAATGAAAAGTGGAATCGATATGCAACACTAAAATATTCAAATTAATTATTTTGATATTTATTTCTTCGATTCGGAAAACTAGCGAAGCGTGCGCATAGATTTGATAAAGTTTGATAGTAATCTGATTTCGATTTCGATTCGAAAAGATAAATAAACTAAACTTAACGTATTGTATGAAATTAAAAAATTGTATGAAGAAACTTTTAAAGTATAAAACAATTTCACTGTGTTTTAATTTAGCGAAGTTTTTGTAAAAAAAAATACAATTTTTTTTCTTGATGAAATTTTATATTATTAAAAATCTTTCAAAATTTAAGTAAGTCAAGATAACTATGAAGTTAATCATACAATTTGACTAATAATTTTGTCAAAGTTTTGAAGCCCAAAGTATTCAATTAAACCACATCGTGCGTGCGTAGGGATCTCAAACATACGCATACACTTCAATGATTCCGAACGTTTCAATTTTAACGGCGCACTTTTCACAACCGTCAGTTACGCTTGAATTCGACTAATTGTTTCAACCGAGAGGCAATAAAAAGTTTAAAAAAAAAAATTTAAAAATTACCAGCTTCATATCAAAAGCTGTACTTGTTACGAAGGATGAACTCTGAATGTTGGTACGCTAAAACATCCTATATTTATATCATGCGAAATTCGTTCACCTCGGCTTAAGGCTTACCTAAACACACAGTGTAACCTTTGACTGCTCAAGTGAATCTTCAGCGCGGCTGTGTGAGTGAGCTTGCTCAATTTTCCGATCGAATTTACCGATACACTAATTATTGTGATCCGTCCGCTCATGTGAAAGATGTCATGCTAATGGCTCGCGACTTTGTTCGTGATTTGTCAAGGTCCCTCTCTTTTATTTGAGCTATAGTGGTCCGAGCTGCCTCAGTGAGAACAATCGCGTCTGTTCCCATACGCACTTTTCACAATCTCATAAATAAAAGTAAAGCTTTTACGCCGGACTGCGTCCTACGGCCATCACCACGTACGTGGCTGAGAGTGGTCAGCTATTATCATTATCACTAAATAAAGTTGTAGTGCAAATCTTAGCTGTGACATTAAACATAAACATGTTATAGTGTATGTTCAATATGAAAGCTTAGACTTGTAATACAATTTTATCCGCGCCTTTATAATTAACGCTAACATATCATTAACACGCTGCTGGTTGTAGGGATACACCCCTACAACCCTTGCCTAAGGGTCTTGAGTTAAGTATACGTTATTAAGATGATAGGAAGTGGAGCATTCCTCGGTTTGGTAGTCTTTAGGTGTATGATGAGTAAGATTGTTATCAACCATTTGAAACTTTTAGTGCTGATGGAGTAGTATTAAATTAGAGCCTAATTAGTATTAAATTGTGCAAATATTGGGGAAAGACAGTGCTTTTGGGTTTTAACTTTAATTTTTTTTTAATATCCGTTAATAAAACTGACTGAACGCAAGATTTCAGGGAGAGTTGAGGATTAGATTTAACGTATAGTTTTTATCTAAAAGCTTACTGAAATATTGACAACATATTTTTATTTTACATAATATTTACTTTGATATCAAAGGTAAACACAATGGTCAAAGGGTAGATGACCTACAAAAATTGTTTTTTTTTTGACATCAGGAGGCTTTCAATAATCATCCAAACATGGATGTACAAATCAGATCGTGATATCCGATTCACGGAGGAAAGGTGAACTCCAAATTAGGAGCTTCTCATAGTAGTGTCCTAATTCGTTAACAGATTGGATCAACATTGTTATCCTAGCTATCAATTAGTATCGATGCATCAGTGTTGCCGCCAATAAACTACATTCAACACAACTTTTCTATATATTTTATTACAATTGTAGTAGATCTGAGCGAAATATCCTTTACGACTCTTTTAAAAGTTAACATGAAAATCTATATTTATTGCATATCAAATTCAGAATCATAAGATGTTACATACTAGCAGAGCTGTAAAATAATACCTATAAAATGTTATGTTCTTAATAAAGTTTTTCGACACTATTTAATTTTCGATAATAACAATTACCTTCAGGCAACAAAAAACCTATTTGTTCATATTATAACACCTTTATACGGTATCGCCTTAGGCTCGTGTATTGTTATTTCGATAGCACAACATCAAGACATATTCTGATATGGAGATGTAGCGTAAGACCTTGAATTTATAGAAACAAACAATATAATATAGATAATATGATAAAAAGTAAATTTTGTTCAAACAAACGGCTTTGATTAGTTTTATACTATCTAATATGTCTGTTACTAGAACAAACTTGAAACGATTAGAAATTATAAATTCTTAAATTGGCTCGTCCAAGTACAAAGCCTCCTAAAGTATACCAAACTATTCCAATTGAGATAGGACAGAGATGTGAAGATTTTATGCCAAATAAAAATTTAAAAATGAAACAGCACTAATATTACTAAGTTTCTAGTTCTTTGTAATAGTTTAAACCGCTGACTGATTTTCATACCACCTTATTTTTAAGGTGATGTTTCGCAGCTTGACTGACTTGCTACAGATTTGATTGATTCATAATAACATAGGAAAGATGTCAATCACTCAGTAGCTAAACTAACGGGCAATTTCGAAGGATGACTTGAAATTCTATTCGGCCATAAAGCTTTTGTTCAAAATAACAGCCAAGTTAGTTGACAAAGACGTCCATTTCGTCAATGATTGCGATTCAGTAACCACAGAACAATAACCTTTGATTGTTAATGATTTATCTAATAATAAAGCTTTGAGAAATTATTACGGTAAAATTGTGATACTGTAACTGAATATCCTATACGACAATTACTGATCTGTTTATTATTAATACACCTTGAAGTTTCAGCACTTCTGCTCATAAAGTTGCATTTTGTTGACGATTAACGAGGACTAATTACATTAATAAAAGAGAGAGATAGAGATAGAGAGAGAGTAATAGAAACATCACTATAATGTCTTCAGACATGTTTTTGCATAAAGATCGAGTTAGTTGTCTTGGAATCTGACCTGTCATTTTGTACTTCAACGATTGAGTGCCTTGATAGTGTTACCTACTACCTCCTAAAACAAGAATGACTAACACTCCTTTATCTAATAATCGGAGCATGGGCCCACAAACTTTAGCTTTTATAGAATGACATACATATTTTGGCTAGGAGATAAAAATTGCTTGAAGTACACTTCTAATAATTCCAAAGATCACAGAGTTTAAAAAAAACGTAGATTTATTATATTAGTACATTTACGAGTATAAATACAAAGTGATAAGTAGAAGTAGTAGGTGGTTTAAAGTAACTGTTAACAAATCCATAAGAATGACGAACAACAATATTGTTTACCTAATAAAGATATACGAATCGACTTTTATGTACGAAAAAGCAATAAAACGAATCTGTATTAGAAAAGAAATATTTTAATTGGAATCAAATGCGTGTGAAGATCGGATGTAGAGGTCTGAATATACTTCGTTGATTTTTTACGCATCGATGATTCTGAGATTCGAAATAATATATAAGCATCTCCATACACATTACTACTATACTATTGCACTTTAAACTGTCGGTCATTATAATTTACATCTGATAGGGGTCGTCCTTAGCGGACGACTACTAACTGTGAAACGCCTCTCTGCAAAAATTCATACATCTGATAGGGGTCCTTAGTAAGTAGGTACTATCGGACTCCCGGGTCTTCATCCGCCTTTAGACCTCCTTAATCCGGCCCTCTTGCAAAATCGCTCTTAACGGACGACTGTAACTGTGGAACACCTGCTAAAATTCATCTTAATACGTCAAGCGGTTTTTGAGATTTCTTGGCCTTTCGCATTTATACAGGTGCTAAGATAGTTCTATAATTTAAAGGACAAAAATTAAAAACTAAATTAGATACGCAAAAAATATCCATACGCATAGTATTAACAACAATAATATCTTGTCCATGGGTCAGTAGATTGCCTTTTATGTGTAGATAATAATCAAATATTATTCTTTTTATTTTTTAAATCTCATTTTTGAAACTTAAAACGACTAAAACTCCTTGCCAGGAAACAATTTAATTTTATGAAAACAAAATTTTGTGTTTTTAATAACACTATCTGAAATAATTACATTCGCGCTTTACCATAATAAGGTTTTAGTAACCTTGCTATTTTAATTATTTAAAAGCTTTTAACTTGCCCTTACTATATATTTTTAGTTACGATAGTGAAACGTGATCTCTTCCATAAAAACTTTATGCTTGATAGATAACATCTATGTAAATATTTTCACTTAAAGCTATGATTAGCTTAGTTCGATTGTTTGCAAATATTAACTTTAGGTGAAATTTGTCGTTTACATATATTTCTGTTTGCATCAAACAAACTTTTAATCCCTTCTTTCATGCTGCTAGGTCCAGCAGTTTGGTCTGCGCGTTGATGTCACTCACTCAGTCACTCAGTCAATCAGTATTTTTTTCATATATTGAATCAGTACTTATGTTACTACTATCTTACTTATGTTACTACTATCTTATATCCTCAAAGGTTATGAATATAGAAAACTATGATTTTTCCATTAAGCAGTATGCAATAGGTCATTTTGTCTTAGGTTATAGAAGACAATCAGCTGGAAAATGTTTATGAAGTATTTATAAAACACACTATAACAAACTGCGGGCGCGTACAATATGTTAACAAGGTAATAAATAGAAACGCTCCTGAGGAACTTTAAGGAGGCGTAAGGTGTGAATTTAATAAAAAAAATTATACTAAACTCAGTGTTGTAACAAGTGCAATAATCACGATCATTTGATAACCGTAAGGACACTAATAGCGTCGTTAATTAGACATTGCGCCGCACATAATGCGCGTGATGGATCGATGCGGTTAATGCCATCCATCCTCGATGGTTAAAACATAAGCTATCAGCGACTCAATCATCACATTATTAGCTCTATTGCATTGAAGATACATTCGCACACAATTTCATGTGAAAGAAATTTCGAAATAACTACAGACGGTACTATATTAAACCAATGATGTATTAGCACAGAATACATTATAGTACAAGAATTAGGTACCAATGTAACTTGCTTGTACTAGTCAGCCTCCCCAACTGCTAATCTCACTTGAAGTGGTGCAACCTGTAGATTAATTTCCTAAATATGGCTTAGATATAGATATAACCATTTGCACAGGCTAGACTAATGGCATGGCCGATGACGGGCAGTAGCCTCATTGATGCGAAAAGTCTAACCCTGCGATGACCAACCCCAAGTAGTTATCGGCCAAAACCTCTTTAATGGATACAAAGTCCTTAAGAGAGGCCTATGTCCGCCTATGAAGACGAAAGTTTTCTAACAGTGTGTGTTGCCAATAATGACTTACGGATCCGAGACTTGGCCGCTGTTCCAAGTTCTAAGCGTATTGTAAACAATAATTATCAGAACATCAGTTTAGTATTCGAATACATTATTTCAAAACACCGCATAGAGCTAGTGTGGAAACTTTCTTCACAATTCAAACAATGCGCTGCGTGTGTCTAACCTCGCCATTCAAGACCAATATGGATCCGTTACCCGCCACTTCAGTTCTGTATCCATCACTCACTCGTTATCTAGATACTGAATCGTGATCTAATATCAATCGAAATGCAGAAATTCATTATTCAAACGGACCGCTACAAGCTCCTCGAGTCATCTCGGTATTGATGCTGTGAGTATCAATGCTCTGTGAGTCATTCCTTTCAATTCGCACGTCAATTATTTTTATTTCAAAAGGTTACTTTTATGTAAACTGACTGAGCCATTTTATGAAATTGGCTACTTAGTTTAATGTTAATTATATTGATAATAATACCTTCCTGATTACAATGATACAATATAGAAACTTTAGGTTTAGTAGATTCATTGACTGAGTAATAAATAGCAAAAATGTGATGACGAAGTAATATAAGTTAATTTAAGCTAAGAAATAATGTTATTATGTTAACGATTAAGGAAATTATGAGAATAAATTTACATTTTTAATAAGTACTTTTCTTTTTAAGAAATAGAATATATGTTTGAGATAATAATTGACATAAAAACATACACATGTAGATTGTAAAGATTATTAAAAAGTGGAAACGGTGATCATTGCAATCTTGTATAACTAAATCGAATTCGTCAGAGAGCGACGCAAGGGACGTAAAAATTCTCATGTTTATTCTCGTTTAAAATATCGAGTGTGATATTATCGATGAGAACGTGTTTAATTGAGTTTATTTTCAATTTAATTGAAAACATACATTTGTGTAAGTGTACAAGTAGGTTTCATTAAAATTGCAATGAGAATTAAAGACGTTTTTTTATTCAATGGCCACTATGGCGCGTAAGAAAATGATTTTTTACTTAGTTATTAATTAATTAATATTTTATACATTAACATTTAACTTCTTGAAATGCAATTTGGAAAAGTTGGAGTGGCATGCCCCGGACCAGACTCGAACCTACGTCCTTCAAATCGAAGGCAGAGATCATAACCACTGGGCTATCACGTAGCGATTATAGAATACACAATATTAGACAAAATTGCTCAACAGCTGCTGACATCATACTGACAAGTTACTGACAGTGTACTGACAAGTTACTGACAGCTGAGGTACAGGAGACGGCCAACACAGTGTGACGACAGAGGAGCCGTCAACATCAACTTAAATCGATACGTACAAAAATTCCACATAAAGATAATAAATGAGATATAATTTATAAATGCTCCGTTGGCACGGTGGTTGTCCGGTGCGGCTGTGCACCGTGAGATTCTGCGGTCGAGTGCGTCGGGCTTTGTCTTCCTTACCTCTCTCAATAGTCTGGATTTGGAAAGATGATGCTGCTGGGCTATTATAGAGCACGGTAAGTCACAAACATTATCAACATTATATTATAGACTCATTAAACAACGAGATCAAACATTATCGCTCTTAGTCTCTGGGCCCGCAAATACGCATTGAGGCAACGTGGTGAGTATAAGTCTCATCAGGTCAAGGACTACGAATTCAACAACGATACAGTCTAAGATGGAAGCAGTCTTACTCGGAAGAGGTATACTAGTTTATTTTACCCATACCTCTGACGGTTACTACGCGGCATCGTACCGGTACGCTAAATCCTTCATTGCTGAAGGTGGTCACTAGTCTCGGCCAGTGTCTTCCATCAAATCAAATCTGTGCCAATTTAGAAAATATTAAATCCTAAAGTCACCCGAGCTGAGCATCGAACACAGAATCTCTCTGTGAACCACACTACCATATCCGCCAGAAAGGTTTTTTCGGATTTATTATTATCAGCCTATTGTATCGACTGCAGGGCTAGGCCTCCGTCCTTATAAGGAGTGGGGATATGGAGCTTTAGCCCACCACGCTGCTCGAATGCGAGTTGGCGGGAACAGTGATAATGTTAAATTAACTAACGACAACTATGAGATGTTTTAAATATGTAACTGTAATGGCCAACGGCCTAAAGCAGTGATAGCCCAGTGGATATGACCTCTGCCTCCGATTCTGGAGGGCCTAGGTTCAAATCCGGTCCAGGGCATGCACCTCCAACTTTTCAGTTGTGTGCATTTTAAGAAATTAAATAACACGTGTCTCAAACGGCGAAGGAAAAACATCGTGAGGAAACCTGCACACCAGAGAATTTTCTTAATTCTCTGCGTGTGTGTAGTCTGCCAATCCGCATTGGGCCAGCGTGGTGGACTAACCCCTCTCATTCTGAGAGGAGACTCGAGCTCAGCAGTGAGCCGAATATGGGCTGATAATGATGAACGGCCTAAAGTGCCGGCTTGGGGATGTTAACCAGATCCGTACCCAGGACTTCGTGATCCGAAACCACATAAGCTAGCCACTGCACCAAAGAGGCAGTAATGTCAGACGATTAACTAAAGTTGTTGATACAAGAAAGTCGACAGAGTTGCGGCGCACCGGCGCAAGTCCGCAGGTCACCGTCGCCGTCACATCCCGCGGCAAAGGTCGCGGTCGTCGCGGCGGCGTCACGACTTCGTGCCGACCGACCGACCGGCCGACCGACTGACCCGCCCGCGACGTGACATGACGCGCGACGAGGCGTCACGCTCCTGTTCAATCAATAACGTTGCTTCAAGGACGTTATAGCTTAAGTAACAGAACTGAACTGTACTACATTAATACTTCACTTAAACTTAAACTTAAATTAATTAGCAATTAAATTAAATAGCTGCATTAGCAAATACAGCAATCTCGTCGGAGATTACGTATTTGTGCCGTTTGCGGTCGAAACGCTAGGTGCGTGGGGTCCGAGTACCAAGCGATTAATCGACGCCTCCCGTGACCAAAAGGCTGGCCTATATTATTATAAATCAGAGAATAAGCATTGCCTTACAACATGCTAATACTGCCACTGCCAGCCTTCTGGGCACTTTACCAATGAACATCGATTCGGATGAATTCTACGACGTCTACGAGTAAGTCTGTAGATATAATTTTATATTCCCTTTTATTTTATTTTTATAATAAGTTTAGATTTAGTAGTTAATTTAGTTAAATATTGTTGTTTTATTGACCTCTTATTATGTTTAGCTAGTATAAAAAATTGTACTTTTCATAAATACTTTTATTTATTGACTTCATGGAAGAATGCGAACTAAAGCAATTCAACTCCGTTGTCAATAGTAATAACCGGATACTTGATTTAGTTCTATCAAACATAGCACAAATTTCAGTCAACGAAAGCAATCCTATAAGTGTCATTGACAGCCATCATCCTCCACTATACATAAAGTTCAAATTGGATACTGGTACAAATTTAAAGGAAAAGTCTGCTGAAAGGTTTAACTTCTTAGGCCAATTACAACGCTATAATAAAGGATTTAGATGATACACCGTGGCTAGATATATTCCAAAACATAAATGATGTCAATACCATGCTTACTATTTTCTACGACAAATTAAACTCAATTATTGAAAATCATGTTCCGAAAACCAGACCTAAAAATCATAAATTTCCGTTTTGGTATAGTTATAAATTAATCTCTTTGTTAAACCTAAAGAACAAATTTAGAATTAAAGTTAAAATTTATAAAAATCCTTTAGATAAACTGAAGTTCGAAACGTACAGATCAGAATGTAATAATTTAATTCAAAAATGTTATGATGCTTATATCAACTTAATTGAATGTAATTTATCGAAAAATCCCAAATACTTCTGGACACATCTTAAAAATATAAAAAAGACGCCAAATACGTATCCAGCTGATATGGTTCTCAACGATAAGAAGGCAACAGATGGCTTAAGTGTATGCAATCTTTTTTCTGAATTTTTCGCCTCCGTCTTCGACAACATTGACGTCACTGAAGATTATTCTTATCCAGTGGATCAGATAAATAACAATTATCTATGTTCTATAACTATCTCACGTAAGGAAGTTATTCAAAAGCTAAAAAGACTCGATATTAAGAAGGGTGCTGGTCCTGACAACCTACCCCCATTATTTATTAATAGATGCGCTGTCCCTTTAGCACTACCTGTTTGTTTAATCTTTAATAAATCTCTTCATACAGGTTGTTTTCCCGATTTGTGGAAATGCGCAAGGATTGTGCCTATTTACAAAAAAGGTGGCCGCGAAATTATCACTAACTATAGACCCATTTCTATTCTATCAGTGCTGCCGAAAGTATTTGAATCCCTTATACATCCTGTACTGTCTCGTCACGTCCAGCACACTCTTTCTGATGCTCAGCACGGTTTTGTTACTGCCCGATCCACTATTACAAACCTATCAAATTTTGCAACCTTCATAACAGATCTAGTCGACTCTCGCCAACAAGTAGATGCCATCTACACCGACTTCTCCAAGGCATTCGACAAGGTCAATCACAAACTGTTGGTTGTAAAACTTTCATCGTTTGGCGTGGGTGGATCGCTTCTTTCGTGGCTCTCTTCGTATCTATGTGATAGGTATTCTTTCGTGGCAGTTAAAGGTCATACATCCAAAACTTACAAAGCACCCTCGGGAGTTCCCCAGGGTTCAATTTTGGGTCCATTATTATTTAACATATTCATAAATGACATAACAACTTGCTTTCATAATTCAAAATATTATATTTTTGCTGATGATCTAAAATTTGCCAGAAAAATCTCCGACAGTAACGATTCTGCTTTACTGCAAGACGACATCAACAGAGTCACGGTTTGGTGTAAATGTAATGGCATGGAGCTGAACCCAGCCAAATGCTCTTTTATAAGTTTCACGCGAAAACGTACTTTGTTTGATGCCAGATACGCAATCAACAATAGCTACCTACGAAGAGTGGATTACATCCGAGATTTGGGAATAACCTTTGACACCAAACTACGTTTTAACTACCACGTTGACACAATTTGTAGATCTGCGCGCAAAATGCTAGGATTCATCATTAGAAACTCTAAGCCTTTTAAAAAACTAGAAACTAAAAAGCTTCTGTTTAAAAGCCTCGTCAGAAGTAAACTCGAGTACGGGACAGTAATTTGGAATCCTTCATACCAAATCCACAAAGATCGCCTAGAAAGCATCCAGAGACGTTTTACACGCATCCTCTCTGGACCAAATAATAGAGCATCCTACTCTACTCGTCTTACAAAATTCAAGTTGATTTCGTTGTCAGACAGGCGTAAGATGCATGACATTATGTTTCTATACAAGCTTATAAATGGGACCATAGACGACGCAGAGTTGCTAGGCCAGGTCACTTTCAACATTCCTCGTCGTATGCCTCGGTACCCGATCCATACCTTTCGACAAAAACACTACAAAACAAACCTTGGCAACCACTCAGTTTTACCCCGGATTTGTAAACTCTACAGGGAATTCATTGCCAAAAATAAGTCCATTGACTTACACAGTGACAAGTTGCATCTTTTCAAATCCAAAATTTTAAAAACTTTTCTTAAGAGCTCCGTTCAATAATTCGATCTGTAATATTCTCATCATAAGTTGTGACTTAAAAAATACCTAATTTATGTTTTTATTATTTTACCAATGTATAATTAATTAATTAAGCCATACTGTTATAATTGTAATTTTTATTCATAATTTGTAAAATGTATAATTGCAATTCTCTCATAATCATTCTTCATTTTATAAACATGTAATTCTCTCTCCACTTATAATTTTAAAATTTTAAAGTTCTCGTTTAAATTTTTTCTTTTGGTTTTTGTCAAAATGTGTAAATTCAAATTTATATTTTGTTTTTTTTCTTTCTATTTGTCAATTTTAATTTCTATTATTCGTACGACCTATACTTTTTGCATGCTGTGGCTACCTATAAGTAAAATTATATGTGTTATGCTACCCTTATTTGTAAAATATTTTGTATGTGTTCATATAATTTTGTTGGTGGTCCAAATAAATAAATAAAAAAAAAAAAAAAAAAAAATACTTATAAATTAGCGATTTAAATTAATTATATAAGGCAGAACCTCGAGAATTCACCCCTATTTCCATTTATTAGAAGAAAAATTTTAAACACTTCTGAAATTAACTTTTCTTTTTAAATTCTTAGGCAATATAGGTAAGCAATCGAAGTTTCCATTTTTTTGTGCTTGTGCCAGTATATAGATTCCCGTTTCCCTGCTATAAAATATGCCGTAAAGTCTGTGTCAAAAGTGGGTACGGCAATGTTTCAGCGGACGAGGATCGAACTTGATGTTTCGGTGTTGAGTCCGACCTGTATAGCGCCGAGCTATTGAGGTTTCATATAATTGGTGCTTTCGTAACTGTTTACAGTTATACAACACTAACAGCGTCGGGTAACCTTGGGCCGATTCTCACATACGAGATCTCCCGAGAAAAGATACTCACCAAACGAACGAGACAAATAATAGCATACCCGTGTCCGACAACGACAAACAACACGGAACCTTTTAATAGTTCCTCTATAATATCTGTCGGAGCTTTAGCTATGAGACTATTAGTACTACGAGTACTACGAGTAGAAAGCTGTAATTTCCTTAAATTTGTAGGGGTCATAATGTTTGACTCTGGATCAATCAATATACTTCCCGTGTTGCTGTTAGGAAACAAAACTTAACATTATATTTACCTTTCCAGGAATTTAACCCGAAACCTCCTCATCTGACGCCGCTTAAGATAAGTATTAGACCAAAGAGACGCTTCATTCCAATTATTATTATCATGTTAGAGACTAATTGACCATTTAAACTGTAAGTCACAATCTGATAGCTCGTGAACAAAGACCTCAAAACATCGCAAGCTCATTCAAAATCACGTTATTAGATGTTCTGATTCAGATTACATTAACGAACTCAGTATGTACCCACAATTGATGTTTTCAACATTACGATTTCCCAACTAAAGCTGCTCCTGGCAAAAGATACTAAGGTATGGGCAATAATAGTTTCTAGGCTCATAGGCTGACCTATGAGGGTTAATCTGAAACCACGATTGTTTATTTAAGTCCTTCGTCTGCTGAACACAGGCCTCTCCTCAGGACTTCCAAATAAAACGGTTTTGCCAGCCACCTGTTTCCAGCGGCTACCTGCAACCCGCTGAACCCGGGATACAGGATCGCTTTTGCATCACTCTAACGTCCATTACCATGGTAACGATTTGTTGAGCTATTTCGGTGTCTTTGATTCTTCTGCGGATCTCATCATTTCTGATTCGGTCACGCAGAGATACTCCAAACTTAACTCGCTCAATCGCGCGCTGATTGATGCCGATCCTTGTATGAGGCCCAGCGAATGAATCTCAGATCTGTAAGTCGACTTCATCAAAGACTTAGTGAAGTGACTTCAGTGTTGAATATGTTTTCTCGCAAGTCAGTATCTTAGAGTAGATATAATCACATGATAAACCAGGGCTTTATCATCAGTAACGGTTGAAGCAAAAACTTCTTCTTGCTGGTATTTACAAAATTACAAACTGCCATTAGCACTTCACTCAATTATCTTTTCTTATAGAAATTTGAGACTGAAGAGTAAAAGATTCCATCGTATGAAATGCTGTAAAATTACAACAGGCGTTTATTGGCGTGATCATCGAGTCTAGCGCAATATTATACTCGTAAAGAAGTTAGTTGCAAATCTGTCGCCCCACTAGCAACATTAAATATTCGAATGACCCCAGCGTATGTCTAAACATACGTAATGAGGCCCAGGTGCAGGTGGTGAGCAGCAAGTACCAGCGACAGCAATATTGCATTGGCGAAGAAAACGGCAATATTTTCCCCTGTCCTTCTGTTTCTCAACCGATTCCCAAAACTTATCAGATCTCTTAGAAAGCTAACGCTTTTAACTTCCTAGACAAGGGTGTGTAGAGTCGTCAGTCACACTGTTCTCCGTCACTCAGCCACTGTCCGTTTCGAACCCAAGGCTGTAGATAGTGGATCCCATACTGTAATTGAATTTTACAGTCGTTATTTGATTTTTATTGATCAATCGATGGTCATCTCCGATGTATACTCTGTCCTCAGAATTGATAAACCGGACGCAGTTGATGTGTTTGGTTTTGGGCAGGGTCTTGCCTATTTCGGTCGAAACCGAAACTTCCACAATATCATGTCATGTTTTCATACCGTAGAAACTAAGTTAAAAAGGACAAGACACGACTCCAAAACTATGTCATTTGACATGCTAATACTTCTCAATATTTTATTACTATGTTAGTTTCGTACCAGAAAAACTAAAAAAATGTACCTACAAAATACTGGAAAATACTTTATTTCATTTGACTCAGACAATCTACTTTCAGCTCCTTTACATTATGTAATACGTCTACATTACTAATTTCATAATTACAAAATACCGTCCAATGATACTGCTAAAGTGAGCAGCCCCAACGCACTGATGCTGGAGAGACTTGTAGCTCATTCAGTTACAACGCTGTGTACTTACTCAGGGTCGTAAACACAGATAACTCTTATTTTATTCTCTAGAAGTTAGCTCTTAACTACAATCTCACCTGATGGTAAGTGACGATGCAATCTAAGATGAACGCGAACTAACTAGTTAGGAGTAGAATGAAAATTCATCCATTCCACGCCCCTTTCGGTTTCTTCATGATATCGTACTGGAACGCTCAAGCGTTTGGCAGTACGTCTTTGCCGGTAGGGTGGTAACTAGCCACGGCTGAAGCCTCCTAGCCAGAACCTCAATCGGCCCAGTCGGAGATCGAACACAGAAGCTCAGAGGCCATCAAAACTCCTCGAAGGAGACTCTGAAAAGATTTTATAATAGAGTTACCAGCGCGTCAAAACTGAGGCGAACAAAAGCGTCTAATTTCGAGTCGCAGTAAACACCGTATGTTATTTTAACAAATAAAGCTTTAATGATGTCATTTGTCGATAGCTTCTGATATCGACAGGCGAATACATATTTGTAGTACCTAGTTCTTCCATCGTGTTCCCTCACTAAGATCACTCCTACGCCTCAACTATAGTATCAGGTTTGTAACATTTAATAAACTAGTTACTGTATAACTGGTATTTATAAATTCAGTACGACTTGTATGTCTTCATAATAATTATCTTCGTGCTGAATCATTCTGCTGAGTTTTTACTTGTTTTGATTTAAAAGTTGTTTGGATGATTTAAAAATACATCCTGCAGATTGCTGACCAATTGTTGTTATTACCTACATTTATATTTCAATTAGCGCTAATCTTTGTAACAGTGACTAGTTTACTTTGTACATACAATATGTTTTTATTTTACTTGATAGAGAGATATCGTCAAAAAACTGGTATTAAGGAGGCGTGTCCACCTCCGCATCTTACCTACATAAGGAACGCATCGCATCGATCGGATTTTGATGCGATGCGTTCGATGCGTACGACACGAACCTGTATTCACCATAAAGCGCCAGTGGCGCTGCCAGTGGTAAAATTACGAGATCTTTTAGTTTGTCAAGTAAGTAAGTCAAGTAGCCCCAAATAACTGGAGTAATGCTGGAAACTATTTATTGATTGGTGTTTAAGTTTTATATATTTTATCTGACACCCGTGCTTCGTCCGTATTGAAATCGATGTAGACAAATAATTACAATCTATACCTATAATTAAAGAAATAATAAACCCGACTGCATAAAATATAAATAACTGAAAAGAAAAAAAAAAACAAGGTCAGTCTAGAAGTGTAGAAAGCAATTAGAAAACAGTCTGGACCACCACTGGTTATGATTTTAGTCAACATAATTTAATTAATAGGACCCGACTGTTTTCTACAAAGTACGATAACCTATAGGTTTACAGGTAGGTATAGGTACATCACCGAGGTGTAAATATTCAAAAAATTTTACGGAACCCTCGGTGGGTGAGTCCGTCTCGCACTTGTCCGATTTTTATAATCAATATAATTCAGTCTATTTTAGGTGATTTATGCTTACAAGTATTAACACAGATAAAGTGCGCAGAATGACATTTTTGCTATTTTAATTTTGCTGAAATGCCTGCGATGTGTTCAAACTTTAAACATGAATAGAAATTATAGGATTTATTATTTATTTACAATCTGATACAGTTTGTAAAACTAAAACAACTCAAAGATGTCCCTGCGCTAGCAGTTAGCTCTATCTTTCTGATTACTCTGTGGATATCTCGACCCGATGCTGCTCCTGGTGAACATCTCGAGCAAACACGAACATGATGACATTCCTCGTAAAAGTTACATCACATAGTATATTATAACGAGTATGTATCCATATAATAGAACTTGTAACATTGTCATAATATCATCATTATTATAAGATTTATGAAACAAGGGACTTGAAGCATAGAAGTATCACGCTGTTCCGATACAGGTTGGTTCAACTTACTAAATATCACTGTCAGATAATAATGATGGGACCGAAATGTTAACGTGCAATCCACACGGGTTGCAATACCGCCAAGGTCCCAACTCCGGAATGCAAATGAATTTTTTTCAAGAGAAACTAAATAAATTTAAAGTCCGACCTAGGACGCCAATCTCACTCATGATCCGAAGGCGTACTGGCTAACCACTGGACTATCGTGGTCCATAATAAAGAAGAAGTAGATTGATATCTAACTACGCCGAATACCTACCTATATCAGGTAGATATCGGGCGTTGTTAGATACCACCCGTACCTACCGGTAAAAATCTACAGCCGAGCAATTTAGGCCTCATTCGCACGAGAGTTTTTTTTTAACCGACGTTAAAAAAGCGTTCAAATATACTATGAAGTTACAAGAAGGTCTATTTCCAACGACCAAAATTGAACATGCAACATTGCTCGAAATAAAGCGTCTTGTTTTAAAAACGCTGTCGTGTGAACACTTGGGTATGCCTTTGTTGTATTTGAACGGTTTTTTAACGTCCGTTCGTGCGGCTCTCAAAAAAAGCTCTCGTGCGAATGAGGGCTTAGTGTTGCGGCATGATGTCGCGTAGAATCCGTCAAGAGGTATGGGTAGAATAAATTTACGTTTTGAATTAATTAGCTAGCGAAATATCCTCAAGATAGTAAAAACCCCAAAACCACGCGATAATATCGTGGACATCAGCCCTACCAGTAAAATAAAGTACTTAGCAACGTACTCGTAAATATTAGTAAAACAACAAAGCAACAAAACTAAAGATACTTAACTGATTTATAGTTTGAAAAATAAAACCAAACGAATTATTTAGTTTTTTATTTTTTACTTGTCAAGGAACAAATCTGGAAGCTTTACAGTTTATTTACACACCTTATTACTATATTTATTATATTTAGACTCACAACACTTTTAGTGTTTTATCACGTTGTAGAAAGTTCTTACCTAGTTAATTATTATTTTAAGTACTGCTATCAATAAATCGCTACGAGTATTTATTCACAGAGACTAATTAAGTTAATGTCGTATTTAATAATGATAGCCCGTTTCATCGAATCTCGGAGGGTCTCGCGGTCCACCGAATTCCTCCCCCTTAGCGTTTTCCGTAGGGGTGTCCTTTTGAACTCCAAAATCTTGGAAACCTGTCGACTTATTGTCTTTCAGGCCACTTCCATTAGAACCATGATTATCGTTTTTATTGAAAACTTTATTGCTTCCAAAATTAGCATTCAAACGTGTATCAGTAACTTTTCCAGGGAATGATGCTTGGCCGTTATTAGATATTGATCCAGTACAGCACGCGCTATAAAACGATGGACGAGAAGCGCTCGGCTTTGAGCTTGTTAGAGCGCCCTGAGTTAGTTCTGATTGTTGACCAGAACTTTGTGTTGGCAATTGGTTTGAGTTGAACTTTTCGTTATTCTGTGAGAATAAGAATATGAAGTGATTGGTTTTGTTGTGTCTATTTGTATTTCATCAGACTGCCCTGGAAATTGTGGTTGCTGTGTGTTTTGCCCGAATCGATTGTTCGCTAACAGTGACGGGACAGGTAAAGACTGAGAGGGTTTATTATATTGGTATATTTCACCTGATTGAGTATTCGATTGCTGATCTTTGTTTTGTAAACCGACAGTACTCTGTGAATTTAATTCAGTATTGTCTGGGCTGGTTGAAGTTAATTGAGGATTTGTAATTTCTTTACTCTCGTTGTTTTGTTCTGATGGACTTGTGGGTGCAACAAATTGCGTGGACTCATTATCGGCCAAAGGTACATTAGTTACCTCTTGTTTTTCTTGTTCCGGAAAACGTGGAAATAACGACACTTGAGACTGCACATTCGATTGACTAGAACCATAGTTTTGCGCTGGGATAGAGAAAGTTTCTTGATCGGATTGTGTAGTAGACTGTTGGTCAAACTGTGTGATGACATGTGGTTTTTGAGCTGTTATTAGTTCGGTTTGTAGTCCTAATTGTATATTAGGTTTCGTGCCGATTTGGAATGAGTGGTTATTACCGAATTGTTCTTGAGGTTGATTTACTGATTGGCCAGAAGTTGCTCCATCTTCTTCTTTTTTAGTAATATTATTATTTTGCTGGTCTAATGGACCATTGAACAAAGACTGTTGTGAAAAAATTTTAGACGGAACGATTCCTGCACTAGCTGCAAAGTGTGTAGTTGGTTTGTTGTATTGGTAGATTTCACCACTACCAATTGTTTCTTTCTGAGAAATAGTCGTTGGCTTGGGATAAGATTGGATTTCAAATTTTTCATTTATTTTTTGAGATTGATTTTGTTGTTTTGGTCCTGAAAAGTTTTCATTTTGTTGTTGTTCATTACCAAATTGATCTTTTGATTGTTGTTCAGACGGGTACTCGTCAAACTGTGGTATTTTCTGTCCAAATGTAGTGCTGGTTGGTATACCAAAAGGTGATGCTGTTGTTTGTTTTCCGAAATATGATGTTTGACTAGTTTGAACATTAAATGCTGGTGGCGTTGTTTTTTGACCAAATAATGTACTAGTTTGAACTCCGAAAATGGGTGAAGAAGATTGTTGTCCAAATGTTGAACTTGATTGTATACCAGTTCTAGAAGGTGTTGTATGCTGTCCAAATGATGTACTTGGTCGTGTTCCAAATCGAGATGGTGTTATGCTCTGTGCACCAAGTGGTGATTGGGAGGGTTTTTGACCGAAGGTTGCCTGCACGCCGAAACGCGATGGAATACTAAAAGGTGATGGTGTCGTTTGTTGATTTAGTGATGTACCTGTTTGTGCAACAAAACGTGATGGTGAAATTTTCAAGCCAGACGAAAAGCCGCATACACCACAAGATGCTTGTTGATTTAACTTTTGCCCAAATGTTGAGCTGGTTTGTTCATCCAAACGAGTTGGTTTTGTTTTTGACCCAAATATTAAATTAGTTGGCAAAGTTAATTGTGACTGAGTAGGTTTTTGTCCAGTTGTTAAGCTTGTTTGAGTTCCAAATCGCGACTGCGTTCCAGATAATGAGCTACTACCAAAAAACAAAGCTGAATTTTGTTGTGTAAGTGACGTGCTTGTTTGTTTAACACTAGAGGATGGCGTTGTTTGTAATCCAAATGGGTTGATAGATTGTTCTGTTAATTGTGACTGAATGGGTTTAGGTCCAAGTACTGAGCTAGTCTGAGCGCCAAATCGTGACGGTGTGCCGAATGATAAGCTGCTGTACGATGGTGTCTTTCCTTGATTAAATGATATACTAGATGTATGCGACGGTGTTGTTTGAGATCCAAAAGGAACATTTGTCTGATCGACTGGTTGTCTTTGCGTAGGCCTTGGTCCTAATAGTGAGTTTGCCTGATCCCCAAATCGTGGAGGTATACTTTGTCCATCAAACGATGTACTTGTAACTGCACTGAAGATTGAGCTTGTTTGAACAGCAGATTCTGGTTGTGTCGTTTGTTGATTTACTATCTGCGTGCTTAAGTTAGGTGGTGTGGATTGTGTTCCAAAAGAAAAACTTGTCTGAGAACCTAATTCTTTATGAACTGGTTTTAGTGCGAAACTTGTCTGCATGTCTTTAGTGAGGGTCTCCTCCACTTTAGAAGTTTCCTGGAGCCCAAATTGTTGTTGAACAATAGGCTTACTTCCAAATGATGAGCCAGTTTGAATACCGAAACGAGACGGTATCGTTTGTTGACCGAATATCAAGGAACTAGGTGTTGGAAATCGTTGACCAAATTGTGTATTAGACTGTTCATTAAATTGTGGTCTTGTAGGTTTTTCTTCTTTTTCTGATATATTTTCCGAGTTAGGTGTATTTTTTTCTTGATTTGAAATTGGTAACCCTTGATCTGGTTTAGTGTATTCATAAATTTCGCTCGAATACGTAGTTTGTGATGGAGATGTTGGTGTAATAAATGGTAAAGATGATATTGAAACCTGAGTGGCACCATTACTTTGGAAGATAGGCTCCTTTTCTTTGGATGTTGCTATAGTAGGCGAAATCGGATTCAAAGTTGGTTGAGGATATTTGGTAGATCCAGTCGAACCTTCATATGGAGTGGAAATTAAAGAGCTATCAGGTCTATTTACAGGTATAGACTCAATTGGTTTCGTTGCGCTATTAAATTGACTAGGAAATACACTGGAAACTGTATTTGAATTTGGTTGAGGTAGCAGTGAGTTGAATGGCTTTATCGGTTTATTGTAAACGTAAGAACTGTCAGGGCCCTGAGATTGCTCAGGAAGAGAACTACTATAATGACCACTTGTCTGCTGATTATAATTATTGGATAAGAAAGATTGTGCGTTGCCAAAGTTAACAGAATTAGGCTTTTGTGGTTGAGGATCAATAAATGTTGCACCAAGTTCTGAGAAAGCACTATTGGTTTGTACCTGCTGATTTTCAAGCGGGGTAGTAAGAGAGAGTTCTGGCTGTTTAGTTGGTAAAGCTTGAGTGGAACTACTGAAACTGAATACGTTACTAAAGTCCGTATTTGTGTTTTCGTCTTTACTCTCACCTGAATTTGGCAAAATTGTTTGACCATTTGTGCCTTGACTTTGAGGATTCTTTATTTTTTCTTGGTTAAACATAATTTTATTATTAATATTAGGAGATAGTAAAGATAATGAATCTTTGTCAGGAATTAATGAACCGCTCTGGAAAATTTGTTCTTGAGGAGCGTTTACATTATTATAAGGACTATTTAAACCAGAAGAGTCTTGATTCAATGGTATTACTTGAGTGTTTTGAAACCCTTGACCAGCAGTAGCTGCTTCAGAAGAACTTGGTTTTATTTGGGTTGTAAATGGTTTTCCAGCATATGCCTGATTTTGCATGTTTTGCTCTGAAAATGACGGGGCGTTGTTAAAGTTATTATTAACGACGTCTCTAGAGGAATTCTTTTCTTGAAATGGTTTTAAATTCTGAACATTCGCGTTTTTAGGAGGTAAATATTGGGATTGAGATGACTGACCTTCAGATGTCTGAATTTGCACATTTTGCCCTAAAAATGACGGTTGTTTTTTAAAGTTATTAATAACGTTCCCTTGGAAAGGTTTTGAATCCTGAACATTTATAGGGGGTAAATATTGGAACTGTGATCCAAAAGCATTATGCAACTGTCCTTGAACGGTTGGTCGCAAGAAGCCTTGCTGACCTTGATTGATGAACGCATTACTACCGAAGTTTAATGCGGGCTGCCTAAATTGGAATGGCAATTTATCCCACGGTTTTATATCACCAAATCTAGTACCACCTGATGTAAAGGTGGCGCCTGCAGGTGCCGAGAAGTACGGACTGAATTGACCTTGAACATTTGGGCTGACAAAGCCTTGATACGCTTGATTAATGTGTGTGTCAATACCGGCACCGAATCCAGGCCGTACACCAAATTGATTCGATTGTCTGTCGTTATAATCTCCATTAGCGTCACTTTGAGTGTAATCCTCCTCCGCATTGTACTTCTGAGCGTCGTAAGAGCCTGCAAGTAAAAAATGAAAGTGGTGTCATTTGTCAAACGCCTTCGTGTGAACTACATTTTATCGGTCGGATGCATTTATCACCTTCACAATGGGCTTTTTGAGTTTATCTGTAACCGGAATTCGTATGAACGGAATGCTTTTAAAAAGCGTAGATAATTTACTGTTACATTCCAGTGTTCCATTTATTGATTAATTTTATTAATTTTATTGAGCAATTAACATTTACATGTAGGTACTTAAATTAAATCTATGAACCAAAAGTTTCACCCCAACCAATCAGACAATAGTTATAATATTTACGTCTAATTAGAAATCTTGTTACGATGTTTATGGTCGCACTCCGTCAAAACGGCTCGACCGATTTTAATGAAATATTTTGTTTTTGGGGTAAAGTATTTTTATCCTCGTATGCTTCTAATTTTTAGTCACCTATTTACTAATTTAATGGTGTGTGAAAGAAAATATGGCCAAAGAATGTTTGCCGTTTCAGCTAGTAGGCAGTTACGATAGTAATTTCCCAAAAAATATGCGATTATGGGTACAGCGGCATCAAGGGGGTTTGGGCGAGCGCGAAGTTGACACTGCATTGTAACTGTTAGCTCGTCACTGCATTGGAGCAGCGTGGTGGGTCTCAGCTTTAAATCCATTGCGCGTGGCCCGACACGTGCTCGGCCGGCTTTCTATCTATTTATGAGAGGCTCTGGATATCTAAGTGATATTTCAATTAATTTTGTCTGTGTGAAGTGAACAAATAAAGTCACTTCTGCTGTACACATAAACTAAAAGAACAATGAGTAGCCAATAAGGCAAAACAAACTATAATACATAGCTTCAAGTTAAGCGGTTTTTATTGTTTTTTTATTATCTCTTAAACCAGCAGTATTGCTATATGTGAAAAGATCATACGTCGATCTACAAGGTGAACTTGAAGAGCTACTTTCAATTAAATTCATGTTTACTTCACGAATTGATGCATTTTGCTTAAAGATCAAGAACTTATTTGTGATTGCCGGTGACACTGGCTTGGTTTCCGGTTTTACTGTAAATTCCTAACGCAATAGATTTAGACATTTTAAAATCAACACATCTTGAATGTTGATTGATGTAATAGCATTTTTGATAAGATTTAAACTTGTCGCAATATATATCTAATTACTTTGTCAACTCGTTGAGACTATGCCTACATTTGTAGGCTTATTAGTTAAGTCTGAGTTAATCGCACAAACAGTGTTTTAAATATTCGCACACAAAGAAGTATTTTACAAACAAACTAATATATTAATTTTAAACAGAACTATTACTCGATTTGTACTGTTCAATTAGAATAATTTTTTGAGTTTTTAGTAGAATTACTCTTAGTAAAAACTCTTTTCTTTTTCATTCATTCATTATTCAAAATATATTTTTGCATGGTTTTTGAACCCCGACTGAGTTACCTTTTAACTTTAATTTTTGCGACTTTACTTATAAGTTTATAACGTAACTATCATGAGGATTTAAAATAAACATAAGCTCTCACCCATCACATCCAACACGAGTGTAAGCACTTTAAAAAAAAAGGATCAAGCTCTCAAAAATACATTAAATATTGTCACAAAGGTCAACAACCCAAGTTAAGTTACATCGTTAAGTTTCGTGTCTCAGTTGTTTATCACTTCATTGGCAGATTTAATCAAAACATATTCATATAAATTATGATAGTGATAATCGAGCGTCAAAATATGATACAGGATGTATCGTAAATAAATTATAACGAACGATGTCTAATCTCTGGACTAAGTCTATTGATAAGATTCAATAAACGAATGTAGGTAATTGAGATTGCAATGAGATGATAAAAGAAAAATAAGAGAATACAAAAAAAGATCTTATGTATTACTGTCTTTACGTTCGAAATACTCAACCGGGTAGAGTCTTAGCAATCAAATGGTCCTTAAGGGGCGGTTTCGACTTCCTCAAAATCTTTTACCGTCAGATTGACATACATATAATCAAACAATTCCAGATTCTAGAATTTGAAGGCTATCTACATAATTATCACTAAATATTATTACTTTAATACGGCAAATCTCTAAAAGTCGCTGGAATTTGTGGTTCAAGGTACTGGAACATCGATGCACAGTGCACAGTGTCACAGATGTCACCATAGACGACATCGAGCGGGTTATAAGGAGCCGCTGGATGCTTGCGGTTAATGATCTTGGTACTTGGAAGTCCATAGACTTGTATCCAGAACGAATAAAGATGATGATGATGATTATTAGTAGTAGTAGTATTCGTTTATTAAATCCTATCAATTCAAATATTATGGAGCAACCTGTATCTAGGAAGATAGTAAGCGATGTGAATTATCTTGTGTAAAAAAGTGTAGTATGTAGATAGTAGTAGTAATTTCGTTAACTTGGCTGTTACCTCCTTCTGTATCAACCTTGTTTTTGTTGTTTACTACATAGTTACTTTAAAGCCGCAAAGATAAAAGCATCTAACCTACTGAGTAGTTTTAATTAATGATCTTACAATCAATTCCTCATTATTTTTCATACAAAGCAACAACAATATTTTTTTAGGATGTTACCGTTCACAATAATAAACATCTCCGTAGCCGGTTTTATTTATTTTTAAATTCACGAATGTTTATTTAAATTATTAAAAGTAAATTTTTAAAACACCTACCGGTGAAAGCCTATGAGTATGATTTGTACATAGGGCATTTCATTTTCAGTAAACGGAACTTAAGCCATTTCCGGTTTAATTAATATTAAAAAGCTGCTGTTTTAACACCTTGACAATTAATTTATTGTTCCGAATAATCCTTTTTCGTTTAAAATGTAAAAACATTACTATGATGTAATAAAAACAATGTGTAACTCACCATCGTCAAATATCCCGTTGGCTTCGTCCTCGGCGTTCTGTTGCAAGGACTCGGCGATCTCAGCGGGCACGGGCGGCGGCGTGGGCAGGTGCGCGCCCTGGGGGCGGAATCCGCCCTTGTCGGCCGTGTAGGTGATGGCGTACACCTTCCCGTCGTCGCCCACGTACGAGAAGCTGCCCTCGGATCTCATCCCCGACCTTTCCCCACCTGCGCCACCTGCAGCTATTTTAATACCGTTCTCAGTTTCGAACCCGTAAGAGTAACTGGTGGATTTGTCCTTGGGATTTACACGGAATTTTATGGGCGATATGGTGTCTTTTATTAGTTTGAAGTCATCCTCGGAATTTTGCCCTGCAGTTTGTTTGGGTCCTTGGGGAGATCTGTTCCCGTTTGTGGGCTTGTTGTCATTTTTAGTTCCTCTGAACGCAGCCGCTCCTACTTTGGAATCGGTTGAACCGTAGTTATCCCTGGAGCCGCCGAGGCCGGTCGGTTGGTTGGACGCCCTCGTCCCGGGGGCCGCGGCCTCCACCACTACTCCCTGGTGGTCATTCTCGTAGCTGCCCACAGGCACTCCCTGGGGGATGTTCTCGTTGGTCCTTGGGAAGGGCGCTGGTAGTCCTGGGAGTAGATAGTTGACGTTGTTGACGTTCAGCAGAGAGTTGAAGAGTGTCGGGACTTTGCGCTCGTCGGTTTGTGCGGAGGCGGGCGGCAGGTATGTTCGGTCGAGCTCAGCGGCACAGCACGCCGCTACTAAAGCGGCGAAGATGACCTGAAATAAATGTTTTCCTACATTACAAATAGAAAATATGTTCTTGGAAAATGTTTTCTGTGTTTTGCTTGTTTGAACCAAAAACTTATAATATGTGATTTCTAAGTCAATTTGTTGCCTTGTTGTCTTTTATGTCCATAAAAACAAATATTAACTTCTATGTAAAGGAGATAGGAACATATTTGGTCGACTCGTAATTACTAGTATAATAGTTACGGATTTGTAGGATGTTGAAAAGCTGAGTACCCCCAAAAAGTTGGTTGTGTTGGTATAACTCAACAACGAGCTCAAATGTGTGGGTAGATCCACACATTCGAGCTCGTTAAGCCAACGATAGCTTCGGTCAATATCACTAACATTTTATGATCATCACAAAAGTATCCTAAGCTGGCTTTACAGCAGTGTCGTGGGTTTAAGCCGTATGTGGCTAAAACCCACGACCCTGCTGTCGTGCTATACTTTCTCTAAACTGAATGTTTATGCTTTATTCTAATTTGTATCACAGAACACCATATAATAAGGAACACAATCCTGCAAACAACTAAGCTGGGGTTGTTAACGCGACAAGGGCTGGGCTTTTTTATTTTCAAACTCAAAACTATTACTAATAAAAATCACTAAATCACTCAAAAACTTTCTTGTAAAACTTATGATTTTTATCTTAGGCTGTTTCTTTATTATTCCCCAACCTTAAATTAAAGTTTGGCAACGTAAACTAAAAATACTATTGAAGCACACAAAAAATGGAATTTATATAAAATATTTTTTCACGTAACACTAAGTTCCACGCCTGGACTTCCTCGCTACGAGTGTAGTAATATGTCAAAGACGTTACCAATTTCATAATTACAATCCAGGAGGAAGCTGCCACCATGAGAGTCCACCACACACTGAAGCCATAGTAGACTCATATTTGCTATTTATACCGGCTCAAAACTCATCTAAAAAAACGTGCCCAGGATCTTACACACAGATAACTCTGCAACTGCACAAAACCCGTGCCACCGTAAAGCAACCTCTACACCGTTCACCAAAAGGCCGTTTACTTTTATATTGAGTGAAGAATTAACAGTAATGATAAGTTTGTCATAACGCATCCACCTCGAGATCGCGAGACGCAAAATTTCGATTTATTAACAACTTTTAATTAAACAATCGATTTTTGGGTGTTAAGCGACAATTATTCGTGATCGAGATCGATTTGTGATGGATATCGTGATATTGGCTGTTAGTGAATTGACCGCGAGGCAAAGGGCAGATGCGAACATTTGTCTAACTCTAATGTATCGAGTCAAGGAGTTTTGTTATGTTTATGTGTATCGAATTCATTTAAACAATCAATTACTGTATCTAGGTACTTTGTAATAATTATTGACCCTACTATATGCGTCAGAAATCAATACTAAACTTAAAAGGCTAAAGGAAAATCTTTTAATTTGTACGCATTATCACCTATTGGCGTTTAAGGTAAGTTTGATTAGACTATAATGTCACCAACAACTCTTGACTGACTGACTGAGTCATCATCATTATCAAAATATTTTACGGCTTACAGTAGAGAGCATATTATGTAGCTTAGACCTACCACATTACTCCAACGAGGGTTGGCAGCCACCATTATCCAACGACTCTCCACCATCATCTCACCAAATGTTAAGACTGCTTCAGCTGGCGTACGAGTATTCACTAACGTAGGTCTATTAGCCTCATAAAATCAATAGCAGCCACATTTTTCGTATTCCATAAAGCTGAACGTTAACGAAAATTACAATGTACAATGTAACACACTGGTCAGTAATCGGTTAGCAATAGGGAATACGAAATCATGTGACTAACAATAGGTAGTTGGAGAATTTGGTGTATCTTAATAGTTATCCACTAAAGTTACTAAAATTTAGTGAATAGGCCAACTGGAAGAAAGTTTGTCTAATAGAAGCTGAGAGATTATAGATAACAATGTAATCCGGTGGCTACTGACAACCCTTCGTGGGTAATGGATTGATGAAGATGAAGTGGGCTTGCCCAGATGACATTGTTATTTTCGGTAATTGGGTTTTACGGAATATGAAAAATGTGGTTGTTATTGATTTGATGTTAATTTTATTGAGTGGCTAATGTACACAAAAGTTAGTGGATATGCCTTCTGGTTATAATAAATACACTTCCTCGGACGCACTCCGTCACAATAAACACTACTCTGAAATACTAACAACTAACCACTGAGTAACATATCAAAATAATAAAGCCTTAGAGTGAATCAGGTTTGTAACGTTAACAAAACTGGTAGCGCAATAGCGGAACCTTAAACTTGTTAGTGGATTATTTTAAATGATTATAATTGCTTTAAATACGATTTAGTATAGTCTATGTAAATAAATAAAACTCAATTATCAAATTATAATAAAATGTAAAGTGATGAGACTTTAAGAGAAAAGGTGGACTGATTTGGATGAACTTTTTTGTGCGAGAAGGACCCACCTAGGATCTCTGTTCTTTTGAAGGATGTATTTGGGCTGTTCCGGATCCAGTTGTGAAGAGCTGTGATAGCCCAGTGGATATGGCCTCTGCCTCCGATTCCGGAGGGTGTGGGTTCGAATACGGTCCGGAGCATGCACCTCCAACTTTCTAGTTGTGTGCATTTTAAGAAATTAAATATCACGTGTCTCAAACGTTGAAGGAAAACATCGTGAGGAAACCTGCTTAACAGAGAATTCTTTGATTTTTGCTTGTGTGAAGTCTGCCAATCCATCGATGCATTAAACCAGCGTGGTGGACTATTGAGTTATTGACCTAACCCCTCTCATTCTGAGAGGAGACTCGAGCTCAGCAGTGAGCTGAATATGAGTTGATAATGATGATGATGATGATTTATTTACGAAAGTGGCGTCGCTGGTTTTAAAATTAATTATTATTTTCAAATTAAGTAGCTAAAGGAGCGAATATTTAATTTTTTGCTTGTTTGTTACGCACGTTACGTTACAAGACCAGAAAATTTGAAATTACAAGAAAAACAGTAAAATTTAAATTTCTTTGAACTATAGAAAGTTACATTATCAGCGATTAAAATAGGCTATATTTTATCTTATATTGGAATGAAAACGTGATGAACACCAAAATCAAAATCAAATCAAAATTAAAATTTATTTATTGTGAATTCAGGTTACAGTCAGATCTTATTGAAATAAACACCAAATTCCGCCTTACAGCTTGCAATATCATTATAAAAAACATTATAATTTACAATAATCAATTCTCACACTTATTTGTACAGTGATTAATTAATTAGTAGGTACATTAAATATTTTAAAGAATAAACCATGCAAAACAATAATTCTTATGATGCCTTTACGTCAATATAATGTCAGTTTATATAGGGGTATGTCAAATATAAGTAAAATAATAAATTAGTCATTAATATGGTGTATTTGTATAGTATTAATATAGCCTTGAAATCAATTGAAATTGGTTTATTCATCAAGGTACTCTTTGATGGAGTAGTATGCTAACACCGTGGGGATACTAGTGCCTAAATATTGTTAAAGTTCGAACAGATTCCACAATAAATAAAAAAAACCTTTGTCGAATCTGCTAGTAAATTCAAAATGGATAGCAAAATCCATTGTATGAAACAAGTTTTTAAATTAATATTAAATTGACTTTTTGACGAACAGTTCTGAGTGCGACACTTTTACGGTGTATGCCCGGTTCGGTTAAATTACAGCTTCTAGATATTGTCTTTATAACAGACCAACTGGATTGTTAAGAATTCTTGTTTTGCTTTTTTATAACCCTCCCTCCAAATGAGTAATTTTAATAACTGTTTGCCGTGAAATTAAGTCTTTTCAGTAATCTTTTCTCACGATATGTGTGCAATGTAACAATGCATTTTAAGCCTATTCAGAGCATAGATTATAATCTACATAAGTACATGTGAAATTCGCATAAAAATCGGTTCATTAGTTTACAAATAAACAGACAAAACGTGCTGCCCGTATTTCGTACCAGTAGGCTTGGTTTACAAGTAGGTACTTTTGGAACAGTACGTCTGTCCGTTTGTACGGGAACAGTGACTCTACCGCCAGTTTTAAGTCTCTTTTTTCATAATCATACAATATCATTAGTTTTTCTCATTGAGTATATTTATTTACAATTTCTTTTACTTCGGAAATAAATCTTTGCTGAGCCATGGTCGATATTATTCAAAGGCTCACATAAACAGTCTTTTCTTATTTCATTGTGTACTTATTTGCTGTATCATCAGGAGGTTAATACAATGGCAAAAGCTTTTCCAGGGTTTTTCTTTATTGGTTTATAATACTAGCACAAGTTGAACCCATTCTAGAAGAAAGACGGGACGACTGTGTGCACTTTCTGTGAGACTCGCACCTTGGTTTAAATTACAGCTTCTAGACCTTAGAGGGGTATTGACCACCAGGACCACTGGATATAGATAAAGAGAAAGTTTACCTTAAATTTCAACACCAATGAAAAGAGAAAAAAATGTTATAAATGACCCCGTTCATAATGTTATTCAAATGCTGAACTTTCAAAGGAAGCGTAACTATTGCATCCGACAAACGCATTACCTTATATGTACGGATTATGGTGTTACGAGCCTGTCTGTATGTTACCATCGCATTTGATATACGTACATCGTTGGGTACATCCTGTTTGTGTACATATTGGTTTGAACAGAGCCGAACTCTGACACAGCGGTGAAAATTAATCGAAGTCAAAGGCAAATTACATTCGTTTTAAATCGTCAATTATGTTTTAAATTTTTCAACATTATTGTAATTGCGAAGATAAATAAATAAGGGTCTTTAATATTATTTTTTGGTATATAATCATTTCAAAATGTTACTTAAAAACCCTTCTGTTGTCTTAATTTATATGGGACATGTTAGTGAGTTCATCGGAAGTTTTTCATTACATTGTATATTTTAAAAGAATATAGAATAATTTCGTGGTACTGTGTTATATTTATGAAACTTGAAAATATTTTTTTTTCTCAATAGTTATTATTAAGTATAATAATTACAGTATTATGGAAACGTTTAATGCATGCCTAATCTTTACCTATTAACAGTATGTGCAGCATATAAATATTAATTGCAATTTAAAATAAACGATCAAATAAGGACGCTAATTATTATCTGCATCCGTATAGCATCTCATAGTAATCTTAAAAGCTATCTAAATACACAATAATGTATACCATAATATTGAAAATATACTTAAACAGTAGAAACTGAATGTGTGTGATACGATGCAGGTCACAACTTTGAACACAACGGTGAGTGCATCCGCTGATCCGCACTTACGTAATAGGATCACGAGGTTACCACTGTTAGCTCAACGTCTATCCGGAATTTGTTCCGGTCAACGGTCTATCGAAGCTTTCGCTCGCACGTCAGCCCCTGCACTCTGTGAAGTTACAGCGATGTGACATCGCTCATTTCCATGGCAACTTCGTTGTTAGAGACATTTTATTTTTGGCATCCCATAAGCTTCAATAGCTCAACGGTAAAAGCGGTCGGACTCATCACCAAGGGGTGGTTCGATACCCGCTCCGTTGATCTATTGTCGTAGGGGAATGGGAATAATGGTCATATTATTTAAAAGATTTGAAAAATATTCTTTTTAAATAAAGTTCTAATTCTAATAAAACTTGTTATGAGCGAAAATTATAGCTACTTTCTCATTATTTTTTTCGGTAGAGACAAAAACTTTATTTTTTTATTTTTCCCAGATAACTCCAAAAAATAGACACCCTACACATACTCGTAGGTACGGCTCGTAGGTAGTATGCCTGAACCCCAATAGCACTATAACTCACATATGCCGATAGCCTTTCCAGGCGTCTGACATATAAAATTATAAAGGTATCTTACTTCTGAGCGTATTTCGAGCCGGATCTTCACATGAATACTATAATTTAAGTGGAGACCGAAATGCATAGACGGAATGCCGACCGCCCAACTGCATGGTCGATAAAAGGAGAATTTCTCGATGCCCCGATAGATATGCAGTCATACTTTTAGCAGAGTAAAAAATGTCATCTAAATAGGTATCACATTTCGGTAGGAATTAGGAAAGTTTAAAAAATATGGTCCCTATTTAATTTTACTATTCGTTTTTGCGTTTACCATTTTGCTTACTAACTATAATTGCATTCAGTTTTAATTTAATTTATTGTTCAAACATTGATCACATAATTAAATTTTATAGGTAATACGCCACGTCTACCTTTTTCCTTTAATCTGAGTGTAACAAAAACTATGATAATGATGTATGTGTTTAATTGTTGGGCATTCAACGAAGGTTAAGGTCAATTTCATATACAACATACACACACACACACACACACACACATGCCACCTCTGCAGCTGAGTTTGGGTAAACCCATGGGTTTCACCGTCACATTAGCGTGTGAATACATGGTTTATTCTTGTCCTACTTACTTTTCCCGACGGTCATTATTTTTGTAAACCTTTTATAATTCGAGATTTTTTACAGTAAAACGGTAAAATCCTAGATACCTCTTAGATTATCTAATATAACTAGCGGACGCCCGCGACTTGAAACTCAATGTAAACTTTCAACTACCCCTACCTTACCCCTACCCTACCTCTACCCTAACGGTTCTAAGCCGTATGATGTATTAACTTAACAGTTTAGAAATAACAGTTTATACGGTGTAGTGTAATATGTTTATATGAAATAGTAGTCACTTCTTTCGGGTAAGTACGTACCACTTTTTTTAGGGCATTTATTTACACGATTTCTTGACTTAATGACTTTTTGATGTTTTATAAGATACCTATATAACACTGTTACGTGCAGACTTATCACTAAGTATATATTGTGGGAAGTTTTGATTTTACAATTTTAATCACTGATAAATACGGAGCTAAGTGTTTCCAACTTTGACAAAATAATGATTTAAGCTACGTAAGAATATTAAAAATATTTAAGACAGCGCTCTATCATGTGGTTTTTCAAAAATGGCGTAAATTAACACGGCACCGGCTTAGCGCCATCTTCAAACTTATCAGCGGGTAGAATATAATAATATTATGTTGTTATTTTACACTTTTTAGTTTAGTGGGTACGTTTTTAGGTTTTGAAATCGATCATATTTTTTTTTATTATTTTTTTCTTTTTAAAATGAACTTGCAACGAGCGAGCATTGAATCTCCCACGTATTCTCTTTCTTCTCCTGTTCTCTTGTATACTTTTAATACTCTTAACTCCTGCTCGTATCACTAAACGAAAATTAGCCTATATAACTTACCCCAAAATACATGATACATCAACTCCTGAAGATACTACGCAAATTGATAAATAATAATTATTATTACGCACATTTTTCCTGATCCAAGGACTGCGTGCAAATGACACGCGGTGTCCTTTTGTATATTAGTCATACTCGTACATAATTATCATAAAATTTCCTCAGTAGGTATTTCCAAGATACAAACACAAAATAATGGTTTTATTTAACCCAAATAAAATAAACTATCTATAATAACATATTGCAGAAACCCACTTCTGGCACTCGCTATGAGTCAAAATAATTATTAAAGGTATAATTTTTGAACTCATTAGAGTACTCAACTTATGTATGGGCTTTTCCTAACGATAATATACTTCATTTGTACCTCTTACCAGAAACTTTGGAGTGTTGTGATAGAAGTCTAATATTTTTTTAATAATAAAGAACAATTACCCTTGTCTTATGTATGATCATAATAATTTAGCTAATGTAGGCAACAATACTACAACGGACGGGCCTAGAGCTGAAACACCTCTCACAAATATTGACTTACAGACAAAGTTTCAAAGACAGCTAATGAGAGAGTGAACCCACTTAGTTGAGTCTTAATTGACTTTTCCAATTGGAGTCCGACTCAGACCATCTTTAACCATGTACCTAGCTATCTATTAAAGAACCTATAAATGGTCGTATCTGCCTTATTTTGCAAACTAACATTCAGCCTTATTTTTGTCCCGAAAGCCTATAAAACTGTGTGGTTTACCTAACACCATACTCGTAAATATGATATTGAATAGGGTAAGTAACTCGTACACGTCCATTCGGGTGACGCGCAACGATCAAGTAAAAACAAAGGCATTAAACGAAAGGAGCGCATTCTTTCGATCACACACGCTTCCACGTCTCTTGCGTTTATTTTGGTATTTTATGGACAGTGTGATCCGAGAGCTAGTCGACATTTTTGCGTAGGTATTTGACAAGCGGAAAAATTGTCCTGTGCCTCTTTTAGGGTAGAATACCCTAAAACAGAACTGGCTAAATCAACCCCTATATCTCCAAAGTGAGGATTCTTTTTGCAAAAATAATCTCGAGGCAATCCAAAATTTAATTTTTACTTTTAAATTGTATATTATAAGTAACAAAATAAATGAGCAAGATTACGAGTATTTAGATTAAGAAGTTCTTCGACTTTACGAGATGCTTGCAAAACGATTATTCAAAAAATCGTTAAAACACACAGCAGACAGCTCTTTAGCTAGTGATATTGTAACGACAATCTTAACAAACCGTATGTGATTTTATTTTCTTTCTGATTACATTATTTCGCTTTTGGCCCCGTACCCATCGCCGATTTGGGCAAGCCTGGGGTCAGCAGGGTCTGGGGAAGTGAAAATCTCAGCAAGAAGTAGAGAAGATGAAACATCTTTACACTGACGTATCGTATGAGGTTCGGATCTTGGCGTAGTTATTGGATCCGATGGGTTTTGTGGGTTGCAATCAGTACCAATAATACATTGTAATCTTTGATCAGTACTCCCGTGACCACGGTTACTTCCGGATGTAAGTATTACACACGAAAATGTGATAAATCATAAACATCGTTTTCGCATAACATCGTTATACACTACAAGTACAAGAAAAAAAAAACTTAAAACTTATACATCCTACTAATAATATAAACGCGATAGTATGGACGTTTGTTTGTTTGGATGTTTGTTACTCTTTAACGCCGCTACTACTGAAGCTATTTTGGCTGAAATTTGGAATGGACAGAAAATTTTACTCTGGATTAACACGTCTTGGCGACTTTTCATTCCGGAAAAATTCATGGTTCCCGCGGTATTACTGAAAAATCGAATTTCACGCAGACGAAGTCGCGGATGTCCGCTAGTTTGTAATTGAATTTGAAAAAGTTCGGCATGAACTAATAATAATAATAATAATAATGATGCTACGTGTGGAACCCTGATAACGAGTCCGACTCACATTTTCCACTCATTTATAGATAGTTTGATAATAGTTCAATCTAAAAATGCACCCTCATCGGAGCCAAATAATATCTTCAAGGAATCTTAAACACTATTACGAGTATGTTCACAGGTTAGCTCGGCCGAGGTGAAGGTCGCCTGTACCACAGCATTACTCACCACTGAGCGGATCATCCCGCATCATTGAAGATCACGCACAATCACGCTCTTAATCAATCAGCATACGCGAGTGACGTCATCATATTCACGTTGTCGGTATTAATCAATAACAAACCGGCCAAGTGCGTGTCGGGCCACGCGCCGTGTAGGGTTCGATCCGCAGTTTTAAGCCGACCTAATCGAATGGTGTTTTCGTTTACTACACTCTTTATAAGGACAACGGGCATAATATGACCCAATTTTTGAAAAATCGCTTTCAATAACCAAACTAGATTTAAATAATTACGATAAATCCCACTTTGAGTTGTGCATAGGTGTTTTTAATTTATTTTTACTTTGGAAGTAAAAAGTTACAGGTCAATAAATGCGTATTATCGTATAGCTTTCATTTTATCATTATCATTATCAACACATTTATGGCTCACTGCTGAGCTCGAGTCTCCTATCAGAATGAGAGGGCTTAGGCCGATAGTCCACCACGATGGCCCTACGCGGATTGGCATCATCATTTTCATTTTATGAATTGAATAATTACGGCAACTATTTTTAACCAAGCGGCGCAATGAGTCCCTTAGTTATTGTTGGTCGTGGTCCCAGTCGTCGCGGGTTCAATTCCCACAATTGGAAAGTATGTCAAGACAATAATAATAATAAGGTTACTGCCCATCGGATGACCACGTTGGGCATGCGGGTTGGTCATTCGCAAGGCTGAATTTTTCCGCACCGGTGTCACTGCTGCCCGACACCGGCCTGTACCATTTATAAAAATCCAGCCGGTTGAGAATGGGTATACCGCCATTAGTCGGTCGCCACAGCCTCGTCAGTCCATCTGCCGGGTGCACCACGAGCAGGTGAGGTTGGCAGTTGGGGAGACTGACTGGTACTAGCCTCCCCCTTACACCTGGCGGCTCGAGTTCGATGTGCTTGGAGGTCCATGCAAGAGGCCTATGTCCAGCAGTGAACGTCTTTCGGCTGATAAGGTAATAATAATAATGCGACCTTATTATTATTACAAGAGTCCTTAGTCTGTCTATTCTACTCCATTTTATATTAATTGTAGAGTTTTCATACTTAGGTGTTTGCTGTCCTTTTAATCCTGACTTACGTATAGTTTTTTTTAGGGATAGAGCCTGCCTTAGATTTTGTTATTCAAGAAAATATAATTTCGACACTACAAGAATGATGTTAATCTTACTTATGTTCATGTGTTTGTGAATCTTATCAAAGAATCTTTGTGAACTTATCAACAATGATTTGCAATTTTATTTAAATTAAGTATAAAAAGTCGTGTGATTGGGTGTGTACGGCACGTTATGAAGACCATTTTGAATGTTTGTTACTAGTTACTTACCTATGTGTGCATTTTAACGAATACCTACTTTATGAAATGGAATAATAATAAAAATATGTTTAAACATACGGGGAAAACTGTTTTAGATAGTCAAACACAAAATTCTCATGAGATTTCAGTTTTTTTTCTGAATTTTTTAATTAATTAATAGTTTACTATTTTATATTTATTTTATATTTTGTAAATATTATAAAATCCTGAATCTATATTGTTCGGTTTGAAAGCGGTGCTGCGTCAAACAAGCTCATAAAGTTTATTTTGTTTTTTGGGTACCGATCCGATCATAAAGCACCGAAAGGACATAGGTACTAATTATGTTGTTTTTGAAATCAGTTAATTTTTTTGTTAAAAATGTTTTATTTTTCTGCTTTTAGTGTGTCCTAGCTGATGCTACCTACACCTACTCTTTGTGACGAATAAATCCATGGTTTCCAGATATTTGCGAACAACTGATAGTTAGGATGGTATGACTGTTTGTTAGTCTAGCACGCAGCGACTTTTGAACCGGATTACCTGAAATTTCTAATGAAAATGAAAAATAAGTACATCATACCGACCTTTTCCATCCACCATCATGCCGCAGGTTTTATGAAACTGATTCTCATCATTAGGTACCTAATTGCGATTGCAATTTTATCCTTGTTAAACGTCCTCAAACTCATAACATCCTTGGTAAACGTACGTATAACAAGACGTACGGATTTGAGACTCGATCGCTTACTTTAAAAATCAAAATCAAAATCAAAAATCATTTATTTCAAGCAGGCTCAGTTTACAAGCACTTTTGACACGTCAGTTGACTATTTGTAAAGATTCTACCACCGGTTCGGAAGGCAGGTTCTGCTGAGAAGATACCGGCAAGAAACTCAACAGTTGCTCTTTTGAAAAAGTCATACAGTATTATAATTTACAATTGATAACAATTACTGTTTACATTTCTTATAGTTTTACTTCCTGTGTGAAGGTGGAAGCTGATCCAACGGCCTCCAAGCATCTTTATCATTAAGGAACTCATCAATGTTGTAGTGCCCTCGACTAAGTAAATGTTTTTTAACACATTGCTTAAAGCTATGCATTGGCAGGTCCATCACAGTCTTGGGGATCTTATTATAGAAGAGTACAACCCAAACCTACAAAAACGACGATATGCAGAAATAACTAACTTATGCCCGTGTCTAGTAAGACGTGGGTTTAAATCTCCTTTTCGTTTGTACAAATTAATATTTTGTCTTACATAAACTACACTGTTATATATAATATACTAGCGGACGCCCGCGACTTCGTCCGCGTAAAAATTGATGTAAACTTCTCTACCTCTACCTTTCCCTGCTCGTAAACCTACCCAACCCTACCCTACCCTACCCTACCCCTACCTTACTCCTACCCTACCGCTAACGCTAACCCTTCCCTCCCCCCGCCTTACCCTACCCTAACCCTACCCGTAACCTATCCATACCCTATCCTACCCTACCCCTAATCTACCCCTACCCTACCTTACTCCTACCCTACCGCTAACCCTAACCCTTCCCTACCCCTACCTTATCCCTACCCTAACCCTACCCTACCCGTACCCTACCCCTACCCTACCCTACCCCTATCCTACTCCTCCCCTACCCTATACGTTCCATATCCTTCCCCTACCTCTACCTTGCCCCTACCCTACACTACCTCTACCTTATCCGTACCCTACTCTACCCTACCCTACACTTTCCCTAAATTACCCCTACCCTACCTCTATCCTACCCCTTCCCTACCTCTATCCTAACTTTACCCTCAGCAAAATTGGTCCAGCCTTTTGTGCGTGGTGCAATGACCAAAAGACTATAATTTCCCAAGCGACTTCTATGCTAATACTATAAAGAGGTATAGTTTGTGTGGTTGTCGGGGGTAATCTCTGGATCTACTGGACCGATTTGGAAAATTCTTTTACCAATAGAAAGCTACATTATTTGCGAGTGTCATAGGCTATGTTTGGTCCTCATATTCACACGGGAACGGGAACCTCGTAATTGAAACCGCGGGGCGTCATATAGCGGCATTTCTGCGACTTTCAGAAATTTTGTATTATCTCCGAAACTATATAACTAATTAACATACTGTAAAGGACAAATCTTATCTCTATAATATCCTTGTGATTATTAAATCATTTATTTTGATAAAGATTTAAGTTTAGTTGTGTAAATAATGACGTAAACCTTAGTTTAAAATTTAAATAATTTATTAAAGTACTAAAGGTACTATATCTGCTAAAATATAAAAGATAGATATATGGTGTCGCGGACTTTTTTGTAGAACTTTTAAAGGTTCAAAAAGCCTCCATACATTTATTTCAGTTATATGCAATGGTTGAGGCAGCGCATGCGAATATGTAAGTTTTTCGGTCTGACCTGTAAGAGAAAACCCGCGATATCTCAGTAGTTATATATGATAGAAATATAAAATATATTATAGCATATAGCACTCCCCGATAACGTAGCATTCTATTGGTGAAAGAATTTTTAAAATCGGTCCAGTAGTTCCGAAGATTACCCCATTTCAAAAAATTGTTACACACTTACAAACTTACAAACTTACAAACTTTACCTCTTTATAATATTAGTATAGATTGACAGGCTACTGTTAGTATACCTATTTTTTTAAACTTTATTACTTTTATTTACTTAGCTTGTTACTTCAATAAGAAGGCTCATAGTCAGTTAGCGAGTGATGGATCGAACTATGCTCGGAGTATCTCTGCATGATCGAATCAGAAATGAGGAAATCCGCAGAAGTACCAAAGTCACTGACTTTACGAGTCACGAAGAAATGGCAATGGGCGGGGCACATAGTTCGAAGAGCCGATGGATGGACGGAAAGCGCTTTGAAACCCCTCAAGTAAGTAGATTCATTCCACATGAAAATGAAAACCCTGAACGTTATGTGTGCAGAGTGGTCATGGTCATGACAATAGTCCAGTGCTCCAGTGGGCGTTGATTGAACCTAGGACCACAAGTCCGACCTCTATTGGGCTATTGAGACACGAGGTTTACTTGTATTTGAATGGTCGGACGTCAAATTGTTTTTTTGCGGTGGGCATGTCGATATTGACATTACTGTAATGGAATCTGAGACTTTTGAAAAAGTCCGAGTGCATTGTGGTACTAATAAAAATAATTTGAGTTATAATTTTCCGATTAATTTTGAACACGGACTTATCTTTAGGCACATTCGGGCCGAAATTAATTGACATTTTGGTTTTTTAGCAAGTTTATTTGGGATCGGAAGCCCTTGAATATCTTTCAAGAGCCTTCTCTGCCTTCCATTTGTTATTTTAATTTTGTTTTTGAAGCGAGTTGTTCTGATGTGTTTAAATAAAGTCTAACTTGAGTTTAATTTATAGCTTAAAACTACGATGCATAGGCAAAGCTACTATTCCAGTAGATGTCCAAGGATGTGAAGGTATTCTTTTGTCGGTCTGGCCCTTTAGTGGTTGAACTAAATGATGACAATATTGTGTTTATTACCTAAGTACCTAATCTATAATACAGGTACACATCAACGTAAGATGATTATTAATTTATTTACTTACAGTCTATCTCAGGAGCGTCGCTACCGCCGTATCAGCCGTATCTATGAGACGGCCCCCCTACAGGGGCCCCTTACCTGTGAAAACAAAAGTTAGTAAAATTTAAGCCACAATCTCACTTAATTTGGTGCTTCCCGGAGAAAACTAAAAAATAACAAGAGATTTTCGGAATTTGCCGCTCGTCTATTCGGCCCCCGAATTAACTTTGATACAAGGCCCCTCAAAGGCGAGCTACGCCACAGCTCTATCTCTCCGCTTCACTTTCGTGTTAGAGTAAGATGGACTCCTCGATATTCTGAAACAATAAATTTGCGTCACTAAATTAATGACCACGATCATTTCAAAAACGTCTACTAGTGTTTTATTGCTTTTCAGTTTCTTATTTACAAAATACCAGTAGTTTAGATGTGATCTATACAGAGCACCTACGTCATCTAACCCGACGTCCGCTGAGTTTCGAGTTTCACGTTATTTTAACCCTCGGTCTGGACTCGGTTTGTGCGCCCTCCCAAATTTCGTCCAGTTCCATCGTTATATTATACTCTTATGTATAAATTTTTGTGTAATTGAACTGACGGATCAAGTAAATGGCTTTCTGATGGTAAGTGGAAAGGCATCGTCTATAAACAGACCAATAATAACTAGGGTATGCAACACTTCCTACAAAGTGTCGCCCCGTGTTCATCAACCCTGAGTTTATTCCAACCGGGACACAACTCTCTTATAGCCCTAGTGTGAACGACACATATCTGTTAGTCCGTGTGTTCACAGTATACTGAATCTACTACATTGTTAAAAGTTTAAATTCTAAAATATAAAGAGCATGGATTAAAATGAGATAATGAAACTGTTTATAACAAGAGTGGTCAATGAACTTTGTAGTGAGGTTGACCGTTAGCTACCTACACGCTACTTTGTGCATTCCGATTGTAATCAGCAGCGTTAATAATTATCTTGACAAACTGTAGATCTATTAGCTTCTGAGACTTTTTAAACGTGAACTTTACAATACAAGATAATGGATGCAGGCACCTCAGGAGTAACCAGAGTACCAACTTTGTAGCAGCGCTAGACACCGTTATATTACAAATATGGACCCACACGTTCAAACATTTTTGTTCAAAAGTTTCTCAGTGACATTACTTGGAGATAACTATACACACTTTTAAAAGAGCGACATCTGAGTTATTCCTGAGTTACAAGAAAGTGGTAAGTACCTATAACTTGAAATAATTGAATTTTAATTTCAGCTTTTATAAAATGATGCAGGTCTCACATTACAGGTTTTAGTAATAATAAGTATTTTTTTATTTTTAAATTAATTCATTTCTTACTTAGGTATAATTAAGTCTTAAATAATATCTAAATAAAACTGTACTTACTAAATCAAAATATCATGAAGTAATCGTTATGGTCGTGATCGATCACAGAGTCGATTACCATCTGCCACCGCGTGGCCTTGATTGCCTCGAGTGATACTGTGGACTACGAATTTATTTAAACCAGATGAGTATTCACTTGGGACTTCGGATCATGAAGATATTTTCCGTTAACACTAACAGCCCCAGTTGGGAAGTTGTTGGTGTTACACCCCCGTGCCTCGGAGAGCACGTTAAGCCGTCGGTCACGGTCAATATCAATAGCATCTGATAGTGGTCGTTATAGAAATATTATCAGTCCGCCAACATCGAGAAGCGTGGTGGGTCTATGCTCCATAACCGCTCTCCTACTGGCAGGGAGGCCAGGCCATGTAGTGGCCTGTAAAAATAGGCTGATAGTGATGAAGTATACCTGCTATAACTTGTTTTAATACACTTTTTATGTAAGCAATCAATGTAAGAATAAACTTGAAACTTTATAAATCTCGTTACCATCTCACTATAAAATCAATTAAGATTGCATCATGTACCTACTCGTAGCACGGTGACGTCATACTCATAGGTTAATTTGGTATTGAATTAAAAAAAAGAAAACATCACAAGTTTAAATAATACACAATCAGCAAAAACCACCATACCATGTTTATTTTTCTCTTCGAAAACCGGAAATATGACACAACTATCTCAACTTCCGGTTATGCTACTGAGAATTTCTTGGAAGAATAGCCTGATATTTCATAGCCCGACCCATGGCTCGACCCCGGGACCTCATGATATGAAGCCGCACATTATAACCATTGGGCCAACGGGGCAATTTAACGAAGTGTAATAAATTTTAATAGATATGAATCCATAGTGGAATGTTTATTGCATCAATTGCCCCTGAGAGATTCAATTTGGATGCATAATTTTTGAGGCAAACATCACGTACTTACTTACTTACGAGCTTATTTAATCTTTTAACTAACGATGTAGAACCGTAGACGGTAGATATTACTCCAGTAAAATACTTGTTACACAATCTACTTCTAAAACCTTTGGCGACCTCTATAGCGCAATTGTTTTTTTCTGATTCTGTAAGTGCCATAATATGCTCCTGGGACCACAGGGGTCCCCGTGGGTTTTGGGCGAGCGCAGAAGCATCACCTAATGAGACAGCAGAAGCAGAAGAGATGGGCGAAATGACTCTCTCAGTGCGTATAAGCTGAGACTCGGACTTCAGCTTAAATAGCCGTTCTGGAAGGGGGTTAGTGTGTGTTTGTTGTTGTGTCGTCGTCAGTATCGTAAAAGACAGTTTTCGAGCCTCTAGATCTACAATCGGCATTGGGTCCGGGGGTGGTAGGTACAACCTGTCATTCTTTTACAAATAATCCGACTAGCAAAACCCCTGATAATGTACCTAGCCTCAGTTTTTAGAAGACAGTTAGAAAACCTACTACTGGATAATATGATCCACTTGGGACTTTGAATTAAACCAAAAATAGGCAATATCCTCGCACAAGTGAAAGTTAAACCTTTAAAACTTAGGTAAGTAGGTATACCTGCGTAGATATTACTGATTTTATTTATTTTATTTTATTTACTTCCTTGTGGGCAGTAAGTAGTTTTGATCATAAATATTTTTTTATTTTTTTCATTTAAAGCCGAGAGGTTCCTCTGGACTTTTACTACGAGTACCTATAAGAAATTAATATAGTTTAAATTCATTCTCTTGATATTAATATTGTTTAAATTAATTCCTTTGATTATATATTAATTCTATTGCAATATGTAGGTAGGTTTTTGTCATTATGGCTTAGCTCAAGTACCTAACATTTTTTTTTTCTAAATAATAATATGCCCTTTTGGGAGAAAGTGGTGAAAATATAGTCCATCGTCTATCTTTGTCCGTCAATCGGTCCATGAAAATAAACCGAAAACTATACGAGCTCCCTATACTCCTACGATTTTCCCGCCAAACTCAGTTTAGTTATTTTGGCGAGTCTATGGAATAGGTAGGTAGTTGAGGACAAAGAAATGAGAATTGAGATACCTACCGAAAAGAGCAGTGTTGCCTGTTGGTCGACCTCCAGTTCAAATTGCGTCCAGGGAAATCATTATTAATAGAGATAGACAAAGTAGGCTTGTGATTTATTGAATGATTTCTTGTCGACGCTGGATAAAAGCATGTCAAAATCAAATATAATGGTGAGTGACTTGTGAAAAATGATTCTGAAATTGTGTGTAGGTAGGTACAGTTGCACAATGCATCACACTAATGATATAAAGGCGAAAGTTTGTGTGTAAGTGTATATGTTTGTTCCTCCTTTAGGCCTAGTAGTTTACTTTAGTATTTTAGTCGAGTACGAACAATTTTTGGATTTACCGCCCAAAAAATTGTACGTACTCGACAAAAATACTAAACTAGTCCGAACTAGGCATAAACGCTGCGGCTACTAAAGCGATTTGGCTGAAATTTAAAATGGAAAAAGATTTTACTCTGGATTAACACAGGGTACTTTTTACAATATTAATTTCGTGTTTCATGGAATAAGGGTCCGAAATATATCGATATCATATAATAATAATGAAAGGCCGTACAAACTACTTTAGTATTTTAGTCGAGTATGAACAATTTTTAGATTTACTATTTTTATTTATTTAGGTACCTAGCTACTTTAAAACTATGAGGAGTTCCCTTAACTATCCTTCATCTCCATCACCAGACCTCTAATGACTATCACAACTCATCTAGGTGGACAGTTCAATCAAATCAAGCCCAAACAAAAGGTAACTGCTGTCAATCGTTGACGAGTTCCATCGTCTGTGTTTCGGCTCCATCATCAGACCAACTCCAGACCTTCATAAAATTGTAGTAGTTTAAAATACCTTATGGATTTCTCCGGGATGCCATCATCAGATTCTGACATGAAAAAATGGGACTGCCCTGGAATCAAACCCTACAAACCAAAAAAAGAATTTTCAAAATCGGTCCATAAATGACGGAATTATCGCTGGACATACATAAAAAAAAAACATACATACAGCCGAACGTAGAACCTCCTCCTTTTTGGAAGTTGGTTAAAAATATAAGCAATTAACATTTCGTTATAATTGCCAGTAGTCAAAATGGATATAGAAATCTTTTCAAAATACATAATATTAAAATACGAATGTTTTATGAATACCTATCATAAATAATATTATTTTGTACAAACTTTTGATGTCATTGAATACAAGACACATAAAAAACATAACTTATTTCTTCCAAAATATAGCATGCATTTTTGACAAGCTAACAATATCATGGCTGGCAAGCGTTTTGGCTTGTATTCTCAAAAATATTCAATAATTATAATTTTCATGTAACAATGAATCAATGTAAAAAATTATATTTTTTTCAATCTTTTATAACGGTAATAAACAATTCAAGATAAATAAAAAAAGTGTTAACTTGCCTACTTGCCTATTTTCCCGTAAGTACAGTGTAACCTGTACGCCATCTATTATGAAACCGGTGTAAGTACTAAGTACCGTTTGCATAAAAAAGTATTACATTTAACTACGGCTGAGCGAGAAATAATTATAATTTTGTATTTTAATTTTCATGTTGTTGTGGAAATAAACAACAATATTTTATAATTTTAAACAACATCGTTGAAAATACATGTTTCCGAACGAAGTAGCGAGCGCCATGACAACGTATTGTTTGAGGTTGACAACCCATTGACAACCTAGCTCTATCGATTTTGCAGGTAAATTTTTTTTCTTGCATGCCCAACAAAAATGGACAAAGCATTCGAATTACAAAGGCAAGTTCGGAATGATGTGAGGACATTGCAAACTTATTTAACAGACTTACAAAACTGGGAGGTCGAAATGAAAAGAAAAGAGGCCGCGTTAAACGGTGAATTTGAACAGGTTTAAAAACTCAAATAATTCTACATATTTAGTGTTGAAAACCACGAATCACCATATAACATACATAGTGTCGTTTAGTGTAGTGTTTTTGTATGTCTAGTGCACTATAAACACCGAGTATGTATCTAGCAGTTCGAATATCGCGACTGCTATTTGACGGGGGTTTTGGTGAATTTTATTTTCTATTGTATTTCTCGGTGGCGTTGTTCGAGACATTGTGCCGTTTAATTACTAACTCTGAGCCTTTTGGGGATAGGACCTACCGCCAGTGAGGAGCAAGGCGCGAAAAGAAAAGCCAGTGCAAGAGAAAAAGGAGACTGCCAAACGGATCAAGGCATCAGACTACGGTGCTTGGGAAAAGTTTGATGTTGTATGTATTCTTTGCAGTTTTCATGAGCTACCAGACTGCTAGCCGACTGACGATGCATCTTAAAAGTTTGTCTGATAGCTCAAGTGTTGAGCTTTCATATACAATTTTTGTCAAATTGTAAATCAATATAAAAAAAAATTGTTGATTAAACAATGAACTTAGTGCAATTTCACATAATACTATTGCAGTGTAAAATACACTATCTGCTTAGTTATTTGCTAGTGTCTAATTTATTTTGAGATTTAAATTAACCAAGCTGTTGTTTTAGGTTAGTACATCCCATCGTCTTTGAGTTATGAGAAAAATATTGTATTTAGCACATCTATGAAAAATTTAAAAATTTCAAATATGTATGGCAGCACTTGTTTTCTGATCACTTCTAGTATCAATTTAGAAATGTAAGATCTAATTCTACCTAATTTATGACCGTGTGGCACTGTGGATATTGACCCTGCTTTCTGCATCCCTGTGGGTTTGATTCCCACAACTGGAAAATATTTGTGTGATGAACATGGGTGTTTTGCAGTGTCTGGGTGTATTTATACACTATATAAGTATTTTATAAATAATAAAATCTGCTTTCTTAGTACCCATTACACTGGCCAAATGCTTACTTTGGGGCTAAGTACTGATGTGTGTGTATCTAAGTGTATTTACTATTATTTATATTTATAACTAGCGGATGCCCGTGACTTTGTCTGCCCTTAGACCTTTTTAATCCAGCCCTTACAGTAGTATTATTTAAAAATGAAGTACCTTTTCCTGTTTTCCCAACATTTCACTTTACTGCTCTGCCGCTATTAATCATAGCGTGATGAAATATATACTATAACCTGCCCAGGAGTATGAAGAATAATTGCACCAAGTTTCATCAAAATCTGTCGAGTAGTTTTTGGTTCTATAACAAACAGACAGACAAAAATTTTACTGATTGTATTTTTGGCATCAGTATCGATCACTAATCACCACCTGATAGTTATTTTGGAAACATATTTAATGTGCAGAATTGATCTCACTACAGATTTATTATAAGGATAGATTGCAATTTTGAACCATCTCAACAAACTGTATAGTTTTAGTGCCTGATTATTGTGATCTTATTTCATCTACACATACTTTGTGACTCTCAACAGACAAACTGCAGTGACAGTTTTCATATAGGTTTCTTTCATGGTGGTCAGCAGTAAAAAAGATTTTAAAATTTAACTCTATAATTTATTAAATAAATAATGGACATACTTACAGATAAAACATAAAAATTGTTAATTAATAAGCTTAAGTTTGGGTTAATAATATAGCATGTAAGTGTAACATGTTTTAGCAATATCAAGCAAATAATGTTACAATGTTGTGTTACTTAAGGTATTATTGTTACAAAATTTCCTAAATTTAAATGTTTTATTTAAATAACTAATAAAATAAATGATATATTGTATATAAACGTTTTTATGGATTTTTTAAATGATATATAAAAATTATTATAGTTCAGAATGCCTTTTAGCATATGCCTCCTCCAGCCGTTTCCACTCTGTTTGTTCCCAAGCAACACCATTTAGAGATGTCCTGCTGTTATAAATCATCTGCAATCTTTGTCTTTGTCCTTCTTTTGCAATGTTTTCCATCTCTGGAGTATCAGTCAGAAACAATGGAACTCCACTTGCCTATCTCAAATTATGTAATGCATCTATAGTTACTTTAATTCATTTATTTGATTGATTCAAGGCTTTTTTCTCTCTTGTTTCTTTATCTATCAGAGATCAAAGTAAATCCCATTTAAGTGGAGTCAGCAAAATATGTCAATTTATGCCATTTGCATCCATAATTCATCTACTTGTCATTTAATTTTTTTGTCACAATTTGCGTAAATTAAAGACTGACTCGTGGCAGGAGAAAGCATGTGAAGAAGTTGACACAGCAGAAGTGGGGCCGACATCCTTGGACAGCAAGAAGAGTCTGCCGGCGAAGATGGAGAAACTGAGAGAGGAGGCACAGTATGAGAAAGAGAGGGTGAGTGCTGGAATACTTTTTGTTAAATGACTGTTTTAGTTTTTAGGGTTCATGTCAGTCTGTCTGTCTGCGGTTTAGCTCAAAGACTATTACTAGTAGATATCTGTAATATAGCATGAGTACTTATGTACATTAAAAAAACTTATGTACATCATTAAAACGTGAGGGTACTTTCCTATATGTAAAGTGGGGATGAATTTTTTAGTCATTTATCTCATTAGTGTAGACTATAGGGTATCATTGGATGGATCTTTAAAAAAATTGGTGGGTCTGGATATACTTTTTTTTGATTTAGGAATTTGTTTGAAAAATATTTTAAGTGCTAATTTTCATTAGTTTTTTTTTTCTTTTATTTTATATTTAACATAGTTTATGGTGTCTTTATCAGTACTGTAGGTGTAAACTATGGTTCTACATAACCAATTTAGGAAATTATTTTTACCATTAGAAAGCCACATTATTTGTGAGTGTCATAGACATTAGGCTATATTTTATCCCTGTACTCTCACTGGAATGGGAACTTTGCGGATGAAATCACAGAGAGTCTGCTAGTGAATGATAGGGGTTTAAAGTGCTACACACACACCTGGTCGGCCTAGGGAGGATGGATGCCTAAGGACATATTTGCCCTCAAACATTAGTAGTACTTAATAAAATTTTACAGTAATATTCAGCTGAATAGAACAAAAATTTGATCTAGCTGCTGACATTTGAAGAATAGAATAGAATTAGACGTATTTACTAATTATTTAATGTATAGCTTAGCAAATTCGATCGTAACACTTGCGATGGTCCGGGGGTTTCTGCGGGGGCCGGGGACGTGGAAACGTGTTCAGCATTACATATTGAACACGTTTACATACAGTACCCATAATGATATGGAGATCTTATGTGTTTGAGGTTAGAGGATGTCTGTGCAAACCAATATCGTCATTTATCTCCAAAACTACTAGTCTGATTTTTCGAGTTTTGACACTACTTTTTTTAAGGAAACTTCCTCATTGGCTACAATCTTAAACTTTGGGATAGTTTGTATGTGCTACTATCTTCTTTCTTGGCCCTTTTTCGCACTTCGCTACGCCGCCTAGCTACAGTACGTAGTTACTGTAATTGCAACTCCAATGTTCCAGGGTAACAGTTTTGTGAAACAAGAGAAGTGGGACGACGCCATCGCGTGCTACAACCGCGCCATCGAACTGGTCACCGACGACGCCATCTACTACGCCAACCGCGGCCTGTGCCACCTCAAGAAAGACAGTCTGCACCAGGCCGAGGCGGACTGCACCGAGGCCCTGCGCTTGGACCCTACCTACGTCAAGGTGATATGTCTGAGATATCATAATTAAAACACTTGAGTTCATGAAAACATATATTAGCTTTGTATGAGCGCACGACTTCATACCCGCGCAGTCCTTTCCCCACGTGGCCCGCGTATCATGGAAGTGTCATCAACGAACTTGCCAAGCTATAGCTTGTAAAATTGCTCCTGAATTTTTTCTGATACATAAAAGTGTAACTATCATATTTAAAATAAGGTATAATCAATATTTCTTTTGTGGATCCACAAAAGAAATAGCTCAATAAGTTGCAAAATTGAAGTGTCAATGGGCAGGATGGCATAGTTGGTTTAGATAGGCTCCCAAATTCATTGAACAACAACTCTGCACCAGAACAAGACACAAGGAGCCACTGTACGTCCAGCAGTCCACGTCCAACGGCCATCGCAATGCAGTTGTACATTACAGTCTTCCCTTTGTGGGTCTTGAGAGCTAAAGAACTTGGTTCACAGAATCCCCGAGAGAACCACTTTCCTCTATGAGTTCTTGAGGTGATTTTTTGTACACAAAAGAAAGTACAAGCCAGTATGTAAGCTTTAATAATATATACCTCTGATTATTTGTGTGAAGGCGCTGCAGCGGCGGGCGGCGGCGCGCGAGCGGCTGGGCTCGCTGCGCGGCGCCAAGCACGACCTGCACGAGGTGCTGAAGCTGGAGCCGCACAACGCGGACGCGCGTCGCCAGCTCGGCGCCGTCGTGGCGCGGATGGGCACCAAAGGGGTGAGTGCGCGGTGTGCGCGGCCGGCGGCGGCGCCCGGGCTCGCTGCGCGGCGCCAAGCACGACCTGCACGAGGTGCTGAAGCTGGAGCCGCACAACGCGGACGCGCGCCGCCAGCTCGGCGCCGTCGTGGCGCGGATGGGCACCAAAGGGGTGAGTGCGCGGTGTGCGCGGCCGGCGGCGGCGCCCGGGCTCGCTGCGCGGCGCCAAGCACGACCTGCACGAGGTGCTGAAGCTGGAGCCGCACAACGCGGACGCGCGCCGCCAGCTCGGCGCCGTCGTGGCGCGGATGGGCACCAAAGGGGTGAGTGCGCGGTGTGCGCGGCCGGCGGCGGCGCCCGGGCTCGCTGCGCGGCGCCAAGCACGACCTGCACGAGGTGCTGAAGCTGGAGCCGCACAACGCGGACGCGCGCCGCCAGCTCGGCGCCGTCGTGGCGCGGATGGGCACCAAAGGGGTGAGTGCGCGGTGTGCGCGGCCGGCGGCGGCGCCCGGGCTCGCTGCGCGGCGCCAAGCACGACCTGCACGAGGTGCTGAAGCTGGAGCCGCACAACGCGGACGCGCGCCGCCAGCTCGGCGCCGTCGTGGCGCGGATGGGCACCAAAGGGGTGAGTGCGCGGTGTGCGCGGCCGGCGGCGGCGCCTTCAAGGAGTATTCTAAAAAAAGAATTAATGAAATCGGTTAAGGCGTTCTCGAAATTTGAGTTTTTAAAAGTTAGCCCGGCGGAAATTGGCCTGTATGGACACTTCGCCGGTACTATATACACATATCTCATTATATTTTCATTTTTAGGCGAAGTCAAAATCATCGCCCACATCGGAAAGCAACCCGAGCCCGCCAACCAAAGAGCGGCCCAAGATAGTGGAGCTGCCGCCCAGCGCTGGGCAGCTGCGGCAGGAGGAGGGCGCGGAGCAGCGCTGGCGGGAGGGGCGCGGGGAGGAGGTCACCGTCATCAAGCCGGTGAAGAAACCGCCGCATTTGAGGTCCAAGGTGAGATGGTCATGCTTTGTGACAACCTGATAAACTAATAGGGCACTTTATTATTGCCTGTAAATGGGATGGGTTATTTATTTTATAACCCAACTTCAGTAAAAAAAATGTTAGAGCACATTTTCAAAGATTGTAATGGATCTAGCTATAATACAATTTAGCATTGTTACCAAAATAAAGGACTCCGCTATTTGGAAATGCATTTTAATTAATCCATTTCTTCTTCAACTATTATTAAAGATAGCTGAACAGACAGGCTTAATCCCGCCAACCCGCATTGCGCATAATGGTTGTCTAAGCTCCATATCCCTTGTTCTATGAAGAGCCTGTCCCTCTTGTGAGCCGTTAAATTTAGCTAATAATGATATATTTATTGATTTATTTAATTAATTGAATTTCAACTAATCACTATTTCCAGAGGGCCCTCAGACACGTGCCCATCCAAGAAATCCTCCTCGGCAGAACGATAGTAGACAAGCCGGCCACACGCCTCGAGATAGTCGAGATTGAAGACCACGCTCACGGCGACTCAAACAACAACGACTCAAACAAACTCAAACAAAACAGTGGCATCGACTGTGACGGTGACAAAAATATCGGTGTCATTGGTGATCGGTTTGACCAAATTGACCCAAATTTGGTCAACAGTGATAAGGTGTCAGCAAGCATGGTGGCGCCGACGAACAGTGTTCAGTTTATATTGGAGTGGAAATCTCTGAAAGGCAACGACGCTGCAAGGAGTGATTATTTAAGTGTAAGTTTACAAACTTTTACTTAACAATATATGTATGTTTGTTCGGGTGAAATCTTGCAATTCAATTTTGAAGCAGATATTATCTTCAACCAATTGTGCTGAAATTTTGTATTCTTGTACAATTTGAATGACAATGCAATGTTCAGTTTGTGACGTCATTCTAAATCCAACATGACGGCCTATGTAACATGGCGGACTAGTTACTTTTAAATTTTAATGCATGTCTACAATATGGGTATCAAATGAAAAAGCTTGCTAAGAATAATTAGAAAAATAAAGTGTTCCAATGAACTGTAGCCACAGCAGCATATATAAAATAGTGGACTAGTTATTTTATTAGCACTACTACAATATATGTATGTATAAATGAAAGGGTCATTACATAATTTATATGATACTAACGGACGCCCGCGACTTCGTCCGCGTGAAAGTCGTTGTAAACTTTCAACTACCCCTATCCTATCCTACCCTAGCCTACCTCTACCCTACCCCTACCCTACCCTATCCCAACCCTACCCCTACCCTACCACTACCCTACCCCTGCCCTACCCCTACCCTACCCCTACCCTACCCTACCCCTACCCTACCCCTACCCTACCCCTACCCTACTCATTAAGGCTGCACTTCTTTATTTATTTCTCCCACCGCGAGTCGCGTCGAGCGCGGCAACCGTTACACAAATACTCCTTATAATCCTTAAAGTCCTTAAACATGAATTAGTATTCATGCGCAATGGCTTAGCGTATTTCATGTATAACTTTGGTGTTTGGTGATTCTTTTTTTATTGAACAGGTAATAATGTTAACTTTCTTATTAGGAATGAGTGATGAGTGTTATAAACATAAGAGTAGACAAATATAATTAGAAAGCTCCGAACTGCTAAGTTATCGGGAGTTACACGTGTTATTGCGAGTCAACCATAAAAGATAGACATATACAACGTGTCCCAAAATTCAACGATAAGCGGGCGCCAAAAGATTGACCTGCTCATGAGCACTTAAGGAAAAATAATAAAAAAAATATACCTAAATTTTTTTTTAGTTACAAAATAAATTTTAAAATTCTTTGAAAATTTACACCTTGTATGATATTTTGAACTACCACGGCTACAATTTCTTAAATATGCTTAAGATTTTTTTTGTATCGGATACCTAAGTAGTACTACTATTCACCACAACTCTTAAAAACACCACAATGCCCGCAGTTTTTACACAAAAAAAAATCAAAATATTTTTTTTCCCTCAAATTTATAAAGATTTTTACTTTCAGTCTACTTTGACTCATGGTCTTGCAAAAAAAAGTATGAACACCGCTATGGCAAGTTATTTTCAAAGTTGACGCAACTAATCAAGATTTCAAAATAGTATAATACCCTAAGATAACTAGTCGCAAAAAAAAAATATGCGTACCATTTGTAAACAAGAACTAAATTTCTAAAATGTTTTTGCTCCTAGAAATCACTTTTACTTTATGCACAAAATGATGTGAGTCATACGTTGCAATTTCCTAGAATTTTAATGGAACGAACGATAACATTTAAAAATAAGAGAGAGAGAGAGAGAGAGAAAGATAGCGATAAGTATACGTTAGAGAGGGATAGACAGATGTTCTTTGTTGAATGACAATGATGCAGGTAAAGAAAATCCTGTTCCCAGCAAGTCAGTACGCTCTGCTCCTTTGTTTACTGCGCAACTTTCCGTATTCAATTGACGTGGCTCTCGTACTAACGACTTTTGGCTTTGCATTTTGGACTGGACTTAAGTGATCTGCAAACTGAACTGACCTGGCATTATTTTGGACTGTGCCTGTGTTTTGTGAATTGGACTTTTGGTGTATTTTGGACTGTTTAGCGTTATCATGCCGCAACCATACACGCCGATGGAATACGCTAACATGCATCTCATTTATGGAGAATGTCGGTGCAATGCTAACGCTGCTAGCAGATTGTATCGAGAAAGGTACCCAAACGCTCAAAGATATCCAGATTATCGGGTATTTATGAATGTGCATCAAGCGTTTTCGGAGGGTCGTTTGCCGTCAGCTAGAAGAAACGCTGGAAGACCTAGATCGGAATGCGATGAAGAAGTTCTCAATGAAATAAACATTGATTCAACTACCTCAGTGCGTGCCATAGAAGCAGCTACGGGAATCCCAAAAAGTTCAGCACATCGAATACTAAAACGTCATCGGCTACACCCATATCATTACAGACGTGTACAAACGTTACTATCACGGGACTATCCACTGCGGATCGCATTTTGCCGAGTGATGCTTCAAAAGCATCGGGAAGATCCTCAGTTCTTGGATAAAGTACTATGGTCGGATGAAACAACCTGCAAGAAAGATGGCTATTTAAATCTTCACAACCTACACAGCTGGAGCAATGAGAATCCGCACCTGATGAGAGAAGACAAATCCCAATATCAATTTAAGGTCAACTTATGGACGGGCATTTTAAATGGAAAAGTGATTGGGCCTTTTGAATTACAAGGAAACTTAGATGGGGACAGTTATTTGAACTTTTTACAAAATGATTTGCAAGAATTACTAGAAGACGTCCCCCTAAGCGACCTTCAAAATATGTGGTATCAAAATGATGGTTGCCCAGCTCACTACGCTCGTCCTGTGAGACAATACCTAGACCACGAGTATCCGGGGCGTTGGATCGGGCGACTTGGTCCTATCCTATGGCCATTCCGATCACCCGACCTAAACCCCCTGGATTTCTTTTATTGGGGTTGTCTCAAAGACAGGATCTACGCAAAACCGATTACGACATTGGACGAGCTTCGGCAAAAAATCACTCAGGCTGCGGCACATATCAATGCTAGAAGATATGCGCGAAAAATAAAACGGTCGTTTTTAAGGCGATGTCGTGCCTGTATTAATGCCGGTGGAAAACAATTCGAACATTTACTTTAATGTTGTGTAATTAAAATAACAAACACATTTTTGGAACATAGTAAAATTTATTACTAACAACAAGAACAATTAAGAAATTTGGTTCTTGTTTACAAATGGTACGCATATTTTTTTTTGTGACTAGTTATCCTAGGGTATTATACTATTTTGAAATCTTGTTTAGTTGCGTCAACTTTGAAAATAACTTGCCATAGCGGTGTTCATACTTTTTTTTGCAAGACCATGAGTCAAAGTAGACTGAAAGTAAAAATCTTTAAAAATTTGAGGGAAATAAATATTTTGATATTTTTTTGTGTAAAAACTGCGGGCATTGTGGTGTTTTTAAGAGTTGTGGTGAATAGTAGTACTACTTAGGTTCCGATACAAAAAAAATCTTAAGCATATTTAAGAAATTGTAGCTGCGGTAGTTCAAAATATCATACAAGGTGTAAATTTTCAAAGAATTTTAAAATTTATTTTGTAACTAAAAAAAAAATTTAGGTATATTTTTTTTATTATTTTTCCTTAAGTGCTCATGAGCAGGTCAATCTTTTGGCGCCCGCTTATCGTTGAATTTTGGGACACGTTGTATATGCTGTTGTGTTTTTATAGATAATTTTAAGGAGAACATTTCCGTCATACATTATTTCTATGTAGCTTTAACCATTAAGGCTGTACACGCGACGGAAGCTTAAAAAAATTGAGTAACTTCTCCCGTTTTCTCAACATTTCTCTTCACTGCTCTGCACCTATTGATCGTAGCGTAATGAAAAGTATACTATAACCTGCCCAGGAGTATGTTGAATAATTGTACCAAGTTTCGTTAAAATCCGTCCAGTAGTTTTTGTTTCTATAAAGAACATACAGACAGACAGACAGACACAAAAATTTTACTGATTGCATTTTTGGCATCAGTATCGATCACTAATCACTCCCTGATAGTTATTTTGGAAATATATTTCATGTACAGAATTGATCTCTATACAGATTTATTATAAGTATAGATGAAAGTTTTTTTGACTGGGAATTTCGCCATTGGACAATCGCATGCTAGGCGCACAGAACTTCGTCGAAGCGTCGAAGCGCAGTTTATTTGAAGCTCAACATGATGTTATGAATCTGTCCAGATCATAGAGCCGTCGAAGCTGCCCGCGATATTCGAGAACGCGCTGGAGAGCGACGTGCTGGCCGACGTGCTGCGCGCGCTGCACGCCCACCCCGACACGTTCACCCGGCACGGCGTCGGCGAGTATCTGCGGAGCCTCTGCCGAGTGAAGCGCTTCTCCGCGCTCGCCATGTTCCTCTCCGCCACTGACAAGGAGTGTGAGTGTACCTCGTCATCATCAGCACCGCCATAATTATCTGCCGATGACATGACACAAAAACATAACAAACATCTAGCGGCATATCCACCATGCCCGCACTCTTCACCACTCCCGCGCCACGCTAGCGTCACCGCGTACTTTCTTTCGAGAATAGAAAAACTAGTATCACGTGGCTCAAACAGAAAAGGAAAAACATTATTAGACAACCTGCACACCGTAACAGAATTTTCTTCACTCTTGGTGTGAAGTCTATCAATCAGTATTGGGCCAGCGTGGTGGACTACGAGCCTAAACCCTTTCTTTCTGATCGGAGACTCGTGCTTAGCAGTGAACTAAATATGTTTTGTTACTGATAATTAATATTTATATTTCTTAAAATACGCATTATAACTGAAAAGTTGCAAGTACTGAACCACATTCGGACCTACGGTCTCCTAATGGAAGACGAAGGTCATACCACTGAACTATCACGGTTATATCGTGATATTAATATAAGCTAACGTAAGTGTTTGTCTATGTCCAGTGCTCAGGCACATGCTGGCGCGGTGCCGGGCGGCGGCGCAGCTCAGTGACAGCGACGTGGTGGAGCTGAAGCACAAGTACGAGCTGTGAACTGTTGGGACTCGTGCCTTTTGTTCACTCTTTACTTTGTTTTTAATGTAAACATAAAATATGTTTCAACCATTGACCTCTTATAATAAAAGGACGCACAATCGTGTAGAAAATTTCACTTAAAAACTGGCCAATTTCGCTTTGTCAGGTAAAGAAAATTATACCTAAAGGCCTTTAAATATAGTCCAATATTCAATAAAATCCCAAATTCAGAGCAAATCCAACCTTATGGACTGAGTTTGAGGTTTGCAAATGCGACTACTTGAATTGAGTGCCAAGAAGTTGTGTTTGGCACTCATTGAGTAGGGACGTTTTTGGTCGCTGATTGTGCATCCACTTTTTTATAGGAGATCGATGGTTTCAACATGAAAGTATTTTTTATTAAAATATGATACATCCATCACACACACACAAGTGCACACTGCCGTCGTAGTGTGAGAGCACAACCGACAGTACACTGAGAGATTGGAGTTTAAAATATTATTAATTTGTCGCCAAAGAAAAGTATGTTTATTCAAAAAATATGTATATATTACTTGAAATGTATTACCTACACAAAATTGTATATTAAAACTTTGGTCCTCTTTAAACTCAACCAAAGTAAATAAGCTATTTTTTAAAATAAATGAAAATTATATTAAAAAATGTGTAATTATGTGTAAGTTTATGGTATCACTAAAAATCTTGCATGTAAAATTTTTACCAAAAATAAAACATTAATGGGCATTTTCGTCATTAATGTTTATAATTGTTAGTTGTGACCTTTTCTCACGACGGCAGCGTTGTACACACATGATGTATATTTACAGTGCTGCAAGTGATGGTGATAATATTAGTTAACACTAATGTGTAGTGTGTCAAAAGCGCTGATGTTTGGCCGACAAACACGGCGTATTACTTTTTGTTATAACCATCTCATTATATACGAAACTGGCGCTTTTGAAGACGTTTCATTTTAAACCTATGCTCCGACTTAGATGTAAAAAGTTTATATATAAATATAAATGTGTAAACAAATTAAATATAGATACGTCGACGAAATATACACCTAATTTACTTGGATTCCAATTTTAGTTTGTCCAAATTTATATACTTCACTTTTGTGTACTGTGTACAAGTAATTTAGACTTTAAAGTCCTTGTTTTAAAACTTAATTTCGTCTATACTTGTAGCCGGTAGTCTTACATCGAATGTTTAAACTTGTAAGCCCTCATTCGCACGAGAGTTTTTTTAACGCATGTTAAAAAGTGCTCAAATATACTATGAACTTGAAACAAGGTCATTTTCCAACGTCCAAAATTGAAAATACAACTCTTCTCGAAAAATAGCGTCGTGTTTCAAAAACGCTGTCGTGTGAATATATACTTGTCAATGCATTTGTTTTATTTGAACGTCTTTTTAACGTCCATAAAAAACTGTCGTGCGAATGGGGGCAAACGTCTGCTTGTCAAATGACATCGATCTTAGAACAAATACATTAATGTCAGAGTAACCTGTGCTCTATTTCTGTTGTATTAAAGTTACAGTTCCTAGAATAATGTAAGGCAGCGATATTCTGTTATTCTGTCAGCGCGATGTTTTTATTATAGTGCGAGATCCGGCATATGATATATATACTCTCATCTGTTATTTAATTGTGATAAGAAATAAATGAAAAATAATAATAATAAATACTCACATTGCACGTAGATTGCCTAGTTAAATTGCGACCGTATTAAATGATTAACTTTTTTTTCGAAGTCAGAACTGTCGAAGAACTTTTCCGCCTAGCCATGGACAAGGACAAGTTTAGAAAGCTGACCGCAAACCTTCAGTAATGAAGAGGCACTCTAAGAAGGTTGCCTTTGATCAAGTTCATGGTTTCTTACATTTTGTATAGAACTATATTTTGCCGCAATTAAACTAGGCAACCTATTTGCAATGTGTCACGGTAAACTTTATCTATCATATATTTCATAGCACTAATGAAAAACACAGACAACAACAAGACAGATGAGGGTATATTTCTAATGCCTGATCTGAGACCATCAATTTCGATCGATAGATAGATTTAATTGGACAAAGTTTTCCTTGATTACTTGATTTTAAAACTAGCATGTTTGTATTGTAAATATTCGTACGGTTTACAAATTACAATTGAATTTTAAAAACGTCCTGAACCGTTTCGTGTTATATTATTGTTCCGCTTTATTGCCAATCGCGAAATGCCATTTTTCGAATAAAAATTTTTTTTTTAGTCGTAGTCAGTGTCACTGTTTTCCTGCCTCATGAAAATATCTGGAAAAAGAAAATGTTAAAATTATTTTATTGAAAATATTAATAAATTGCGTACGTTAACTTAGAAAGAAAATAAACTATAATTTGTGTATAAATTTGTTTTTCATTCATCTACAAAATGGTTATAGTCGAATAATGAATTCAGCGATCTCTTTTGAAGTTTCCTGTGATACCCTTTTTTATTGAATCAAAAATAGTGATGTGAAAAAGTGAACGATCATGATTCACTCAATATGTTCTGAACCAAATTAGTAAATAATTTTAATAAATAACAGTTACATCTGTTATTTATTAAGAAATTTCTCAGTCTAAGGCTTAATAATAAACGTAAAACCTATGTTGAGTCACAGTGATAAAAATAAAATTATTCTAAGACCTTATTTGATTTGACTTATCTCCCATGAAGAACAAACAACTAAAGAAGTTAACAGAAGAATAGCAAACGGCTGGAAGAAGTACTGGTCACTAAAAGAAATCATGTAATGTAACGAGCTAAGCATGACAATCAAATTAACTGCAGGTAACCACTGGAGGAGGGTAGCACAAAATAGAACGGAGTGGAAAACACTGGAGGAGGCCTATGCCAACAGACACTCCGGATTACTCGACATAATATAATATACAACGTGTCCCAAAATTCAACGATAAGCGGGCGCCAAAAGATTGACCTGCTCATGAGCACTTAAGGAAAAATAATAAAAAAAATATACCTAAATTTTTTTTTAGTTACAAAATAAATTTTAAAATTCTTTGAAAATTTACACCTTGTATGATATTTTGAACTACCACGGCTACAATTTCTTAAATATGCTTAAGATTTTTTTTGTATCGGATACCTATAGTAGTTAGGCTTGAGTAGCTTGGCTTAAAATTTCAAATCGGAAGTAGTGGTACCCTCAGAGATCAGGGCAAATAGGTAAAAAATTGATCAATTACATAATTTATACAATTTTTCTTTCAACCGTCTGTCACTAAGCGCTATGATAGAAATTTCTGTTTAAAATTCCTCTTTGAGAGTGAATGATCTGGGGCACTATTTTTTACCTATACAGAACAGGACATCACTATGACAATAAATATGGTATCATTATTTTACAAAGTGACATTAGCATCTGTCAGAAAATTCGCACGATTATTGATTATACTATAGTTTAAATATAGTGCGACATAAGAGTAGAAATTAATAAAAATGCAACGAATAAACTCGCCGTGTGGCAACACCACACTTACTGTCATTATCACAAACATCTGTCAATATAGAGCTTACAATCATTATTATATAGTTTTATTAGATTATTAAAATCATAGTGGAAAGGATTACCAGAGAATATAATTTAGATGAGTTTAACTTGAATTTCTTTAAAAGAGTGGTCCAAAATTGTATGGAGCACAGAATCAGTCATTGTACCCTAGCGGAAATATAAGAAAATAAATTTCTTAACTATTTTCGATTATTTAAAGTCTTCGAACAATGCGTGTTGCCAGTGACGACCTATGGTTCTGAGACTTGGTCGCTAACTATGGGCCTCAGAGTCACACAGTGGGCGTTGGAATGAGCTATATTCGTAGTATCTCGGCGTGATCGAATCAGAAATGAGGAGACTTGCAGAAGAACTAAAGTCTAAAGTTACCGACATACTCATAGCTCAACGAGTCGCGAAGCTGAGGTGGGAATGGGCGGGGCTCATAGAAGAGCCAATGGACGTACGACCCCGTACTAAAAACTCACTAGGTGGACTGACAACGTCAAGCGAGTCGCAGGGATTTGCTGGATGCAGGCGGATCAGGATCGTGTTGTTAGGATGTCCCTACAAAAGGCTTATGTCCTACAGTGGATGACTATCTGCTTATATGATGATGATGATGATAAACGCTTCGTTATTAATGAGTGCCTTCCAGCTCGGTGATCTATTGAATCCAAAGCAGCGAGCTGGTATTTAACTGATTCGTCCCACGATGGGGAGCCGTAATCCTCTAAAAAATAGAGACCTTTAACACGTTTATAGACCCACACAAAGTTATCATACCCCACAAATCCCAATAGTTTAATAGTAGAAAGTTCATGAATCTAGATTGGGCTTACGAACTTGTCAATGAAAGTGCCAGCCTACGTTGGACTCACTGGACTGGAAACGTGTTAACCTTTACAGATCTCCACATCTACAACCGAAAATTGTTTGAGCCAATCGATTACGAAGACAGCTATATGTATTACAAAACATTAAATTTGTTTTTTGGTAGACAACTGCCATTTAAAAAGTGCTTGTAATTTAACTACTAACCTTCATTTTATTTTCTTTACAACGCCAAGGGATTCCAGACTTGAAGTACATCTTTTTGGCATTCACTTCAACTTCATTACTTACTACACATTTACCTGTACCGGATAGAATGACAGACAGACAAGACAGAAGGACGGATTGCCAAGCGATCATATAAGGACTTTTTTCTTGACTTCTGATGCCTTGAAATATACCTTGGCAATGAAACCGATCTTCACTCGACAGTCCGTTTTACGTTTTTAAGGTTCCGTAGTTCACAAGGAACCCTTATAGTTTCGCTATGTCCGTCTGTCCGCGGCTTAGCGCAGAGACTTACTACTTAAAAAGCTGTAAATTAGCATCAGTATGTACCTACATTAAAAATGTGAACAAAGTCGTAAAATTAAATCTTGAAAAATGTATTTTTTTAGGACATCTCCCCTACATATAAAGTGGGGATGAATTTATCAATCAATCAATCAATTTATTTCTTTACAGATACATGTATCATTAATACAGGTGGTCGGTAGATGTAGATAGTAAATGTATCTTGCCAATTAGGCATGCAAATTATTTATTAAGTATTTAATGATTCAAATGACAATTTCACCATTTAAAATTTACATCTTTACAATTAAAATATGTATGAAAATAACAATAATATTAACTTAAATACCTACTCATTTACACTGTAGAATGCCTGTTGAGTTAGGTATTTATATAAATTATTTTTAAAGCAATTTATATTCTTTTCTTTCCTAATTTCTTTTGGTAACTTATTATAAATTCTTACTGCCGCAATGAATAAACTATTATGGTACAGAGTAGTTTTATGTTGTTCGCATTTAAATTTATCATTGTCGCGTTTATTTTCATAAGGTATAAATATTTTTTTGTTATTGACTACAAACATGACTACTTCGTAAATATATAATGATGGTACCGTTAATATTTTTAATTTTTTGAAGAACGGTTTACAACTGTCTCGTTGACATACTTTACAAATTGCTCTGATGCATCTTTATTGTTCTTCTACCAACAATTTTCGATTAAGGGATCCGTTTGTAAAATATTAAGCTTTTGAAAATAAATTTTTGTTAGAGTCAAGTGTCTCGGCTAAACGTTGTTGTTTTTTTTACTGTTGATTAATAATAGTTATACAACTTAATAGCCACAATGTCCGACAAATTACGTTACATTATCTCGTTCCGACGCTCAGAAATTTTCATTTCATGGTAACTAAGTTAGCCACCGGAATCAAGAATTTTCGTAAATAAAAAAGTTGATCGTCTCATCGAGATGAAGCTACTCACGAAAAATTACCTTGTTATTAATCAGTTGTACAAAATGGTTTATGGATCCCTGGCTACGTTAAACTACAATCCAAAAATAAAAATAAAGAAAGCAAAACTGAACAAAGAACAAAGAGCAAATTAATAGTAAAGTAAACTTCATCTTCAACTTCCCGCAGGGAGTTGATAGATGACGTTCCATAGAAGCAGACCGTTTTGGAAATAAAAAGGTTGATGACTTGATTATTTTGATGCAGAGAATTAAATTGCCTACAAATTTGATTAATGCAGGAATGATAGATAATGTTAAATTAATATGATTTCTATCGCTGAAATATTATAGGTATGACTTGTAGGTATAGCTACAATAGGTAAGTATATCTAGTATAAACAAACACAAATTATAGAGAGGTAGACCATTTCTCCGTACCTATTTCCGCCATTAACACAATGAAAGATGCAATTTGGATAAGCTAAACGCCAATCCAATCTACATACGAGTGCCTACCTCAATGTAGCATTTCAGTTTAGGCCAAGAACATGTTCGTCCACGACATTAATAAAAACAAAACGAAAAACCGAAAATACGATGCTTATACCACCTTAACAGCGCTCAACTGTGTTTTGAAAATGTTTGGCTTATACTGCGTCTCGAGGGACGGGAAAAGATTTAAATGGCCTTTTTGGAGAGTTGCCTTTACGACGACAATTTTCCTCGTTACTAACTTAGTGAGCATTTATCTAGCTATTAAAAATTCTAAAAGAACAAAAGCTAAATTCCAGGATTACTTTATATTAATCTACATGCTCGGATACGTTCAATACGTGGTGGATCTTTTGTTCGTCTACAAATACGGGAGACAACGCTGTTTGGACTATTACAATACTTTTGAGAACATCGACAGAGTTATCGGAATGCCGTATTACAACGAAATCAAGAGAAGCGTCACAAAAATATGCTTCTTCTTTATTCTCATCGGCTCCGTATACTTTATCAGCGATTACACTGCTTTGGTTCTACTGTACGGATGGTTCATATCCGCGGTCCACAGTATCGACTACATCTATACGGTTATCAAAATACTCTCGGCGCTCGATGGTATAGCTCACTTTATCCAAGTAAAGTTTCGCCTTAAGAGAATCGGAGACGTACTTCAAGATTATTATAATTCTGTTGCATCCTTACCTGGAATGAGGAAAGATGTTATTAGCAAAACCGATTCGACTACTACTGTTTGTTTGTCCAATCGTTGGAAGTTGGAATTGTTAGACACGATTGGTTACAGCCGTACTAAAACTATCTTACGTCTCAGCAAATGCTACTTGCTGTTGCTCGAACAATGTGATTATGTTAATGGAATGTTTGGATTTAGGGTAAGTGATACCATAACGTATTCTATACTCCACTGTTGCAATTATATCTACATAAAATAACACAATGGAATTCATTCTTATGCAGTGTGGTCGAACGTACGAATTTCTCGGCATTTATAACGCTTTTTTGGTAACGCTTAAAATGTGTCCGATAGATTGTTTAATAATATCGGAAATTTTGTTATAATACGGAGTTTGTAATACGGAGAATTTAAAAAGCTATTTTTCAGATACTATTCGGTGGTTTGGTCTATCTTATGGAAATGGTGATGTTGACTAATTTGATTATCAGGCTGACAGTGGGTACAATGGTAAAATCCTTATTATTAAGAAAAATTTCTTCAATATTATTTAGTTACATTTATATTAATAAAACGTTTTTACATTCTACAGGTCCCTTTTCACAAGTCTAATCTCTTTACAATATTGTTATCAACGGCTATGAAAGTCGTAAACTATAGTTCAATACTACTGTGCGGTATTCATTGTTGCGAGCGAACATACAAACAGACGGACAGGATTCTCCGATGTATTGATCATTTGATGGCAAACAAGATAATTTGTAGGTATATACATTTTGATACTTATTTTATCTAATTGCTATGCTTACTATTTATCTAATTGCTATGCTCGGAGTACCTACCTACTTCTGCGAGATCGAATCAGAAATGAGGAGATCCGTAGAAGAACCAAACTGACTCAGATCAATGAGACGCAAAACTGAAGTGGCAATGGGCGGGGCAAGTAGTTCGAATAGTCGATGGACTTTGGGGTCCCGAGGTGCTGTGACTCCATGACGGTAGGCGTTGTGTTGGCCGATTTCCCATTGTTTCGACTGTAGATATCAAGAGGGCTGCAAGTAGCCGCTGGATGCAAGCGGCTCAAAACCGTATTGTTTCCTTATAAGAGGTGTTCAGCAGTAGACGTCCATCGGCTGATGATGGAATCATGATGATTTATCTATTGACTATTCCGAGTTACAGAAGAGGGGTAACTTCTTTGTTAGACCAGTGGTTAGTCTATATGGCATTTTCTTTTATTACTTGATTTCGGGCTTTTACCTTTTTTGTTTTGGTTGGTTCTCTCTTCTAAGTTGTTTTAGCTCTTATGGATAACGTCGGAACCGACAGTGTGGAATGTTTGAAGTGAACCGTTGTTGCTCATTTAAGACGCGGAGGGTTTTAGTGGGTATTCTGGTCAGGAGAGTTAGACATAGGTACCCTGCCGTGGAGTCTCGTCCGCGACACCTTCGGGAGGGATACCTTATTTACGCATTTCACAGCGAGAATAAAATAGTGGTTAGCCTATATGGTTCCGAATCATGAGGTCCTGGGTTCGATTCCTGGGTCGGGTTATGCCTAAATATTCTCAGCACGGAGTTGGAAAGTTGGTGGTTGTCACACCCCTTAAGTCGCACACGTTAAGTTATCGTTCCCAGTCAAAGTCAGCTAATATATATGATAGTGGTCGTTAATGAATCTACCATTATCACCCTAAGCCCTGCCACTTTCCAACCTGGATCGGTGTGGTGGGTCTAAGCTCCATATTCACTCTCCTATAAGGAGGGAGGCCAGGCCTTGTGGTGGGTGGGCCGTTAAGATGGAATGAAAATGAGGTATTAGTAAGTGTAGAATAACAAAATGTATTTTTTGCTAGCACCGGAATCCCATGAGGCTCTGAAGGAACTCCGTGAGCTCGTCATCTCCCGCCCCGTCCGCTTCAACGCCGTGCACTTCTACACGCTGGACTACGCCACCATGCTGGCCATGGCGTCCGCCATCGTCACCTACACCATCATACTGCTGCAGAATATGCAATGAGCTGCCACTATTGTTATAAAGTCACAGCCTGCTCTCTACATCTAAGAGGACGTTGCATTTTATAGAAGCTTAAATGTGTCAGTGTCAGCTTACGCACATTCTTGAGAGATCCTGATTAAAAGTAATGTACCTACCTACCAAGTTGCCAGACACTATTAGCTTTTCTATGTAGAAGCAATGTTTTCAGCTTTAATAAAATGATGAAAGGACATCTCAGGTAGGTGCTTAGATCACTATTGTTTTACGTAAGCTTCCTAAAGCTTCGAGAACCCATCGTCAAGTTTAAAAAAAAAATCATGACTTATTTGCAGTTAAAAATTATAATCTTCGAGGGTTTTGTGTCTACTATGTATACTAAGTTTTAGTTTATTCGTTTTCTGTGTGATTTGACTTGTACTGTAATTTGTCGGCAATAAATAAAGGGTTGCTTTGCAATAAGCTAGACTTTCTTGAAAGCTGGAAAGAAAATTTGTTGTTTTGTTGTTACTTAACTTAGGACTTCAAAATGATTGTATCAAAGTAGCATGATGTAAAACTAAACCGAATAGGCAAAAGCGAATAAGTCAAAATATAGCGAAAAAACGACAGTCGGAAACAAAACCAAATCAACGTCCGAATATTCGCTACCGAGCCAGAGAATTGAATGAAGCTCTCCGGACTGCGGCTCGCAACAACGCTATAGATAACATTTCAGTGCTGGTAACTAAATGGTTTTTATACTAAGTTTTGTAATTGAATCGCTTTTATTTATTATTCGACTGAAGATTGCGACAGTAAAATATGTTGATCGTCGCATTCCCTTCAAATTAGTGATTTTATTTAGATTTACAATATAAAAATTCACTATCATTAACAAAGCTTTTCATTTCATAATTGCCTTTTTGTAAATTCTAATATTAGTAAATAAAAATTATTATAATGTACTCGGCTTGCAATCCTATGAGGCAGATTGTGTATGAACATTAAAATGTAACAATATCTGTATATGACCACATTCTGGCAATAAATGATTTATGATTTTTCGGTTCCATTAGAGTGCCTCCCTCTCCTGCAGAATCTGACTGTGGTGGATTTAAAACCAAGTAAGTGCCCTTACAATATTTGAAATATATAATGGGTAATGGGTATGTAGGAAATTATTAATTTTATTAGTATACACAATCATCTAAAATGAAAAAATATGTTTTAACTTTTAACATATCATTTACACATACGGCTGGGCAATTATAAAAGTCATAGTATAATAGTTACAAGTTTATTACCAAAAATTATCATCATCATCTCCTTTCCCTTAAGTGGGGTCGGAAAAATATGTCAATCTTTTGTTTTGACATACTTTTAATGGTTTTGGCTAATGATTTTATGACCGACCGCCTGCCTGATGTCAACCCTCCTTGGGAATTCTCAGCTATGTGAGTTCTTCTTACCGCCACTTTTCGATTCAATGGGCACCTCATTGGTAGTGGGTAACACTTTTACTGTGTAATGTGTTATATTGTTACCCACGTTTTCCCTTCGCCTCTTACGACATCCACGGGAAGATATAGAGCGACCCTATTTTGACACCGGGAACCGCGAAGTTTTAACCAAAAACTATACATGGAAGATTATAATAGGTACCTACTAAATAGGTTCGTGCTTCACCACGATTTTGTCGACCTGTCTTTTTCGTTGCAAGTTTTTTCAAAATTTACTATCGCGTCCGTTGCCTAGTTTTACGTTAGAGCCATGTTTTTTGCATGGCTTGAAAATATTTTAATCCCCAAACTTGGATAGGCGCAGAGTGAAGCCGATCCGCTTGACGAATATAATCCACACTGTGAGGCTGCGCTGCTAACTGTAACACGTAATAATAGTGCCTCGCTTATTCTTCCGCGGCGTTATTCTGGGCTCCTTTTCTGAATGTCCAAATCGAGAATGGAAACCAGAATGAACCGCGCAAGACAAATGCCTAAAAATGTTTTTTTTTTACCAAGCAAAATAGCTAAGTTATAAGTTTAAAAAAAAAAAGTTAAGTTATATTAACGGGCAAGTGTACGGTTGTAACGAGATATAGTCGTAACGAGGTCCCCTAGAGGAGCGGTTGGTCTATGGAGCTTCATACTTACACATCCACTGTCACTCCAGGCAAAGACTGGACATTACTGTAGTAATTTATTAGTATATCTTTGATTCTTTTAAGACGAAACCTTTTTTTTTGAGTGAAGTGAGCTATACCATCCAATGCTGAGAGCATTTTAAAAGCTGTACACATTAAGTCAGTGCAGTGGATCATGCTAACTATCCACCCATCAGTTGTTAGCAAAGGGTAAATGTCACCAATAACATAGAGAAGATAAATCGTCAAAAATAAGATAAATGTTTTGGCAAAACTTCGTTTGATTTCATTTCAGTACGGCATACCGATGACGTCGTCGATAGATTTAAAGACTTTGTAATCGTTCAAACAACGTTGAGTACCATATTTATAAGTGAGTGTAACATCCACAGCGTATTGAATAAATGTAATGCAAAATAAAACTGAAATTTAACTTTAGTTTCAGAAATATCACAATAAATTCCAACAGAACAAGAAAAAAATAGAATTATACATATAAACAAAACTCTCCAAAAAGGCCACGAGTATTAAAATTTGGGGGTTTTAAAGTTGAATAAACAGTATCGTCTATTCTGTTTTGATTAGGGTAAGTCCTGAAAGTACATGCTCTTGAATAACACTGAAGTATTGAGCGTTGATATAATAAATTAAAGATTATAGAATTGTATGTTTAATTACGCTAGTGGCGTAAATTTCATTTGAAACCATTTCGTTTGTTAATTTATCATTCATTTTATCTACTTGCTTAGAAATAGATTATACTATTAAATGAAGTGTTTTATACAAACATTTGCGGAGCTATTAATTTGATTAAACTTTAGCCAACGTTAGATACTAGGTAAATTATATACAACAATGATCTAGAGTTTACAGAACTAAATAACACCATAGTTAAATTGTAATTCAGAATAATTTATTGGAGAACACCACAGAACATTGCTTCAGTAACTGATACTACTCGTATTAGCTTTATTCAGTCAGCTCTTACGTTGTTTTCATATGTTTGCATTAGATAATTTGCTTTTAGAACTTAGCTTGGCGTCTAGATATGTTTCATTGCAAGCTATTAGAAATTTATTTACTTAAGAACTACTACTAACGGTAACTACTGGTTACCCAAATTTATCAGTGCACATTACATTTACTTATTACTAGCGGACGCCCGCGACTTTGTCTGCGTAGAATTGTGATTTTCACAAATCCCGCGGGATGGATTTTTCGTTTCCATTTCAAATTTCAGCCAAATCGCTTAAGTAGCCGCAACACAAAGCAGTAAAAAACAAACACACTTTCACAAAACCTTTCGCCTTTGTAATTAACTCGCGCTACAACTAGTACAAGTTTTTTAGTGTATGTTCTGCAGCAGTATGATGGTGTAGGTGACGATGGCGGACCCCATGGCCAGCATGGTGGCGTAGTCCAGCGTGTAGAAGTGCACGGCGCTGAAGCGGACGGGGCGGGAGATGACGAGCTCACGGAGTTCTCTCAACGCCTCGTACGACTCCGATGCTGAAACAAATAGTTGAAGTGTTATCTAGCTCTACCTCACATAAGTTCATAGATATTCTATATGCCTATGTGAAATGCGCGATGGGTTATTTATTTATCAGCAACAATAACATCAATGAAAACAAAATACTACAATCAACTACATAGTAACTACACTAAAATAGAAAATTCTGTATTCAAATCTTACTTATCCTACATCTTACAATTAACTCTCAATAATCAAAAAAAAATCAAGCAAGAGCCGATACTGAGAATAATATAATGAGGTTTTTATTATTCAACTTAGATGCAGACTCAGCTCCCTAAAATAAAGATTAAAAAAAAAATTGAACTTTTAGAAGATAGAAAATAATTGGAAATGTGCAAATAATCGAATGTAAATTCTTACTCAGTTTCTTGTTTGTCATCAAGTGATCAATGCATCGTATAATCTCGTCAGCCTGTTCATATGTTTGCTCGCAACTATTGATGCCGCACATAATTATTGAGGAGTAAATTACAAACTTCATAAACGTTTCTAAAAGTGTAAAGAAGAGTGTTTTGGAAAAAGGGGCCTGTAAGAGAAACAAAATATAAATTGCTTAATAAGATCCTTTTCGTATTTAAGTAACTTTTTCTTTAGCTGCACAAAACTCTAACGAAACACCGTTGACTTACCATTGTACCCAACGCTAACCTGATTATCAAGTTAATCAACATAACCATTTCTAGCAAGTAAACGAAGGCACCCAATAAAATCTAAAGTAAATAAAGAAAGGTTTTATTAATTTTCACCCTATTAGTATGGCACTAAGAATTTTTAAATTAAGACATTACTTTTCAATGCTGTTTAAAATTTCAAAGTTGTCAGTTTAAGTGAATTCTACATCGCCAGCATATATCTAATCGAAGGTCCACTGCAGCACCAAGAAGCTATGCTACAAACGACTTTGATGATAATGATAATATTCTTATTCTGTTATGATTACTTTCGGATGTAAATAATGATTTTATATCGAAGGCTGAACGTGCGTTCCGTAGCAGAGAGTGACACTGCCAATTCACACATATTCAGGTTAATACTGTGATTACAATGAATAAAAATGTAATGATTCATAGCCTGACCAAAGGCCCTGATACATGACTACAATATACCACCGAGGCAGTAAAATCAAAAGCAATATCTGACTAGGTATGAAGAAAATATCGCATCTTATAATACGCTTACCCTAAATCCAAACATGCCATTAATATAATCACATTGTTGAAGCAAGTGTAAGTAGCATCTATTGAGATGTAGAATAACGTTGGAACTATTGTAATCAATCGTGCTCAATGAATCTACACGATTTAAAGTTTTTATCCAATTATTTCTACAAATCACATCAAATGTCACTCCAGGCATAGATTGCACAGTATGGTAGTAATTTTTAAGTATATCTTTGATTCTTTTAAGCCGAAATCTTAATTGACCGAAGTGAGCTATACCATCCAATGCCGAGAGCATCTTAAAGGCTGTGCATATAAAGTCATTGCAGTGGAATATACTAATGATCCAGCCATCAGTTGTTAGTAAAGGATATAAGTCACCAATAATATAGACAAGATAAATCAACATGAATAATATACATGTTTTAGTAACATTTCTTTTGATTTCATTGCAGTATGCCATGCCAATGACGTCGTCGATCGATATATAGACTTTGTAATAGTTTAAACAACGTTGAGTACCATATTTATAAGTGAATGTTACATCCACAGCGTATTGGATAAATGCTAGTACCGAAAGTAATGCAAAATAAAACTGAAATTTAACTTTAGTTTCTGAAATATCATAATAAATTCCAACAGAATTAGAAATAAGGAGAGTTGTACATATAAAGGAAACTCTCCAAACAGGCCACGAGTATTTAAATGTTTCACCATTTAATGAAATACAATATAATCCAAACATTTTCAAAACATAGTTTAGGGGTTTTAAAGTTGAATAAACATTATTGGTCATTATGTTGTGGTTTAAGTCATAAACGTACATGTTCTTGAATAACACTGAATAAAATAATAGAAGTATTGAGGGCAAATATTGTACCTACTAGTTGATTGCATCGGTTATTTGCTTATCTGAATTGTATCTTTAATTACGCTAGTGGCGCAAATTTAATTTGAAACCATCTATTTGTTAATTTATCATTCATTTTATATACTCGCTTAGAAATTGATTGCACTATTATATAAAGTGTGTCTTACAAACATTTGTACAGCTGTAAATTTGATCAAACTTTTACCAACGATATACCTTTAGATATAATTTTACTTACTTTGCTGAACTGAGGACTTTATTTTGTACGCTCGATCTGGTTTAAATGATAAAAATGACTTCATGCTGCGCCAAGATTGTTTCATCAACGGCTGGTACCTTTAGTTACATATTTTTAGAAAGTCGTCATAAAGGTTTTACTTGGGAGACTCTTAACTACGTAAATAATAAATACATCTGGTTAATAATTACAATTCAGAATAATTTATTCATGAATACCAAAGAACATAGCTTCAATAATACTTATTCGTAATTAACTTTAAAATTTTGATTTAAGAATTTATATTCATGTTGGTCTAATTCGACAGTGCATATACTAATCCTATAAAACTATTACTAATTAAACATAATTATCTAATATCTATTATTCTAAATTAACTCGTACTTAAACTAATCTTAAATTAGTAGAAGCTGATTAGTGCATATTCTGCATCATTATGACAGTGTAGGTGACGATGGCAGAGGCCATGGCCAGCATGGTGGGGTAGTCCAGCGTGTAGAAGTGCACGGCGCTGAAGCGGACGGGGCGGGAGATGACGAGCTCACGGAGTTCCTTCAGAGCCTCGTACGACTCCGATGCTGAAACAAATATTTAAAGTGTTCTCTTAAATCTAACGTTAACAGATATGATATTAGATATGTTATTAACTAATGGTTAGGTCGATGATTAGATCAGAGATCATATCTAAGTTGGCACATCCAGTTCCTAAGGAAGCCCGAGTGAAAATTCCGAATCATATGACCTTTATAAGATGTACATCTCAAATTATATATACACAACAGTAACATCGATGAAAACCAAATACTAAAATCAACTATACATAGACACTACACAAAAACAAAAATTCTATATTCAGACATGTAGTACATAAAATATCTACTCGTCCATCTAACTACTCATAAAATTGCAAGAACTCATATAACTATGTTAAAATAACCGATACTCAAAATAGTAAATAGGAAAACGGAAAATAAATGAATGAAAATTTATTAACTCTTACTCATTTTCTTGTTGGTCATTGAATGGTCAATACATCGGATAATCCTGTCCTTCTGTTTGTACGTCTGCTCGCAATAACTGATGCCGCATAGGAGTAGTAACGAATTCATACCAAACTTTGTAATAATTACTAATAGTGAAAAGAATGACTATGTGTAGAAAGGGACCTGTAACACAAAAAAACTGCTTTATGATATTTTATGAGTGTATTACATTAATATTATTTTATTTTGTTCAGAATAAACTCTTATGAAACTTACAATGGTACCCACCGCTAATCTGATCATTAAGTTAATCAACATCACCATTTCCAATAAGTAAGCCAAATCACCGAATAAAATCTAAAATAAAGAAGTTTGTAATTTTAATCGACTTTAAAAAAGGAGGAAAGGTATGTTACCTGCTTATTCAAATATGCCTGGCCCGATTTGATTAATTCTTTTTTAATTTGAATGGGTATACTCCTGTCCGGAGGGGGTCCCATTGTCATCATATCAGGATCTGATAATGGGATCCTGGAGAAATTAAGGGGAACATTGAAAAATCGTAAGAGCAACTACAGCGTTTGTTACCTTTTTAATTAAGCACTACAATTTAATAAAGAACTGGAACTTTCCACCTAGATGGTTTGTGACTGTCATTGCCAGGGGTCTGGTGATGAAGATGAAAGACAGGTTATGGAACTCCCAACGGTTAACAATAGCTGCCTTGTGATTAGGCTTGATCTATCTGTATTGATGAGAACTTTCCACCTATAGATGACTGATGACTGATGAATGACTATAATTAGAGGTCTGATGATGAAGTCGAAAGACAGTTAATGGAATTCCTCAACGGTTTACAGTAGCTACCTTGTGATTGGGCTTCTTGATTAAATTGTATTGATAAGAACTTTTTACTTAGATGGGTTGTGACTGTCATTAGGGGTCTGGTGATGAAGTTGATAGACAGATACGGGAACTCCTTATCGGTTTGCAGTGAGTAGCTACCTTTTGTTAGAAATTCAAGTTGCGTAATCGCGTCGTCTTTAGCAATGTTTTTTTTCTTCTTCTTTATTTATCGAAGGTTTGTTCAATATTGAACATGCCTTCCTAGGATACCCTCATAGGCGACACATTATACATAAAATACCTTATTTACCTACGATTAATCTCTCTATCAATGTTGTCGTGTGTGGCCTACACATTAATTTGTTTGATGTACTCAAACAAATTAATGAATAATTAGTCAGACAACGCTATTCCATCCAAGGTTTTAACACGACTACACAGAGCAACATATCTTGGTGGAAATTTTCTTGCCTAGATCTAAATCTAGTATGATTACATTAAAAATTAAAATAAAATAAATAAAAATCACTTCAAAAACATAAAACGTACCGACTAAAGTAAAAAAGCAAAATATAACATCATATTATGTGCTACCTACTCATCAATTTGAAGGCGGTGCTAAGCCGACGTCGTATTCATTTAATTTTACATGAAAGAACACTGTCTGTAAAAATCTTTATGATATTCTTACATGGCTTGAATTAATACATCATTGGGATAGTACCGCCTTCAAACTGATCAGTAGGTAGAACGTAAAAGATATTGTTTTTCGCCTTTTAGTTTAGTCGGTACTTTATACGTTTTTGAAATTGGTTGAACTTTTGTTTATATTTTATTTTCCGTTCGTTTTAAGTATGTAAGTTAATTTTCTTCCAAGAAATTACTTTTCAATATAGCTAAAATTTCAATATTTTAGTTGGCTGTCTAAATTAAATCGTTATCATAAACTGCAAATTCAAAGGTCAAACTTCACTACTTACCGAAATAAGACAGTTAAAATCAATATCGTAACTATTATAACCTTATTATTGTAACAATTAATAAAACGCTTACACGAAATCCAAACATCCCATTAATAAAATCACATTGTTGAAGCATAAGTAAATAGCACCTACTGAGACATAAAATAACTTTGGAACGGTTATTATAATCAAATGCGCTCAATGAATCTATTCTATGTGATGTGTTGATCCAATTATTTCTACAAATCACATCCATTGTCACTCCAGGCAAAGATTGAACCGTACTGTAGTAATCCTTAAGTATGTCTTTCATTCTCTTGAGACGGAACCTTATTTGAACGAATTGAGCTATACCATCCAATGTCGAGAGCATCTTAAAAGCTGTACAGATATAATCATTGCAATGAAACATGCTAATGATCCATCCATTAGTTATCAATGAGGGGTAAAAGTCACAGATTATGAAGAAAAAATAAATCAGCATAAACGAGACACATGTTTTAGATACGGTTCTTTTGATTTCATTGCAGTACGGCATACCGATGATGTCGTCGATCGTTTCGAAGATTTTATAATAGTTTAAACATCGTCGCCTGCCGTATTTGTAAACGAATTTAACGTCCACGGCATATTGAATAATCATTAGTACCAAAAGTAATACAATGTAAAACTGAAATTTAAATTTACTTGCTGACAATGAATAATAAATGGCAATAGAATTAGAAATAAGTATAATTGTACTAAAATAAAAAACTCTCCAAAAGGGCCACGAGTGTTTCAGTTTTTTACCGTCCCATGAAATGCAATTTAAAGCAAATATTTTCAAAATACAGTTTAGAGGTTTCAAAGTTGAATAAACATTATTTTTGGTCATTTTATTTTGATTTAACTCCTGAACATACTCGTACATGTTCTAAAATAACACTAAAGTATTGAAGGTAGAAATTGTAGATTACATTGATTATTCGCTTATCTGAATTGTATCTTTAATTATACTGATGGCGCAAATTTAATTTGAAACCACCTAGTGTTTGTTGTTTTACCATTCACTTTACGTCTTACAGGCAACTGACACCGTACCCATGCTAACTGAAAAACAACTTCAGTAGGTAGGTAAATGACATTCTGTTAATTGATTTGATGTTTATTTTAATATGTTGATGATAAAGACCTAAATAGTGATCAGCAGGATTCTTTCTGGAGGAGTCTTTTGATCAGCTACCAGTGCAGATACGAAATTTTTCATATAAGTTTAACTATAATAGCATCTTCCTTTTGGAAAATTATCATATATAGATAGTATAGAACTGGTTTTATCGATCATCCAGGCTTAGCAATAGCATTTTGTTCACACAAAATATTGTTCAAAAATTGAGCACATAGATATTCTTACATAATATATATGTGACAAGTAATTTTTTTTGAGGCTACCGGTAGCCATGTTTGATCAATAATCAAGCTAGGGCTGCTTTATCTATAATAATTGAATACTGGATATAAAATTATAAAAAATATACCTAGGTATGTAGACGTAAAATTGCGAAATTGAAATGCAATGTACTTACTATTTTAGAATAATATGTAACATAAAAATCTATGCTTACTTTGTAATATCTTAATTAGAAAGTGTATTTTTATTGCTATCTCTAAACCAAATTTTGATGAAATATATAGTTATAGGTGTATATTTATCACAAGTGTGATAAATGTGTTTCTGGGGAAGACATTGATGAGTTGGTTTAAAAGACCTGTCTATACCATTTAGCCATATTTGCCTTTGTACATGATTTTTGGGAATCTGGAGAATAATAAAAGACAAATTAAAATAATTTATTACAACTCTAATGGACATACGAACACTTATGAAAATTGACACCTGTTTCGAAGCTAAGGTGTGTGGAAGTTGACGTATAGTCCTATTCATGAAAGAAGTCCCCCAGACGCGGCGCGTCAATCGCGTTTAATGGCACTCATTTTCATTTGGTTATTGGTCTTATTGTCATTTGTGTGTTGCATGGCGCTGTCAATTTTAGTTCAGGGTTTAGCCGCGCGACTTCTTTCATGAAAAGGACTAATGGACCCGTTTGACAGCAAATTCATTGCATTATAGTTGTCAAACTGACAGTTTTCTCTGGGATTTTACATTGATTTCATTAAATGGAGCTTGACCTATTACGGATTTCTACCTCTCAATATGGTAAGAAATCGTCTATTTTTGCACATACATAACAAAATAAATTATCTATTCCAGTATCGATATTGTAAACAATACTATCCCAACACTACGTAAACACTCAAACAATAGTTAGTGAAATAATCAAAATCTTTAATAATCTTTGATCACATAAATCTCCCTATTGTAAAATTTTCTATTGAGTGAAGCGCTTTGGTTCACAAAAATACCTCTATACTACTCTATATCAACAAAAATTAATACTTACTTAGTAATGAAATGAAATTCCCTGGTCTTTTTAAGATGCTTTTATTAGTGCAACCAACGACTTAACACTTCACGATTGTTTTTTTATTAGGGTTAATATAATGTACAGAAACACTAGTTTTTGTTTTATTTGAAAATATCAAATAAAAACGTCATATCTATCTCTCATAACGATAGACGTTTTTAGAATTTTGCAATTTGGATATCAAACTAATATCATGAGGATTTGAAAATGGTACGAGAATAATTATCATGGCCTTGATGAAAAAAACTAAAATTAGAAAAACATTATTTTATTACACCATCTTATTTTAATCGTAACTAAAAAGTGTGAAATAAATAAAATAATTGAAGAAATAAAAAGAAAAAATACCCGACTGCATAAAATATAAAATATTAAAAGCAAAACAGTCGGGACCAATATTGGTCCCGACTGTTTTGTTGTTTGTTTTGTTTTGTTTTGCTCTCTACACTTCTGGGCTGAGCTTGTTTTTTTCACTTTTCAGTTTTTATATTACTTATATGCAGTCGGGTATTTTTATATTATTTATTATGTTGGTTTATTTTCATTGACTTGTAATGTGACAAGAGCGCGAAGTCTATCATCCTGAGCCGCGTAGTATGGACCCGCCTTGCCTTGGAGCATCTGAATAATTTGGTTAGCGTTTACTTATGATACTCGTACAGACTTTCTTATAAAAAAATTACGTCTTTTATACATACTAGTGACTGGTGTTAACGTTGTCGTAAATTTTTTGACCTTTATACTAAAAAACTGTACAAAATTGAATTCATTTACGACATCCCTCCAATTTCGAAATCATTTATAGAACCACTAGGGATGGTCTTAAAATCACATCACACTAATAATATAAAGGCGAAAGTTTGTGTGTACCTAAGTATGTTTGTTCCTCCTTTACGCTGCGGCTACTGAAGCAATTTGGCTGAAATTTGGAACGGAAAAAGGTTTTATTCTGGATTAACATATAGGCTGCTTTTAGCTAGTATGGTCATAAAAATAAGGCCCCAGCAACGCCCTATCCTTTAAATTATTCTAGTGACCACGGCATACAGGACCACCCAGAAATCATCATCAGCGCCGTCTAGTAAATCCTCGTTACCTTCTCCGCTATGATAAAATAAAAGTAGGATCCCGTATTGAATATACCTCCAATTTTAAGAAACTTATACTAATTAGGACATAAAGGTTGCATGCAAAAAAGATGCGAACAGGTAGAAGCTGGTTAGTGTATGTTTTGCAGCAATATGATGGTGTAGGTGACGATGGCGGACCCCATGGCCAGCATGGTGGAGTGGTCCAGCGTGTAGAAGTGCACGGCGTTGAAGCGGACGGGGCGGGAGATGACGAGAGCACGCAGCTCCTGTAGTGCTTCATAATACTCCGATGCTGAAACAAATAGAGTTTTAATCTACAAATAAATTAATAGGTGTTTTTGATTATGATATTGCAGGCTGGAAGGCAGAATTTGGTGTTTGTTTCAATTTCAATTAGATCTGACTGTAACCCAAATTATCATATTTTGATTTGAATTGAAATCAAATCAAATTAAAATTAATTTATTTCAAGTAAGCTTAGTTTACAAACAAATTTTGAAAAGTCAAGTTTGACTATTTGTAAAAACTCTACCAGAACTAACAGAGCCGGCAAGAAACTCAACAGTTGTTCTTTTGAAATATTACATACATTATTATAATTTACAGTAGTCAAAATAATTAAAATTTCTTTTACTTTTGCTAGGTACTACTGTGTTGTGTGAAGGTGAAAGCTGATCCAATGTTCTCCAAGCATCTTTACATCTTATTATCAGAATAATCTAACTATCTTGTTGCTATTGAATTATAAAAAACAACCGAAATGAAATAACTATCACGCTTTGATTATTATTATTATTTTTGTACACTACGTTACACTAACACTAATCAAACATACTTTTCTACATTGATGAAAATGAAATATTAAAATTAACTAATAGGTAATCTTGTCTAGTAATCTCTTGGTGATTAGACTATAGGGTGATAAATACACAAAATAAAGCACATTGTGATGAATCAATCAAGCTTTAAAACCGTCAGTATTAAAAAATAAAGAGTACATTTTTTTCTTTATCATTATTTTAGGGATAATTAAGGTAACATTAAACCTTTAGATAGTAAAATGAAGAGTTAGGAGGGAAACAATACGAAAACTTACTTATTTTCTTGTTAACCAGCAATTGATCAATACATCGGACAATCCTCTCGGACTGTTTGTACGTTTGTTCGCAAAAACTAATGCCGCACAGAAGTATTATAGAATAGATTAAAATCTTCATAGTAGTAGCTAATAGTGAAAAGAACATTGTTTTGTAAAAAGGGACCTGTAAAATTATAAAAATATTAATTCTAAAATATTACTAATTGTTATATTTAAGACCAGGTCACAGATTATTTTCTCCCTAAATATAATACAGAAAACTTATACCAAAGCCATACTCGATGTGCACCGTTTACCAACAAACACATTACAAATGAGGGTAGAAAATGCATGTCATAACTTATTGATTTTAAATTATGTATTTTTTTATAAAATGTTAGGTATTCAAAATTATACCTAATTGTTCTAAGCTTATTAATCAAACTTATTTTCAATAATTATTATATTTACTTACTATAATTATTATTAAGTTAATTATAATTATTATTAGGTGTAAAATGAGTAGCACATCGAGCATACTCTTTATAAACTTACCATCGTGCCGAGCGTAAGCCTGATTATCAAGTTAATCAACATCACCATTTCCAATAGGTAAACCAGTGCACCTAAGAGAATCTAAAATAAAGAATTTTGGTTTCATTAGTTATGTCTTTATAAATTAAACTAATCAATTTTAACGAATGTTTTTCAAAGTATAAATATTTGGCAACTTACGAATCTGATAAGGTTAGAGTCATGGTTTTCAATAAACAGTTTGAAAACAATTAATTATTAATTACCTGCAACCTGCACTTACTTAAGTGCAGGTAGTTGCTGATGGTAATCTTAATGAGACAAAAAATAAAAAAAAAACAAACAGTATATTATTAGAAAGTAAATGTTACAATTAGTCTAATGCTCACCCTAAATCCAAACATGCCATTAATATAATCACATTGTTGAAGCAAAAGTAGGTAGCATCTACTGAGATGTAAAATAACGTTGGAACGATTATTATGATCAAATGTACTCAATGAACCTAAACTATGTGATGTTTTGGTCCAATTATTTTCACTTATCACATTCGTTGTCACTCCAGGCAATGTTTGAAGCGCCCTATAGTAATCTTTAAGTATATCTTTGATTCTTTTAAGACGAAATCTTATCTGAGCAAAGTGAGCTATTCCATCTAATGCTGAGATCATTTTAAAAGCTGTACAAATATAGTCACTGCAGTGAAACGTGCTAACGAGCCATCCATGAGCTGATAGTAAGGGAAAATAGTCGCTGAGAATGTAGACAAAGTAAAACAGCATGAAGAAGATACAAGTTTTAGTGACACTTCTTTTGATTTCTTTGCAGTACGGCATGCCGATGATGTCATCGATAGATTTGAAGACTTTGTAAAAGTTCAAACATCGTTGCCTGCCGTATTTGTAAACGAATATGACATCCACAACATATTGGATATACGCCAGTATCAGAAGTAAAACAAAATAATTCTGGAATTTGATTTTAGTTGCTGAGAGAGCATAATAAATGCTAATAGAATTAAAAATAAATATAATTATACTCATAAAAGAAACTCTCCAAGCGGGCCACGAGTATTTAAATTTTTTACCATCCCACGAGATGCAATACAACCCAAATATTTTCAAAACATAGTTTAAAGGCATGAAAGTCATATACGCATTGTTTTTGGTATTTGGATTTAAGTCCTGACCGTACATGTTGTTGGAATAACACTGAAGTATCGTGTATAGACGTTATAGATTAGGTCGGTTACACGCTTATCTAAATATCTTTAATCATGCTGATGGCGCAAATTTAATTCGAAACGATCTATTTTCTTTTTATCATTCGTTCTATCTTTTTTGTTAGAAATTGTACGTACAGCGTGTTTTACCACTCACTGTTAAATACATTTTTACCTAATAGTCGACCAATTGTATATTTTTCTATTTGCTCATTTCGCTTTTAGCTAAAACCGTAGAAACATCCAGTAGGCGTCCACATAACCGCATCATAAGTATCGGACACATCGCATTCAACGGGTTTTTCATTTTACTGTAGATACGTACGATCTGTACGCAATACAAAGAATACTACGATCTGTTTGATGCGATTCGTCCGATACTTACGATACGGATATGCGGAGGCCATTACAAAGAGCTTTCTAAGTGATTGTTTGAATTAACTCCTTTAATTGATTGTCATCTACAGTCACTTAGGTGAAATAGGTGTTGAAAAATACATCGAATTTGACGCGGACGAGGTTGCGGGCGTCCGCTGTTTAGTAAACATAAACATTATTTGTGATCTTTTATATTTCTGATTTATACAAAAGTCACAATGCACCTGTATGAAAGTTAAACAATGCAACAAACACTAAACTCATAAAGGAAAAGCATTGGAACGGACGCGGCAGTGGGAATTTATTCGGCGCGTAATGTCCGGCGCAGTTTACAGGGCCCGGACGATTGCCCGGACGCGCCCAACCTGACATCTATATACGGCTGCACTGACCGCGCTTCCGGTTACAGAGACCCTGACTATTTTACGTGTGGGACAAATCCTGAGCAGTATTTCGTTTGTAGCGAGCAAACGAGGGTTGGGTATATAGTTCGAAGAGCCGATGAACTGGTTTCAAGATGCTGGAATAGCCCCCCTACGCCCGAATGTGCAGTATTGATCAACCCATATTAGGTAGACTGAGCATATCAAGCGGGTTGTGGGGAGACGCTGGGTGCAGGTGGCCCAAAACTGTGATGTTTGGAAGTCTTTTTTTTTTTATTTTTTACAAGTTAAAAGATTACCACAGTCCAAAAATGTATGCCGCTAACTATGAGCCTCATATATAGGCTCAATGTTACTTACCGGGCGATAAAGTGAGCCATGCTCAGAGTACCCATCGTTAAGTGAACCAGAAACGACATCAGCAGAAGAACTGACGTTACCAGCATAGCTCAGAGTCTCTAAACTGCAGTGGCAGACTTAAATAAATTTCATGAATGGTCACCCTACCGCAAACAAAAAACTGTGCGGTAAAGTAAACATTTCACGCGTAAATTTGTAAATTTTCAACCAAAACATCGCTACGATACGCCGAGCTGTGTTTTACAAAATTTCACGGTAAATTACTTTTAAATAAAATCCGAGTGTAATAACAACAAAAACAAGACTAACGCATAGGCGTTAGTCTTGTTTTTGTTGTTATTGTATGCTATACTTAGACACACATACTTGCCTCATTTTATGTAGGTATGAGTGTGTGTCAGCCTAATAGTCTCCTACGTTAAGTAAGTGTGGTAGCCAATTATAGAGTTTGAAAAGTGGTGGCTTTGAAAGATAGCAGATCAGACTATCTAAACTAAACACTATCGGCCTTCTTAAATAGAGGTAAGTCTGGCTATCGCAGGCTCTCGCTCTATAAGGATTTTGACGAAAGCGCAGTAAAGTATTTGTATGATAATTAATTAAGGCCTATAAGGTGCGTTGTAACAGTAAAAGGTAGTAAAAGACTGCACACCTGTGCAGTCTAACTATTCGAAAGTCGGTCAAACATCGTTACTAGAAGTTTTTCGAGTATCTGAAACAAATAGTGTTTGAGGAAATATATTTTAACATTGAAAAGTCCGTGGCCGTATTCATAACCAGAAAAATATTCAATGCCTGCAGAAAATCCTTTTACATTTTATAGGAAAAAATATTCACAATAGAGTACTACCGCGACCAGCGTCTATTGTACTTAGATATTGTAAAATGTATTGTATAGAATTATAATGGGAATTCCACTATTTACGCCACCCTAAGTTCTACGAAGATTTTTATAGCTTATCGTATCGTACATGAGTATTATTGAAATATAACCTTCAACGTAAAATAAATTCCTACGTGTTTAATGTAGATCCTTCTGTTTTTTAAATCGGTTAAATTAAGCTATCTTATTCTTATATTAAACAAATCTATTTTTTATTTGGCTGGATCAAACAGTAACTGTAAACCAGAAACAATGTTCTGATTTTCATATTACCAAAATACAGGCAACATAAAAAATACCGTTCCAAGAAGATTCGTCAGATATCAGATAAAATGAAATAACATACAGCTGTATCCTCCAATATACATTGGTTGTTACAATTAGAAACAATGGAGTAAGACAAAGGTTATCGCGAGAGACAAAGTATCCATCATACGCAATAGGGCAGTTCCAACAAAAGAGGATATAGGATGGAATTACATCAATCCAATTTGAGGAACGGTTCACATTACTTCAGAGAGGATACGCGTGGGACAAGGCGCGAGCGGAAGCGAGCTTATATATTATTAACTAAATCATTGTCAATGCATATAACTAATTCAAGTGTAAGTCTGTGACTTTCAAATAACTATGTTTTCTCAAGTGATTACTTGTGTTTTTTTTTTAATTTTGTCTGTTTGTCTTTGGATTTATTTTAAGCGGACGTTTTTATTTTATAAAATAGATTTAAATAATAATTTATCATTAAAAGCTCTGTATCATGGCGAAGTTTTATTATTTTTTGGTAAGATTTGTATAATTTTAACTGTATTTGTATAAGTTATTGACCTACTGATAACATCTCATTATGTTAATAACTTGTTATTATTACGTGGCTTCCAGTAAGAGTCATTTCTTTGGTAAAATACTAATTCAAGATCGATAAGGAAGACACATAATGACAAAGATCTAATATTATAGTTCGTTATCTGCTTTGCTGTTGAAGCTATGATAATGATAAGATAAAGTTTGCGCCCCGAAGACGTGGGTTGGTTATATTTTCTTAGAAATGTAAGCATTCTTATAATTAATTAATGGATTGGTGATTTAAAAAACACCCTGTCGTCCGATTGATATTAAGCGTCACTAAAAATAAACTTCAAATCTTTTATCTTGCACCAACCACGCATCCGAAGGCCTCGGAAATAAAAATGAAATGTTGGACGGTAAAATAAGACGTCTTAGTATTGTCCTAAGGCCGACAATATACCGAGTTTAATGTCTTTACTTGAAAGCATACCCTTTGTACAACGAGCTTTAAAACTGAACTACTTCATTCAATTTCTCTACAACGGTAATGTGAACGTTTTATGAGGTACCTATGTCGTTTGGCTATTTACAGAGCATTCTTTAGTTTTTTTTAAACTGATTAGAATATTATGCTGGTGCAAGTTGGACCCTAGTAGGACTTGGAATAAAAGTATTCGTACTGTAATGCAGTTGTAATACTTAATCGATTTTTACCGTAACTGTAGTGAGCTTTGGGTAATATTTAAAGTTTTTGTTATTTTTCAATATTGTACATAAAATGGATACATAGTTAATTATGCTTAGTATAGTTTTTTGCTTTACTTGTGCTGTGCATTAGGTAAAATTCCTTTATTCTAGTTCTAGGATTGTATGCATTGATTACAAGTATGATTCTTGCACCACTCTAAGATTTAGATATACATATTTCAATTTCAATAAGTACGTTACCTAATGAAATTAATTGAAAATATCATATGTTATATAGATTATCTTTTGTTTTATGTAAGTACTGCTTGTGTTATAATTATTAAATCAAATAAATTTATTTAACTTATAAACATTCATGTGTTCCTGAGAAAAGGGTCTTGTTAGGTCGACAATATCACGTGTTTTCCTTTTGTGATACGTAAGAAGTAGAAGCTTATGAAGTTACTGAAACTAACTTCATCTTACCATTATGCAAAACAAAAGTCGAGTGAGCATAATAACCCATTGCGTTTACTTTGTAGTAACGAAGGAAGTTGGCTTTTTTTAAATTCGTATTAATAATTATTAAGAATGAGAGAGTTTCATGCATGTATTTTTAAATGCTGGCACTTATCACCATTACAAATGAAGTAATTGTGAGCGTTGCATAAGTGCTTCTGTTTCGTCGCCGGTCGCCTGAACATTTTTAATTACGCAATTTCGAAAGTGGACAAAAAATTTTGCGCCCGTTTTCACGAGCTCCATAACTTTTAATTATTATTTGAATTAAAGTTCATTTATTTGTGGAACGTTAAAAGCATCCAACTTTGTTTTTATGTAAGCAACTACAATATACCCATGAAATGACATCAGTACTTTATTTCAGAGACAAAGTTTAATGTGGTAAAGTAATTCGTTGTATAGGTATTATATTAGATTTTAAGAAGACGATTTAGTTTTAACTTTATAATTTGTCATAATGTAATCCAATTTTCGTGTAATTCAATTTTTTTTTGACAGAACCGAGTCCGGGAGCCGCAGCAGAAAAAGCTGAAACCGGTAAGTGGCTCAAGTATGCCTCTCTGACAGAGAGTTACATATTTGTACCTTTTGCCGTGGAGACCCTTGGGCCATGGAGTCGCAGTGCCAAAAAATTTTTCCGTACCATTTCACCGCAGCTTGTTGCCTCGACTGGTGACAGAAGGCCTGGCTCATTTTTTGCGCAAAGGATCAGCCTGGCTGTCCTGCGCGGAAATGCAGCCAGTATTCTTGCCACCATTCCACGTGGGCATGATTTGTATAGTTATTAGGATAAGTTAGCTTAAGTTCCCTATTGTATCCATTTTCGTTAATTTTCATTAACTTTTCAACAATCAATTTGTATAGATGATTTTCTTTTGTATTTTTTTGCAAAATGTGCGCCCCTTAATGTTTGCTCCCATCCCAATATTTATCCCAACATTTAACCCTTTGGTAAATCCACTGTCTCTGGACCAAATATTTTAAAATTATATACTTTGTTTGACATTGAATTTATAAAATCACAACCTGTGTTAGAATCGTGTGAGAAAGATGAAAAATCCTCAAATAAATCGGTTTTAAATTTAATTCCCCTCTGGTCCCGGGGGCCTGGACCGCAATCTTCAGTTCATTTCCAGCTTCGACGCCTTATTGTTAGACATTCTAGAACATTCCACTGTGGCTTTATTGATATTCTATTTTCGGAAGTAATTTAGTGTTGATACAGAGGTGTTCAATATACATGCGTCTTTTCGGTGTTTTTTGGTAAACGGGCTTCGTTGTTACACGCCTCGCTTTGTTGTAACTTGTATTATTATCAGCCTATTTTAACGGCCTATTAAAGGACCTCCCTCTGCATATCACTATATATTATATAATAATTCTCTATCTGACACCCGCGAATTTCACAAATTCCGCGAGAGGTATTGAATATTGTGAGATAAAAGTAGCATATATAGCTCAATAACCTCCTCTATCGTCTAGTGAAAGTCCCTTTAAAATCGTTACTAAAAGCACTTGAGAAATTCCAGGTACTTTGTAATCACAGACAGACACTTTACATCCATAATTACATATTTTATTTACATTGTGTACAAAGTGATAACAAGGTATTTCTGCTGTGAAGTCATTTTAGTTTACGTGTAAAATAAATATCAAACACTAAAGTGTTTTTCAGATAGGTACGGTGACACTCGCCTGTATGACGTTCTTAATATTATACTGTATTATCGTGCAACGATCTGTCACCCGAATCATCCTACATGAAATTAAATACTAATTTGACCTAAATTTTTAATTTGACTTATTTGAAAACAAATTCCTATTTTATTGACAATGTATGACTAGATACGTTTTAGTTTAGTAAATACGTAAAATTCACAGAAACGAGACAAATTTTAAAATTACAAATCCACCCGAGCTAGGGATGAACCTTGAATTGGATTTACCCCGACGCAGACCGCCGAGTTTATGACATACAATGGAAAAGACGAGACTTGTAGCTTTGGTTTTAATAGTTTTTCCTATTGTATTTTTTCCTCTTGCATTTATTTATTTATTGGATTTAACAATTTTTAATATTTTTTAACAATAATAAAAAAAAAAATGTAAAGAATTTTTTTTATAAAAAATCTGCTCCTCCACGTTGGGGCTTTTGAGTGATCAAGCAACCGTTTGCTTTTTTTTGGAAAAAAAAACTTCGTATACTATAAAACTTCTTATAACGATAATATTTCGTAGTTTGACTCGAACATTGTGATTCTAAGCCACATAGGCTAACGACAAAATCAAAGTAGGGCTGGTTTTTCATTTTTTCGTAAGATTAACACAGTAAGATTCGTTGAAAGTTCGTTCGTGAAGTTCGTAAGAGTAGTACTGTCAATTTGTAAATAATTTTTCTTTTTCACAGAGAATGACTTATCGGTAAATCTCAAACGAAAATATAAGCTTCGCCGGTCTTAGTTCAAGAAGTGACAATCCTCTGATCGGCTTACAAAACTTACAATGGTGTGAATTTTCTTCGGCCGCCGCCTTCCAAGCCGTTGTTGGTTTAGGACTTTTGCCCTACAAATATTTACCTTCAATAATGCCTTGCGGTGTGAAGGTGCTTTGTTTATTCTTACACTGAATTTTATATTCCAAGTTTTTTACACTCTGCAGAGTTCAATATTTTGTTTGCTCCAATTTAAAATAAGAATTAAGTAAATCATGTCGCTGATACCACTCCAGTCACAGGGTGTAGACAGAGAACCATAGAACGTCGTTTCACATAGACGAATATTTGCATCGTTCATTTTAATTAGGAATACGATGTTTTGAAGAGATTTAATGTTTATTAATTAGTTTATCGTCTATTTATTAGGTACTGTAGTCCGAAATAAAAACTCGGAATTGAAAATAAATATGACTTCAAACAAATACCAGTGGTGTTAGCTTTAGATATTAGAATGGAATAAGCCTCTATTATTAGTGATAACAATAATTGACAAGTCTATGTACCTAGTCTACGGAAGATAAAATGAATGAACTCTGACCTTAATTTTGAGAGTGACAAAATCCAAATCGGCTTAGCTGAGTGAGCCGTGCATCGGAGTGAGGTGTCTCGGCGTCGTCGACTTACCAGCAGATGTTGGCTTAGGACGGCTCATACTTATTTACATACAATAAGGCCTCATTCGCACGAGAGTTAAAAAAGCGATGTGTTAAAAAACAGCGATGGCAGGCGTATATGAAGTGGAATATGGTCCATTTCCAATGCCCAAAAACGGAAATGAAGTTCTTAAATTATATTTTTTTTAAGAATATTTGCCATATCTATTGTATATGGCCAACTAATCGTAAAAGACTGTGTACGCAAAAGACCAGCGAACAAGAACGAACTTATGACCTCTTGGCCCTTTTACTGCAGAGCTACTGACGCTTCAATATTGCCCTGTAAGATAAATTAAAACAAAGATACCATGTGGTAATTAAAATACAAGGACAGAAGCGGCAAACAATTTGTACAAGTAGGTACTCAATTTGTGTAATTCCATGCTATTCCATATCCATCCAAAGTGCGCTTCAGAAGTTGCATAACGTGCAAGTTCGGCACGAAACGTGTGGAGCCTTATGAACTCTCACAACTTATCATTAGTTTGAAGTTAACTTGGTGTAAATACTTACCTATAGCCTTTTGTATGGGAAGCAACATTGGCGCATGGTGGAAGATGTCTACAACACCGTAACAGAGCTTTAACACTCTGAGAACAATGAGAAGAAGGCCAATAAATTAATTCACACATCTTCAAAACTCTTCTATAGCTCCACAAATCTACGGCACCAATCTATAATGATTGATGACTTGGATGCTTGGATGATTGGATCAGCTTCCACCTTCACACAGGAAATAAAACTATAAGAAATTGTAATGTTGTCATCAATTGTAAATTATAATACTGTATGATTTGTTTTAAAAGAGCAACTGTTGAGTTTCTTGCCGGTTTCTTCGCAGCAGAACCTGCCTTCCGAACCGGTGGTAGAATCTTTACAAATAGTCAACCGACGTATAAAAAGTGCTTGTAAACTGAGGCTATTAGAAATAAATGAATTTTGAATTTTGAAGAAAAGGAAAAAGTGTTTAACAAAATTCTATAGCACCACTTAGTTGAGAAGTTCTGAATCTACAACTATCAATCGCTAAATGACTATTTGCTTAATCCATTTAAAAATATCCTAAGAAAGATAAAAATATTGTTGTAAGACTTTCTTATTGTAGCTTGGCAAGTTTTAACACTCCCGATGGTCTGCGCGGGCCGGGGGACGTGTAGCGATGAATGAAAACCTACGATTGATGCACCTTACTTCCCCGCACGCAGTCTTTCCCCCCGTCACCCGCATATCATGGGAGTGTCATCAACAAACTTGCCAAGCTATAAGTCAGTAGTGTACGCGCCTTGGTCTAAAAATCCCAATATGAATAAACAAGAGTTGCAACCAAATAAATTAGGTACCTACTTGAATGGAAGAATTATCGTTTTCCGCAGTTAGTTGACAAACAATCGCGTTCAATATGTCTGTTTGTGCCAACACGCGAGCTGTAAGAGCCGTAGAAGCTCCAGACTTTCCAAGTTCGGGAATGTGCAACTTTGGTCTTAGACTTACGAGAGCGTACGACTTGCTCGAGGAGTTATCATTAATTTGGTGAAGCTCCAAACTATGGATTAGTGCATAGTTCTGGGTTGCTAGTAAATATTAGATTAGGATTGTTTGAAAGGATCTCGCATATCGGTTTATGTTATTACTAATAACAATTATTTTGTATTGCCTGCAAATCAAGTGGACTTTTTTCGGAACCAAATTGCACTCACTGCGTTATATATTCTTGTTTACAAAGAAAAGAAAAGGGCTCGTCGTTCAATGAACCATGTTTTGTTTCATTGTGTTTATGTTGTAGGCTTCTTAATGTGATCACAGTAGCGTCACCGGACTGATGCAAGTGATGTCAAGTCGATTACCGTAGTACCGGCGAGCGAGAGTGCAGACGACCGATGATTGATGCAGTTTCAACTTATTCATTGTCAGTCCTTTATCAAATCATACAGTTTACTATACACAACTCAACCAGCGTAATTTTAACCGCACGAGACGAAATTAAGGGCTTCAAGTCTGTCTATTAAAAGCTCTGTCTATAGTTGTAAATTAAAAGTTTTCAAGAAAGTATTAAAATTGCTAGTATACAGTATCCGCTTCTAATTATGTTTGATGCAATTATGTTTTATTTAAAAAAATAAAATATTTTTTATATTTTAATTAGAGCTGACGATTGAAGCTTAAACGAACTTCGCAACTTCTCCATTTAAAAGTTTTAGGTATCAAATACAATTTTCAAAATAAATGCAACATTCACTCCTCTACCACGTGAAATTCATCGTAGTCTGACGCTTAGCGTTAAAAAATATCGTTAGACTATAATATACTAAATGTATAGTTTTAATAGCTATATAGCTATTAAGGGTAAAATTATGATGCAGATGAAACTGCAACACCAAACTGTATCCCCCGATTTAGTTATCATTTATTTTTTGAATTGTTTACAATGGAAGCAATTTGAAGGCGTGTTGTGGTCAAAAACTCCCAGTTCGTTATATTACGTAGTAGAGTTGGTGCTGCAGGGTAGCGCGGGTGTAATGGATTGTGAGCGAGGCGCTCGTGTGGACGAATCTGCCTTTATACTCCCGTGTCATCGCGTCGGCGCGAGCCACGAGCGGGAGCGAGCCATGCTTATTGAAAGTGGCGTGAATTTCATACATTCTAAAATGCACTGCCTATCTTAATTACAAATCTGTATTGGAACAGGAATGGGGATTATGTCAAGGTTTAAATATATTGATTTTTATGAGCCATTTAGGTAAATAAAGTCATTATTAACTAATTAACACAAAAAAAAAACAAAGACTGTCCGAATATTTATAAAATGAATAAGATTATAAAATTTCAAAATCATTTTATAAACTTTTAAACGTAATTAGATAAAAAATCATACTTTTTACCTTGCTTAAATTCAATGTGACGTCCATACAAATCTAACGCTTTTACTGAGAAGTACTACTTTTAGGTAAACTTGCTCTGAACACAAGCCGCATGGCTGAGCAATGTATGAAATATCCCAGCGGAGTTAGAATAGCTACACAGTTCAGCTCGTGGCAATGTTAGTACAAACTGAGGTTTGGCGCATACTTAAATGATACTGAATAAACTGGTGATACGAATATCTCTTAACACCGCCTAAAGTTCGTTCGAAAACGAAAAGATAGTTCTATTTCATTGTTTGTTTGGATATGCTTTTTAGTATAGGTAATTCCTGTAATAAATTAATTATAAAAGCATTGCAATACCACAAGTATTGCAATGCTTGGAATTCTTTATTTTCTGAACGTCAAGTAAGTAATCAAACAAGCTGATGGCCATGGTATAACCACCATCTACGAGTATATCATAGCAACGCTTAGAGTTGCTACACGGAATAACTTCCAATGAAATGAAATGAAACATCTGCCACACAAACCTTCGCACCAATATCGCTACCGCGTATATTTTGAGCCACATTTTTGTATCCGTGATAAACACTTAAAGTTGACAGGATTTCCTCAATGTGAATTTTATTCCCAAGCCTGAATTTCCGCTTCTCAGCCTTTAGCCGTTTTGCAAAATGAATAATATTAAAAAATATATAAATTTATTCTAAAGTTGGTAATATTATCAACTAAAAATAACACTTGACCATAATTTAAAAGTGCATAAATCAGAACGGTATGTTGTGTTATTTATATTTTTTTGACGTGATAACGTCTTATAATTCGATGGAGCTGTAAACTCGAAAAAAGATGACGTCATGCATCGTTCTCTCGCTCTAGGGTTGCCAACTTTTTGTATAAGAAATAAAGTATATTCTGGTCTATGAAGATTAATATACAGTATTTTAGAAAAAAAGCAACATTTTCTATTGAAAAATGCAACCATTCCAGCAGTATTTTCTTATGACGTGAGTAAAACTCTTCTAATTTTTACGACGTACGAGTACATTGTACATATTGTGTAAAAACGTATGTTGCTGTCTTTCGGTTGTGGCTTTGTTATAATCTATAGTACTACATAAGAGTCATTAAGATTCTTGCAAAAAAATATTTAAATCACGTTGTAAAATTGTAAAATTCTGTAACCGGCCGGAGAAACAAAAACAAATTTACAAAACGCATTGCAAAAATGTCGAATACAAACGTTCCGAATCAAAACAGAATCACTTAGCAAAATAGTTTATTTGAAACCTCGCAAAACAACAATTGGTTCACTCGAGAGTTCTATACAAATATCCAAGGAAAGTCCAAACAAAAGGCAGTACAGTGTATAGCTGCTACAAAATAGCTAGCGGAAGTGAAATCTGGTGGCAACAATCAAGGCTTTTAATGCCAATTGTCAGATCAACTGACGCCTGCCCGCTGTGAAAAATGGCTTCCATTTGAAAAGGAGCGAATGGATTCGCATCGCATCTTTTGTGTCGATTTTCTCCGGATATTAAAAGCGATGTTTTAAATCTGTTTGAGTAGAGCAAGGTCTGGGAGTTCATCGGGGTGAATCTCTATTGTCTACTCATTTGTGCTCTGGTAGTTCAGTAGTAAGTCTATGCGGTTCCGAATCATGAGACGTTCGGCCCGACTCGAGGCCAGGCTATGAAATATAGAGGTCATCTTATTTCCGAGAAATTCTCAACATCAGTCTAGAGTAGTGTAATATGTATTGCACTTCTGTGACTCGGAGAGTTAAGCCGTCGATAGTGATCTGATTGTTTGATTTATTTGACTAACATTTGATAGTGATCATTCCGAGACTAGGTCGCTAACTATGAGCCTCAGAAGAAGGCTCAGAGTCACACAGCGGCTGATATGATGATGATGATGATGATGAGTGATCGTTACGACCCATCACACCAGAGCAGCGTAGCGGGGTCGAGCGCCAATTCCCTCTTCTGATAGAAGGGAAGATGCCTAGTGAGCCAATAGAATCAGAATGTTGATGATGCATCTGTTGAATGGACCAACTAGGATTACGTCCACGATCCCATAGTGTTACCAGAGAATACTTATGTACAAGTAGTTACTATAAGTGTTAACAAACTCAATGCACAAATCAGCATGTTTGCTCTCAGACTCAAGTTCAAGTCTCAAGTTGGATCAGACTTGCTACAATAGCAAGCACAGCTTTGGTTTATTAAGAATGGATTTACATTTTCTTACTTATTAACCCTTACTTTACTATGTTCGTGTGATTCACGGCCTCTAAGCCGTGGCTAGTTACCACCCTATAGGCGAAGACGTACCGTCAAGACATTTAGCGTTCCGGTACGATGTCGTGGTGAAACCGAAAGGGGTGTGGATTGTCATTCTCTTAACAATTTAGCCCGCTTTCATCTTGGATTGCATCATTACTTACCATCTGGTGAGATTGTAGTCAAGGACCAACTTAAGAATAAAAAACCCCCATTTATTTTCTACAATGTTATTGTTATCAGTTCATAATGTTAGTACAGTAGCGCTAAAATGCATAACCGCGAGAGCACAGTAGATATATTACAAGCAGTATAATAACTCGGCCATATTTTTGAAATAAATACCTACAGCCGCGCGCTCCGTAAACATGTGATAGGGCTGCCTGCCTCCAGCATTTTAATTACATTTGCCAACTTTGTGTTTCCATTTAGTTATGTGATTGTAAATATACTTTTTTTTTAAATAAACAAATAAAATACTTTGTAAATTGTAGTAAAATAGGAAGTGATCAATAAAATGCGTGTTGTTTTTTGATTGGTAGATTTAAATAAGGCTGATACTAATCAATGATCTTAAAGGACCTTCATATATTTATTTTGGTGATGCCATCTATCTATTACCACCACACTAGGAGACCAAATAATAAAAAATCGGTCAAGTGCGTGTCGGGCCACGCGCAGTGTAGGGTTCCGTAGATTATGTTAGCACTTTAACCCCTTATGTAATGTACAAAAATACCGATAACGATACCCCCACACTATAGAATAGACGATAAAAAATTGACCCTGACTTGGCATGTAGGGAAGGAACTACAAAAAACAAATTGAGATTGACCGGGTTCGCTAGTAGTTTAATAAAAAAAATCTGGATAGGTATATTGATATCAGCTGGCTCTTTACTTTTTTTATTCAAATACATTAAAGTATGAGCAACACAATAATGTTGTTAAATTCAAACAACTTCTTTACGTAACTTCTTTATTACCTTAAAATACAGGTATACAAAACATACATGTCATAAGATTTAAATCTATGTATTACATAATAATCAAAGAAAACAACCTAAATGAAGAAGTTAATAAATAATTATTTAATAATATTATATTAACGTTTACGTCATTTACCTATTTACACAATTTTATCATTTAAGCATTTATTTATATATATATTTATTAAATTATGCCTTTAGAATACAAAATATTAATCAAACTTTATAAAAATAATAACTTTTTTCCTAGTCGTCATAATTAAAAAATCCAATACACTGCGTTCGTCACCGCGGCACAGTCGCAACGGTCTTCACCCCACGATCACCCCACGTACGAGCTGCGTAGGTATAGCTCGCGTTTCGACCTTTAGTATGAAGTCCAACTACTGCTTGTAATATATCTACTGTGGCGAGAGGGTGCGGAAACCAATAAAACGCATCACATTTGGTGTAATTCAAAAGCAATTACTGCAGGCCGAGTTGCAGTGTGTGGGAAATAATTAATAACCAGCTAGACGCTGCTCGCTTCCACTTGGCGCCGCCTAGTAAGACTCATCAAAATAAACAATAATTATTAAAGTAATCACCATTAAGTTTTATAATAATAGGGTTTATTAAAACACGACTGCAACGTATGAAGTGATTTTTATAGTAAAATCTTGATTACTAAGACATCAACACACAAATTATCTAATTGTGTACCTATTCGTGTGGGTGCACTTAATATTTATATTTTTGTAGTTTGTGTTTTGGATCACGAGGTTCTGAAATATTGACATACTATTCATCCAAGAATAAATATTGAACCCGGAATTGAGAAGATGTTACACACCCAAACCCCTCTCTATGGAGGGGGCCTGTCCCTGTGTGGTGCTTGAAATATACTGATATTGATGTATGGCATGTGCTTCATAAATCTACAAAATGTTTTTTTTTCTTTTATCGAAAAATAAAGAAATTATAGACAATATTACGAAAAAACAATGGATAAGATTAGCCTATACTATAAAAGCAAGTCTTAACAGAAAATACCAAATCATTACCAAGTGCGTCATAGGTCGTCCAATTTGTGATTGTTGGAACGCAATTTTGAACGCATTAGAGCCGAGGGTTCAATTGAAACATAGCGCGAACGCAATCGAACGCGAGATCGCAGCGCTCAATGAAAAGCTGAGTGATGCTCAGCGCTGAGCGCTCAGTGCTCAGTGCTCAGCGCTCGGCGCTCGGCGCTCAGCAACGAGCTATTGCGTCGCTAATGAAACAATGCGATGCAGATTCCATTTGTGATCCATATTGCTGCTGAATATATTTAAACGCATTTTATGAAATAAATTTATACTTACCTTAGTTTACTATTAGTACTACTTAGTTTTTATTTCATTTTGTTATTCTCAACGAAAAACTGACGAATGCAAAATAACACACATATTCAACACTAAAAACACTTTTATTGTTCTTATTATCAATTAAATATTTTAAATTAATAACAATATAAATTGTAAAAGTTACACGAGTAGATACTTATTACAATAAAACTACAAGCTGTTTGTGTGGTCGTTATTTCGATTCAGTTGTATGCAGGGTGGCCACGTGACTTAACGGAAGGGTGTGGGAAATTTTATACTCTGATAAAATAGCGGATGGCAATTTTATATTCGCCTATTTAATTTATTTTTATTATACCTACTTTGAATTTAATTTCTATAGGATGCCAAAAATAAAATATCTTTACAAGTTAGCGCTTGACCTCACCTCACCTGATGGTAAGTGATGATGCAATCTAAGATGTAAGCGGGCTAACTTGTTAGGAGATGGTTGAAAATCCACACCCCCTTCGGTTTTTACACGGCATCATATAGGAACGCTAAATCGCTTGGCGGTACGCCTTTGCCGATAACTAGCCACGGCTGAAGCCTCCCACCAGCCAGACAGCCAAAACATTGTATCCTGATGGAGTTTGTTATGTCAAACAACGAAAGAATAAGTTACTTTGGACATTCGATTTATAAGCATAACTCTTATGTTAAAGGTATGACCACACTCAACACTTTGCCTAAAGTCATACGTTCGAGTGACGCGGTCTGGTCGTATCGTATTGTAATAATAAAACATCCCGCTTTATGCAAACATTGTTGTAGATTAATTTGTCTGAGGATTGGACCGCCACAAGGAGATTACGTTCATTTCCAATTTAGTTTGGAGAAGGTATTTTGCTTTGAATTTTTCATTTTACTGGTTCTGGATTTGATTCACAGTTATTATGGATTATATATTATTAGGAGACGCCGGCGACTTTGTCAGCGTGGAAATCAATGTAAACATTCATTCCCTATTACACCATTTTAGGGGTTGAATTTTAAAAATTCTTGAATCATCTTATATTTTGTATTTTTTTATGATTTAGAAACAAATGATTAAAACTGTAACTCTAAAATTGATTCCAAATTTCAAAAAACTTTCGTCTTTATAATAAATTTCACCCGCGTGCTTCCCGTTCCCGTAGAAATACGGGGATATTGTATAGCTTTAGTTCTATTATGTATGTAGTAGTAGATATTATAATTATATACACTCGGTATAATCACATATTAAATCGGTTCAGTAGTTCCAGAGCCTATTCAAAACATACACACAACAATCAAATCTTTAATTTATAAAATATTAGTATATGAGTAGAAGCATAGATTATATTATTATTATTCTCAAATTCCTCAGAAAGATCAATTTCAGTAAGAACTAACTAATTATTAAATCGATTTTTATTATCATTTCCATCACATTTTAGTTTCCTTGTACTTGTGGTAGTTAGATGCCACATCCTAATGCTGACCAACTTAATACATTCGCACCTCCGTGTCCCCGCATCCACCCGTCCTACGAGATTTGTGGGCGAACCCGATTAAATATCGGTCGCGGATAATAGCGGACATTTGTAGTTGTACCCCAAACGTATTGCGCTCAGTCTGGGCATGTGTGTTTACTCCCTCACAATGTTGCTTAAGAATACTACAGAAGTATTATATGTATAGTACAGAAGTATTGTAATCCTAATAAATAAACATGATCTTGTTAATAAAGAATAATTTAATTGTTAAGTAAACTAAGGCTCGGATTGGAATGAACTTCAAAAGATCATGGATTCAATATATTATATCGGTTGTCGCATTGTATTTAGTTCGTCTAGACTAGAAAGATAAACCTAAAAGAATATTTTTGTGCTGTCTTTTAAAAACATCGGTTGTTATTTTTGTTCATCCGTCTGATGATAATATGATGCACTAACGAAAGGTATTTCCAAAATTCGGAATGTGTTGAGGTAAACGCCCTTCAATTCAGTGCAAGCGGATAACAGTCGTCTGTGCTGATGCACAGACGAGCGTTCAAACGCTGCGTGTTGCACGCTCGACGCTCGTGTGTCATCACATTCCGTTAAGCTGTATCGTTAGCACAGTCTTCAAGTACTTTTTTCTTTTGACTAAGATTTTTAGCAGTCATGAAAAAATATTAAATACATTCAACTTAGAAACAGCATGTAGAACTACATGTTTAGTTTTTGGCAAACATCTCAGGAAGTACTTATTGAGATTTTTTGACTTAAAAAAATAATTTGAAGAAAACATTAAAAAAACAAAACTAGTTCTAGTTTTCTCGGAGGTGTGCCGACAGACTAATTACGTAACAAATTTTTCTTACATCTATATTAAAAGCTGTCAGCACAAACATAACAAAACGCCCGTCTGAAAAAATACTAGAAACGATACGGACTTTTTTCAGCTCAAGATAATAGGCTACGATTTTATCGTACGTTTACAGAGCTGCCTGGATGGAGAGCTCATGGTGCTAAATGTGAATTAACTTGACCATTGCGGGGGCTATTTACATTACAGGACTATTTACATAGACAGGAAGGAAAAATATCTTTGGTTCAATGGTGGAGAACAAAACTATTGTCCTTTTAAAGACAATTTTTGTTATTTGACTAGCGAAAATCAGTAGAATGTAATATAATATATATATTTCCTTGTTTCTGGGATTGTTTCTTGCAATTAAAAAAAAATTTGCGCGTTCGTGGCTTGACAACAAAAATAGAACGGTTTGATTTTACAACTTTGGAAGCCTCCCACTCTATAAGGTTACGTTCAAATCGTCCGATTTTTGAAAACTTTTTAGCTAATATTTAGCCCAATTTAACGCTGGCTGAGCAGAAAGTGGTTTTTTGCGCTTATATTTGTTGGAGGTACTCAACATCATGCAAGTAGTATCCTCCCTTAAGTTCAACTGATGTGATCTAATGAATCCCAACATCCACCCTTCGGCTCCTCTACTAGAAGTAATATAAAAAGGAAAATGTTATGCGACACCAGGCAGTACAATCACAGCCCCTCGGCGACCAATTATAACAATGGCAATATAAAAAGCGTAAAAGTTTTGAAAATTAGATTGCATGATAGTTAAAATGCTTTTCCAACTAGCAATGGGGTGCATCTCTCTAGAGGCGCATAGTATCTAGGGCGATTATCTCGAGGAGTAGGGGAGGTGAGGGGGGCGTTTATGGAAAAATACGGTTCCTTTACCGTGTAGCTCATTAGCTGGACCGAACCCAAAGCTGAGAGGTGGGTTTGATTCCCGGCACAGGCTTTTTATAGTTTGGAAGAGTTCTCTGGAGGAGATCATAGAACTACTACATACTTCCTTACCTCAACAGGCACTGCAGGGCTATTATTTTGTAATTGGCGAACCTTCCTTTTTGAAATCTGTTAAAAATGAAATTAAATATAGGAAAAACAAAGAAACTTTTATAATATTAGAGAACGTCTAACAAAGAAATTCTAGATATAAAATAACAGTAACAGTTTTATATTAAAGCCGCGCGGTTGTAGTGTGCAAATAATATAAATATAACTTTTATTTTCGCGTACAAACAAACATTTTATATTTCACCTGCAAACTATAAAACTGCCGTTCCAGTTTATATTTCTACGATTGTTGTTATTCCCCCGTATAACTGTTTCTTTTTGTTGTTCAAAGTTTAGAAATTCGCAGTGGCGCAATAAGCTATTCAATAAATCGGTTCGAGCCTGCCCTCGCACTAAAACACTTCGCTGCTCTGTTTGTATGACCAATAGGCTTATTACAAACGGGCCACCGATCGCAGCCATCGCTGGCAGCCACGATGACAGTGCGCCTCAGCCACAGCCGATCCTCAGTTGACTCTGCACATGCAGGCGCTTACGACGATTGCAAAGATGTCGAACTAGGCGACCCACTAACACACACGTATTCGTATGACACTGGCTCCATGCAGAACAGTGACATATCAACCCATATAGAAACTGGGACATACTGATAGAAAGGAAAATGAAAGGAAATAATGCAATTGTCATCGCCCATCTGCAAAGCCATTATTTTGGTATCTCATTAGTTCTTGTTAAATTATTAAATCTCATAAATTATGAATGGAAATTGATACACATTAATGTATCAATATTAATCCAGACGTGCTTCATAATGACAATGAGTAACTTCAGTTATGATTTTTGGTGTCTTGTGTGGCTTTTTGGGGCCTCGCAGTCATTACATTAGCACGTGGTCACAACCGATGGCACCACATCCCGCGAGTAGAGCTGGCCACAGGTGGCTGTGCTCGGTGGCCCGTCTGTGCGCGGCCTAATGCTTCTATTGTTAATGATTTCTCTTTTACACTTCCATTAAGGACAGTAGCAATTTTTATTTACAAATTATTGCAATAGTTTTTAGCTAGTTTTTAGTTTAATGAACTATTACTGTCTAGTATATGTTGCCGCCATGTTGACCCGGGCTGACTTCTTAACATGCTTTTTGTTGTCAATCAAATACATAAAATATTTCAAGTTTCGATTTCAAGCACTTTTGAAACGTCAAGTCTGCTACACCATCAACTTCCCACCTGCAAATTGTTATGGAGAATTTCTAGAAGAAACCCCGCAGTGTCGAATATGTTTTAATCCGAAGCAAGACTCGAACTAAGGAGCTCATGGTCTGTAATAAAACAGGTTAACAACGGGACCTTCGGGTAGTTAGGTAATGGAATGGGTACATGTACGTAATAACAATTGTATTGTTTCAACGTAGCCGGAGACATTTCTCTCGCGTAACACCAGCTGTCAGACGCAGCGCGCGGTGTGAGCACGCTGGAGAGCCTGCGGTGTCCAGACCTGCGTCAGTTGATATTGGTAGTATTGTTAGCCCATTCTTCTAACTTAAGTAAACTGTTGAGTTTCTTGCCGGTTTCTTCTCAGCAGAACCAGCCTTCCGAACCGGTGGTAGAATATTTACAAATAGTCAACAGACGTATCAAAAGTGCTTGTAAACTGAGCCTACTTGAAATAAATTAATTTTGAATTTTGAATTTTAAGTACAGCAAATGTGTATGCTTAGATCATGGTACCTATGGGAAAAAGCAGGTTACAAAGTTCAGATACTCAACCAAAAGATAGATTGTAATTATTCTTTGTATATTATAAATGTAAGATAATATAATTTTTTCAGTAACTGGCAGACACTAGTTTAGTATTAATTATTTGTCAAATTCTTAAAGTTTAATCTTTGCTGTGTTTTAAAAACTTCTCACGAAGCTAAATCTCTTGCAACTGGGTACAAAAACATAAATATAAACAATTACACTTTCAACAAGAACTTTTGAGTGTCTGGATGTCACAAATCCGCAACATCCCAAACCCACCGTGGTCCAAAACTTATAGCTGCCTAACGTACTTCCATGGAGCGTGGACTGACAAACTTATAATATTATAAAGAGGAAATATTCGTATTTTTTATATTTTGGATCGATTTTAAAAATACTCGTATTATGGGACGTAGTATGGGAACGGCATGCGAGGTTCTGCTAGTCTTTTGTAAAATGACGAAGGTCTGGCTAATATACGCTAAAAACATGATAAATGTAGCTGTCGTGTGTCGCGGCGGGCTGCGTCTGTCGCAACAGTGTGCAGCTGTCGCGTTGTCCTGACCTTAGCTAGGTAATGAATAGTTTATTTCGCTGACTTGTTTGTAATGTTCAAATATACATTTATATAAATAAAAAGTATGAACTTTCTGTACTAAAAAAAATATCTGCTTTATATTAAACAATTTAAACTGAAAAAAAATCATAATATCCATTGATGCGTATAAATTATTATATGATTTAGTACTAAGATAAGGTAATTATTTCGATATTCAGCCTATTTGAATGGTTCATAACATATCCAGTTCTATAATCCTTTATAGTATGAAACGAAATTTGGATTTAGACCGAACGACGCGACGAAAACCAAAGTCATTTTATGAATAGGTTCTTTGTCGACTAAATCCAACCACTTAATTACTACTAAACTATTTCTAATATATTTTTTTATATTAAAGACTTTCTATACTTACAGAAACATAGAATATGAAATGATTAAAATGAAATGAAAATATATAGATCGAATAGAGTTATTGTCAGTTGTCAAGGTGAATACAAACCATGCCATAAAATTTACTTTGCAGATTAAAGTAAAGGAAACTTAATTTAAATTACAAGTTGAAAAATTGCTTTCCTGAAAACCATCAGCGAAACTGTAATTAACTAGTAGCTTAAACAAACAAAAAAATACTTCGTCACACTAAATTGTAAGTTAAGTAATTAGAAAATGTCATCGTTTAAATTAAGTTTTAGCAATTTAGTTCTGACCACAGTGCATTAGTAGATGTGTTGATGATCGAAGAAGTCTGACAACATGGGACAACATTCTGATGTACTGTCGACAATAGAACCTTTGAACTATGTTCTGGTAACAGTCGGATTATCCAGCGTTACTCGAAGTCAGGGCAAGATAGAATATTCTTGGCATAGTTGGAAAATTATTCTCATATTGTGCATTTTATTTATTGCCAATGCTTGCAACATCTACATTAAATTTCAATACGTCATGACTCTTACCATCGTCACCTTCAACAACTCCATTCAAATGTTCTACATTTTAAGCTTCTTGCAATTCGTCGTGGACATGTATTTCATTTACTTGTATAGAAAGGATTACATGGAGTACTATTCACTTTACGATTACATCGATAGAGTACTCGGCATGCCCAACTATGCACAAATCAAAAAGAGTAATAACAAAATATGCTTTTTCTTCATTTTTCTTGCTGCCACTACTATTTTGATCGACTACACTGCGTGGCGTATAGCCTATGGTTGGGTTTTGACCACTATCTACTCTATCGATTACTTGTACCTTGCGTTAAGGATTGTAAGCTCTTTGGAAATTATGACTCACTTTTCCCAAGTTTTATTTCGACTGAAAATTGTCGGAGATAGTATAGAAGTCTTTCATAGCAGCAACAATTTAAAACTTGGCGGATTTCTCGCTGCACAGAAAAAAGATCGCCTTGACAAGTTGAAAATTATTTGCTATAATCACAGTGATGTTATTCTGTGGTACAAAAGATGTTACTTGCTTTTGCTGGAACAGTGCGATTTCATAAACAATGCTTACGGATTTCGGGTGAGTAGAAAATAATTACATAATAATTATTGCTAGTGGTTTTGTCTTTAGTTCGAATATAAATCAACAATATTTTTGTTCAATATTTTGCTGAAAATATGTCATTTTTTTTTGTTTGTTGGCAGATTCTTGTAACTAATTCAATATTTTTATTGGATATGGTGATGTTGACGAATTTAATGATCAGGCAGATGATGGGAACTAGCGTAAGTCTTCATCAAATTTGAAGTTTTTGAAGATTAAGCCGATTTCTTTCATTTATGATCAATTAAAGTAATGACAATTTAACGTCTAAAATCTTTGACTAACATAACTTAGTTGTGTAAGTTAGTGTGTTGTGTTAACAAATATTTTTATTGTTATTTTTATTTATTAGAGAACACCCCATGGTTCGGGATCCTTGCCCATGCTGTCGACAGTAATGCGGATCATAAACTCTCTCTGCGTCCTGTTGATCGGCATAAGTCGGTGCGAGCAGAACTATAGAGAAACGGAGAGAATTGTCAGTTTGATCGATGACTTGATCATAAACAAGAAAACTGGTGAGAGAGTCCGACAAAATACACTGTACGTACGTTTCAACATCTCCTGTGGATGCTCCGGTTTCGGGGTGAAATGTACGTAGAGAGTATTTTGTCGGACCTGGCTGACGTTGTCGCCTGGATTCGTCGACTTCTCGCGGAGGATAGCAAAATAAATAAATCATTATATAATCATGATGAATTTCCGCAAATTAACGCCTGCTTCTATCCACTTTTTAACAGATTCTTACGCAAATAAAAACTTAGAAAATTGCCGAGAATGCGACAAACTTTTACATGCATACAATCGTAACTCACCTTAAGTAGTTAGGTAGGTAAGTAGATGTCAATTATCAGTAATTGCGCTGAGAAATGAACTTTCATCCAGATCCAGGATCATACGGGAATATGTCGTGATAACCCTGTGGATATGACCTCTGCCTCCGATGTGTGTCCTCCCGTAGGGTGTGGGTTCGAATCCGGTCCGGGACATGCACCTCCAACTTTTCAGTTGTGTGCATTTTAGGAAAAACATAGTGAGGAAACCTACATACCAGAGAATTTTCTTAATTCTCTGCGTGTGTGAAGTCTGCCAATCCGCATTAGGCCAGCGTGGTGGATCCTGGCCTAACACCTCTCATTCTGAGAAGAGACTCGAGCTCACCAGTGAGCCGAATATGGGATGATAATGATAATGATAATGATGACGTCATAAGGTGTTCGATACTTGGTGATGAAATAACCTTACGTAAGTTTTTACGTAAGTACGTAGTATAACCTCATGGTTTAACCCGCGTAGTTCCCATTCTCGTGGTAATATTAAGCACTAGCCGACGCCCGCGACTTCGTCCGCGTGAAACTCGATGTAAACTTTCAACTACTATCCCAATCCTACCCCTAGCCTACCCCTAGCCTACTCCTAGCCTACCCCTACCCTATTCCTACCTACCCCTACCATACTTTTCTGGTTGATTTTTTACACCTTGTGTCCGAAAAACCCAAATATCTTACGGAACCCTATTTATTTCCAAAATAAAATTTAGCCTATGTTACATGTGGGTAATGTAGCTTTCGAATGGTAAAAGAATTTTTAAAATCGGTACAGTAGCTTTAGAGCCTATTCATTACAATCAAACAAACAAACAAACATACAAACGTTTTCCTCTTTATAATATTAGTATAGATATATTGGTAAGATACTTTTTCAGATCGGTTCAGTAGTTTTTGAGTTACATATAAAAATACAAATCTATAGATATAGAATTAAAAATTAACTTATTCATATTGCAGATGAAGCATCCTCGTCCTCTCTGCTGGAGCTGCGGCACCTCATCAGCACGCGGCCGGTGCAGTTCAAGGCGATGAACTTCTACAGGCTGGACTACTCGTGTTTCGTGTCAGTCATCTCCGCCATAGTCACTTATACTATTATTTTGTTGCAAAGTTTGACTTAACTAATGGAGAACAAAGTAGTGAAGAAGTAGAAGAGACACTGATATACACAAAATATTGCACAGATAAGTTAAGTAACACTGAGCACCTAGCAATGTTACTATGTGTACTGTAAAATATTGTACATAGAAAACTTAATTATAAGTTTTCTATAACTGACACCATAATTATGTCCTATACACCGGAAAAAAGTACACAAACACACTGTAGGATAAGTTAAACTTGTAGGTATGGTCCCACCGATCATACAGTGAATAGGTAGAGAAAATTTGTATGAAAGTCTGTTCTGTAAAATTCGAAGAGTCAGTTTTCTACGCGGATAAAGGTTTGTGCGTCTGCTAGTATTTTAATACGAAGGGTAAAACTGTAAGACAAAATCAACACGCTTGCTATAGTAGAGCCTCCATATTTAAACATATTTCGTCGCAAAAATATAATTATGTTTCTTATTTTATCAATGATGGAAAATCTCAAGTCTCAACTTAAGATTGTAGCTCATTAGAGCCACCCAGGACCCCACCCGCACCGCCTCGCCCCGAGTGGTTGGTATTCTTCTTATGGATTTGGATGATGCGCTCACTATATAAACTCTGTACCACAACCGGATCGCCTCGCTCGCGAGGTGTCAACAAGCGGACTGCGAGTGGACCACTCGATGATAGCTCGCTGTTGGCATGCTTGTTTCGCGTGAAATACTACTCGGAAATTCGTTGACAATGCGGTGTCCACCCGTGGTCGACTACAAGTGGACGCCTAGCGGCGAGGCGGTGCGGGTCAGGTCCCGCGTGGCTGTAATGAGCTACAACCTTTATACTGAAAATGAGTTTGTTTGTTACGCTTACACGTCGAAACCACTGAACCGATTTTGAAAAATCTATCACCAATAGAAAGCTATACTATCAGTGAGTAATGCAGACTATATTTAATCCCTGCATTCCCCCGGGAACGAGAACTACACAGGTCGTCCGCTAGTCAATAATTACATCATGTTCACTTACCTAACAGCGCAACAACTAACTCTTTCTGAGTAACGCTGAGCTTCTGATTAGCATACAGAACGGGTTCGTCGCTGAACTATTTTTGTTGTCGCCTGCAAGATGTCTTTGTCTGTTTAATTAACATTCATAGAGTTCAAGACACGTATACTCGCTGCTAGAACAACTGCTGGTGTTATTGACTATGCTAATGCTGTGACTTTGTTTTGGGTTAAATGTGAAAGAAATAAAAATAATTATAGTACGTAACTGTCTTTACTGATATTATTTTTTTTATTCTCTACAAGTTAGCCCTTGACTACAATCTCACCTGATGGTAAGTGCAATCTGACGATGCAATCTAAGATGGAAACGGGCTAACTTGTTAGGAGAAGGATAAAATCCACACTCCTTTCGGTTTCTACACGACATCGTACCGGAACGCTAAATCATTTGGCGGTATCTTTATCGGTAGGGTAATTAGCCACGGCCGAAGGCTCCGACCAGCCAACAATTGATTGAAATTTTGAAAATAGAAAAATTTCTGATTGGAGCATTGGAATTCTGATCATTTCTTTATTTATCACTCGCTGTAAGGTTTCTCATGGGTCTATACTTCCCAGCACATAGTAAAAATAAACATAGGTATAAATTACTATTCTGAAGTTCCCAGTATCTGAAGTCCTGTTGTATTACTTCTAAGTTACAAGCAAGAGAAACAAGGTTGTCTAATTGTTGTCTATCATTTCTTTAGAAACCGGGTTCCATGAATTAGTTCAATTCAGATGAATCGAGTTCTAGGTGCAACCCTGCTCCCAGTAATGTTGTTGTTCGACCCTTCACTGCGAGGGATGAAGTCAAAAGTCCAGCACTATGCCCGAACTTCACCCTTCTAGTTATTGGATGAAAAGTGTTTTATATCAAATTTAGTACGTTAAAAAAAGCTAACCCTTTGCCTTACATGGACTTACAATCAAAATAGTCTAAAAAATATATTACTTGTATGTTGCCTCAAAAAATCCTGGCCAAACTATCATTAATGACAATTATTAATGGTTAATAACAGTTTGGCCAGGCAATTTTGAGGCAACCTACTCGCAATATATTTCTTAGACTATTTTGTTTGTACTCGTATTGTAAGTCCATGTAAGGCAAAGGCTTAGGATGTGAAGATGATGACAATTGTTGTGACTAAATGAAACAAACAAACAAACAAAGGCCTTGGCCTCATGAGCCTTTTTATGCGACCTCCTTCTCCTCCCTCCCCCAATAAAATACGTTATCTATTTCAATATTATGAGTCTCAATTTTAATTTAATTAAAAAGCTGGATGCAATTTCAGTATGATCCCAGTAACACTGCGTCGAAGATTAATAGGTTTAGTTGCTGGAACAATATCCGCTGTCCTCCTGTGCATCGATTATTGCAGTTGCCACTGATATAGATACGGACTAGATACAACAGAAAATAACAAGACTATACAATGCTCAGTATTACAGTGCTCGTCTAAGGAAGTGCTACATCTATATTTATATTTGCTGACATTGCCAGATCGATGTGATTCGGTATAGTATTAATTTGAAGGTGCATAAGTTAAACGTCTTTAATATTGTGTAATGCGATGTATTGTAGTATCCACGTGTGCATTGTGCATACCAAGGTACTGCAAGGTAATGTTTTGTCAAATAGTATACCTATGTATATTGTGTAAATACTTACACTAAATTACATATTCAAAATTTGCTAATATGTTTATACCTAACTAGCGTAAAGTTTTGCTAACACAGTTACGCAAATACCAATCGGAACTGACTATCCACACATTGCTCTGCTCCCTCGCCTCATGCAAGTCCTTTGACAAAAGCGACAAAGTAGGGAGTGGTGGGCAGGACTACCGGCAGGGAATGTGGCAGGACAATAAGCCACACAACCTTTCTGCCCACTTCTCTTGCTACTTTCCACGCTACTTGTGAGTAACGGTAAGAAAACGATAAGCTACATCTTCGTATTTACCTACATTTATATATCGGTGGTTACAATCATTAAAACTACATTAGTCCTTCCTCAGTATCGCTACCTACGTACGTAAGTCCGTTACTCATGGTCGTATCGTTGTGATGTCGTACCTAATCTTATGATCATGCTAATAGGCTGCATATTATCATGATCAGCATCGCTGTATCGCCAAGCAATTTAGCATTCCTCGTTTTAGGTTAAACAAACTTTAATAACAAGAATTCCTAAAATAAACGTCACTCCGAAACTACAGGATGAATTCAAACGAAACTTCGCAAGATTTGAGGTAGCATACTACAAAGAAGGTCGTACAATACATTTTGTTTTAAAAAGAAAAATAAAAGTGATAACTCATGATAACTTCAAACTGGACAGAATGCGGTTCTCATATTATGCAAACTCAACTTCTCACAGCGCCTGGTCTATATTGATAGAATGTTTTTTTTTGTTTGCTTAGTGAAAGTGGGGACAAATAACCGAATTTCTGCAAATATACTCGAGTGGGGTCTCAAATGAAAGCGCATTGAAAGAGAATATTGATGACTTGATCGAGAGTGTATTTCACGACTTCGGGGGTTTTCAAAATTTTCAATTTTATGTTGTGTTTAATTAGGTTTTACCGAAGCAGGAACTGAGGGTCCGTATAATAAACCCGAACACACCGGAACCTAGTTAATATTATAAAAGTTTCTTTTCCTTAATGAAAGCGCTGGAGATAATCCGACATTAATCCGAGAGAGTATGACAGGGAATTTTGTAGTGGCTTCGTTACACACACTTTTGTAAATAAATAATAAACTAAGATCCTGCGGTAGCCACACATACTTCATTCTGTGAAAGCTGAAAGTTCGTCAGTCTGTGCACCTATTATATAAGTCATCACGAAATCTCGAAAACTACTTGACGTAGAAAGATGGAGCAGGTGAGTTTATATTATACTTAGTTGTCGCTAAGAAGGAATTTTGCGACAGGACCGTTTAAGGGCGAACGAAGTCGCGGACGTCTGCTAGTTTTCAATGTTTTCCTCGGCGTAAAATCATGTCCCCAATTAGGGTTGCCAGGTCGCCAAACCTAATAGCCGGACAGACCAGCCAGTTTGACCGGACATTTGTGTACAAAGGCCAGGCACCCTACATTATTGAAGATTTTTTTGTCTCAGGATTAATAGGTGCGTGAGCGACCAACAGTTGATTCTCATCGCCTGCGCTGGTTCTTTTGCGAAATGTAAAAAGTCTAACAAAAGCTGGACAAGCCGGACACCGTTGATTTTGGCCGGACACGAAAAACCTACCTATATCCGGCTTTATCCGGACGCCTGGCAACGCTATCCGGAATATATTTTTTAAACTGTCTGGCAACTGGGGGATGATGCCTACTGATATCCCGGAGAAAATATCTAAAAACTGCATTTTGTATCTAGTTGGTATATTGAGGATCTGGACCTTAGCCTTCTATCTTTAAAGCCATCATGGTCCAAACTTCATAATAAATTGGCTACTATGCTTACAATAGTAGGTAGTACGGTAGGAACATGGACTGCACTTTCTAGCTCCCTAAAATGAGGCAAGTCTGGCTATGGCTATCCATAATTTTCATCATATACTAGGAGGCGTCACGGCCTTATTATTTCTGCTGCCAAGTATCGTTACGGTCAGAAGGAAGCATTGCTGTATTCCGGTTGCCGGTGTAATTACAGGCACATGAGGCTTCATATTCTCAGGTTTATGGTATTACATTGTAGGAAACGTCACTACAGATGTGTTGTACCAAGTGCACTGTGTGAGATAATTGCTTCTGTAAATAATTGTTTTCTACAAGATCATCAAAAAGATTTTGACGATCTTGTAGGAAACAAAGATTAAGTTATAAGGAAAAAAATAAAGCCGGAACCTCTGATGAGTATTAATAAAAGTTAAATATTAACGTATACATGTAAGTTTTAAATGTGAATTTTATATTATTAACAAAAGAAATTAAAATAAACTTGGAGCACACCAAATTCAACAACATAAAATTAATTAAGGAAAACATTTAGAGTAATAAAAATTCGAGTGATGAAATCATAGTACATCTCGATCGAAAAGTTCTAGATACTCTAAAACCCAAGCTTATGCATAGTAAAATATTATAAAAACTTCCTAAATCAAATTCCAAAGAATTTTGTTTATTAGCTTTTGAGATAAGCACGGACAGAGACAACTTATAACACTATTCTTTTACGTAGGTGGTTAAAACAGACTAAGCTAAGGTCATAAATAAACAAAGAGCAGTATAAATATTTGCAATCGCTCATTAGTGTAGTGAGATAGCTGTTCTTAATAAATTAGTAATTGCTTATCCGGGCGAGCGCCGCGCGAACGAATCTCGAGATGTAATTATTCATGAAATCCTGTAATTATCCCGCGGGCCAGCCAAAGCAGAAAATGGTGATAAGCCGCCGGGAAATTAAGAGCCTCGCCACACGAACTCGAAACCGTTAGCGTTTATTATACCCAGAACTTCGGCCAACGTAGCATTTAATCTACAATACTCGTAGCTGTTACTCAGGAGGTTTTGATAGTGCACAAGATGTGTTTGTACAATCATAAGCGCACTGTTGATTCCTTCAGTCGTATAGTCGGATATGACAGAAGAGCAATACGTTTGGAAATAAAGAAGGCGGACTGCTCTCCGAGGCATAGGGCTGTAATAAAAAAGACTTTTTGTGCCCTGACTTGGGAATCGAACTTTTTGGATTTCATAATTTTCTATTGTTAATGATCTATGATGTTAAGAGTCGTTCATTATAATAAAGCTGTAATGGTTGTTTAGTTTTATAACGTAGGTACTAGGTACTATACTAAAGCCATTCTTGAGGAGTACTGTTTACTAACAAACAAATTAGAAATTAGGGTAGAAAACGCAAGTCATTTTATAACTTTTTTATTTTAAATTAATTGTTTTACGCTTATTAATCAAATTTATTTTCATTAATTTAAGACCAAGTTAAAAATAATTATTATTAGGTGTGAAATGACTAGCAATTTATACCCTTATATTTAATTTGTTTGTTAGTAAACAGTACTCCTTGAGTATGGCTTTAGTATAGAAAGAGATTCAAGCTTGATGTAGAAAAATGTGTGCTTAAATAAAAGGTACATAATATGGTTATATTATGTAACATATTTAACTCATTATTCTCTACATTCTACATTAATAAGAGCAATTAATATAAAACCAAATGGGGTCCTTAAAATCAAAATACACACATTAAACGCATACGGGCTTTAAGTAACGCGGCGTTATCGTTCGTCAGTGTGAAAACAACTTAATGTAAATGAAATCTGAAGGAAAGAAATAAATTCTCACGGTGAGTCGTTAAAGCGTACCGTTGAGCGCCGGCCCGTGAGACATCGATTATGACTTACAAAACTTTCTTTTGTGCCATTTCTAGTGGCGTGCACAGAGCTCAGACCACGAGTACGCAATTGAATACTTTATTCCACTCTATGCTAAGCCGTGATAGCCCAGTAGATGCAGCAGCAGAGATGACCTCTGCCTTCGATTCGCAGAGAGTGGGTTTAAATTGTGTCTGAGCATGTACCTCCAACTTTTTAGTTAAGTATGGTGCATTTTAAGCAATTGACATATCTCAAACATTGAAGGAAAAACATCAACAACACCTGAATACCTGAGAATTTTTAATTCTCTACGCATGTAATATCTGGTAGACTTTACATACATAGAGCATTAAAACTAACCATTCTCATTCTAAGAGGAGGCCCGTGCTCGACAGTGAGCCAGATATGTTGTTAGTGATAATTAAAAATATTAAACACACACAGACATACAGATTATATGTATTTTTCGAGAATATTTTTACATAATTATAATGATTACGCGTATACCGATTATATATCATTCTCATTGCAAGAAAAAATTTAATTATTACAAGTGTAGTAGTAGTTCTGGAGTTTGAGATGAAAATCAAACTATGGATAAAAATTAAGGAATTTCAACCACGCTAGAGAAGTCCTCCAAGTAAGTTAGAAATCGTTTAAAACAATAAAACAAAGGCATTTACAAAGGAGCAATTCGTATCTGAATTCTATCCAAGTTTCCCTAAACTGCTGTAAATGGATAGAACTGTTTCGCTAATATCTTTCAGACATTCGGGACAGTGGGCGTAGCGTGTGGAGTAGGGTGACCAAATCATACTATTTGCACACCTTAGTTATTGGGAATGGAAAAACAAATAAACATTTTTTATCATATTGTAAACGTGACCTTGAGTTTGTTTGTTTAAATAAACTTTTATTTTAAAAATCTTTCATTTATGCTATATATGCTACTCGTAATAAAAGTCGTGATAGCCCAGTGGTGGAATCCATACATGCACCTCCAACTTTTCAGTTGTGTGATGTGATGTCTGCCAATCCGCATTGGGTCAGCGTGGTGGATATTGGCCTAACCCCTCTCATTCTGAGAGGAGACTCGAGCGCAGCAGTGAGCCGAATATGGGTTGATAATGATGATGATGATATAAGCTATATTACTCGTATATGCCAGTTTTACCATGGTAAAACCATTACACAGGCGAAACCCCGGGGCATTCGCCAATATTATATTTGCTGCTACGCGAGATGGACAGCGAAGATAAAATTTCCGGTAAAATGCGCTTGTCTATTCACTCTTAATTTGAACACAAACATTATTTCATCTGCGTGGAAGAATTAATTATCTGCTAAATCTGGTGTGGTATACAATAAGCCATCCAAAAATACGTAGGTACTAGGTAAGGTTGAATAAAGTACTGTGTCATTATCACATTATAATTTCCTGAGGATGATCTGTGATCATTACGTACTATAAAGTTGACAATATTGTTATAATTGTGTGCGTATATAAATATTATTGTAAATTTTGATCAGTTTCTGTTCCAGCAACACAACGATGGGAAACCTATTTTAGTGTAAATGTCTACTGCGTAATGAAAGCCATCCGACAGCTGTCGTTTTTATGAGCGCCATAAAACTTCCATCGTCTTGTTATAGTCTCGGAACCTTAATACGAATGTGCGAATACGAGGACCTACGTATTACCGTTCTATTAATATTAAAACCCATGTCTCATGTTAGCCACTTAAGCTTAAGATGTTTGTTAGAAGTTTACCGTGTATTTCCTTTCGCACTGATAGCCCAGTGGATAAGACCTCTGCCTCCGATTCCGGAGGGTGTGGAGGGTGCGAACAATAATCACGTGTAGGTGAAGGAAAAAAATCGTGAGGGAATCTGCATACCAGAGAATTTTCTTAATTCTCTGCGTGAGCTAAGTCTGCCAATCCACATTGTCCCAGCGTGGAAGACTATTGGCCTAACCCCTCTCATTCTGAGAGGAGACTCGAGCTCAGCAGTGAGCCGAATCATCATCATCATCATTTCAGCCGATGGACGTCCACTGCTGGACATAGGCCTCTTGCATGGACCTCCAAGCATAACGATCTCCAGCCGCCAGCATCCAGCGGTTTCCTGCAATCCGCTTGATGTCCTCTGTCCACCTAGTGGGGGGTCGACCAACATTGCGCTTTCCGGTGCGGGGTCGCCATTCCAACACCTTGGGACCCCAACTGCCATCGGCTCTTCGAACTATGTGGCCTGCCCATTGCCACTTCAGCTTCGCGACTCGCTGAGCTATGTCGGTGACTTTGGTTCGTCTGCGGATCTCCTCATTTCTGATTCGATCACACAGAGAAACTCCAAGCATAGATCGCTCCATCGCCCGCGTGAGCCGAATATGGGTTGGTAATGATGAACTTTATATTAAGCTTTTTATATTAAGTTGGCAAAAGTAGATAACTAACTGCTAATGCCATGCCATCTGATATTAAATGGAAATATATCGTCTATAACCAACGATATATAACGAAGTATATATTAACCAACACGTCGTATGAAACAAAGATGATGAGCATCCCTGCTGTCTGTCGTTATCTTCAACCTGAGGTACATGTGAGGCTAATTTAGTAAGAATATCGACTGTGGCTTGTACTGTATATGTTTTCTGTGACTGTGGTGTAAATTTCATTAAGGAAAAATGCTGATAAATACGATGCATTTACAATGAAAGTTCAAGGAACTTTCATTGTAAATGCATCGTTTTTAGCTTTCATCTGAGATCATATAACGTGCCACAAACCACCTGTATAACACCCCTCTTTTACACTGCGGGTTAAAAGTTAAACCTGTTATTAGCAAATCAATTAGCGAGTGAACCGGTGTCGATCGGTCACTTCGCTCGGCTCTGTTGTTCCCTGAAATGAAATAGTGACGCGTTCACATTAGCGTATTCATTAAGAGCTGCATTGTGGTCGCAGCTCGGCGGTACAGTGGCGGCCAATAATACATAGCATTATATCAACTTTATGATGGTGCTCATTTTGTACAGTGAATAATTATTAATTATTTCGCTCGTTTATCTCATAATAATAACTGAATCATAACTGGTGCTTATTTTCAGCAATAAATTATTAAACAATAATATAACCTTTATTCTGATCATAAATAATTATTATTAAATCCGTTATTATTTAACTAAGTATTATTAAATATTTCGCGTTCTTTCGAAGACCTGATATTAGTACATTTTACAACTTCATAGGGCGATGCAAAATTTAAGAATTTCCTAAATATTTTGTTTAATTAAGTATTTAATTAAACTAACAAAATATGTAAACTATAGATGGATTTCATCCAGATTCCAAATCTAAATAGTAATTTTATTTATTTTTAACTAGGAACCGAATTCACGACTTTCAGACAACTTACAAAGCAACAATACAGCGATAGGTCGTGATATAATATTATCGAGACGAGTGGTGCGGAATATATGCGGGAGCGATATATTTAGTACGTGAGCTGAGATCAAAGCCCTTATTATATCTATATCACAGCACTTGCTTTGCGCCAGATAACACGACGATTTACCGCGTGCTTGTTGTTTAATATCAGAAATATCAAGAAATTCCAAAAAACAAAGTAACATTTTTTAAAATTTTTTATGGGACTGACTGTACAAATATATTTGTTAAAATGTTATACACACTACACAGTCCAATCATAAATCATCCTTGAAGGTAGTAAGCAAGATTTGTACAAGTTAATTTACCCCCTACCGCCCTACCCCGATACCTACCAGTCAGTCTTCCTAAATACCTCTCCTGGACTTGCATATGGACCGACAAGACATTTAACCGATTGATAAGATTTTATAAATGACACAGATCGGTGTCTGCTTGCAGATTTCTCTTTCAGATCGACTGTCTAGCATACAATATGTATGTCTCTATACCTACGCCTGAAAAGTAAAAGGTGCGCAACCGAGGAGCAGCAGGCCGCGGCGTGCACGCTGTTGGCAGCAGCGCACGGTGTAAGGTGCGCAGAACAGGTTGCGCACAAAAAACGTAACGCTGTTATTCGTTCATCGATAGCTGGCTATATATGAAAAATCGATTCCTACGGAGTAAACTCCAATAAACACAAACACTTTGTAATTGGATATTTTATCCTCCATAAAACAATTTTAACAGTAAATTAAAGGGATTCTTCGTCTCTATTTTCGTCCACATTCCTCACGTTTATGTCTCGAGTTAAGGAATTCGTTAAGGGCCCGTTTAGTTGGGCATAATTACTCGTAACCCTTTTATCTCGTCTTTAAGGGCCCTCACAGGGAGCGCCGTTGTCGCGCCAAATCAATTTCGTTTTGTTGTTTTACGCTCGCAATCCTGTTTTGTCGAGTTAATGGCTTATTTAACGTTTTAGGTGACTGCCTCTTGTACGGAATGGTTCAGGACACTCTATTGTATGAGTTGTATGTGTTTGTTTTATTTGACAAGAGGGTAAGAAGTTAGAAGTAATTCCCTCATGAAGATTTGGCTTGCTGTTGAACACGAGTCTCAGAATCTCAAAATGAAACAAGTTAGGCTAATAGTCGACTACGGTGGCTCAATGGGCAGACTTCACACTCCTAAAGAATTATGAAGCATGAAAAGAACGGTCCGATCATGAATGTGCTAGTTATCTATCTTTTTTTTAAATAATGAAACATAAATTCTTACTCTCGAATAAGTACAATCAGTAAAAAACGTTCATTCATTTCTTCATTCAATCATACATTCATTATCAACCCATATTTGGCCCACTGCTGAGCTCGAGTCTCCTCTCAAAATGAGATGGGTTGGACAACCACGCTGGCCCAATGCGGATTGGCAGATTTCACACACGCAGAGAATAAAAAAAATCTCTGATATGCAGGTTTCCTCACGAAATGTTTTCCTTCACCGTTTGAGACACGTGATGTTTAATTTCATAAAATGCACACAACTGAAAAGTGCATGCATCCAGACGGGATTCGAAACCACACCCTCCGGAATCGGAGGCAGAGGTCACATCCACTGGTCTATCGCGGCTACACGTGATAATTATTATAATTATATAATTATTTGCTTTAAACCATAATAATTATAATTATTATGGTTTAAAGCAGTATTGTATGCAAGCCAATATTAGCATTACATAGCGCGTAGATCAGTGTAGAGCGGTAACTAGACCTGCTCACGAGGGAATGAACCAAAATACACTGTTCAAATAATTATTAATACCAATATCATCATTGTCGTGGCAGTATAGGCTGCTAATCAATTTGATATTATCACCCTAAGCCCGCTAACCCGCGTTAGAACAGCGTGGTGGTTCTAAGCCACATAATTATCCCCTTTTCTACGTGGAGGGAGGCCTTGCCTTAGGCTTGACTTCGTTTGCCTTTAGACTTAAGCCGGCCCTGTCGCAAAATCTTTCCTTAGTCGTCTACTAACTACAAATTACCTTCCTGCCAAATGTCATATTTGCTCATTGCATCACCTTTCGCTTTTAATAAAATATATACTCAGAGGCATCCGCCTTTTAATATACTCGCGTCATATTAAAGTGGGCGTTTAATTGTGGCTCTGGGTACATTGTTTAATCTACTAACTATCTATTAACGATTAGGTACACTTTAACAAATGTAGAGATAAAAGATATAGCAGTTAACTCAGCGAAGCATCTTCCTGAGGTCAGTAGGGTCGCTGTAATCTCACTGAGGTTCACGCTCGGCCGCTCCTGAGTGCGCAAATGATCTAAACTATACCCCTACCTGCTACCCCGTTACCCCGATACCCCACGCACCCCGGGGTGTTCTGCTGAATGCGCTGATTACACGCGATCCCTTTTAAACATCTGGTTTTCTTCGATACGAAAATAATAGCTTTTTCTTTTTGTTCAATATAGGAAGTGGTAGGTGTTAACGACAGTTTTGCCTACTGTACAGAGTGACAGGTCGTACGAACAGGGTAAATAATCATTAATACACTAATATTATAAAGAGAAAAGATTTGATTGTTTGCATTGAATGAGTTCTAGAATTACTGAATCGATATTAAGAAATATATTATCAATTGAAAGCTATGTTATCAGCGAGTAATACAGGCTATATTTTGTCCCTTAATTCCCACGGGAATTTGAGTTACATGATTGTGTGAAACCGCGGGATGTCTGCTTGTTGAACATAAATTACTCGTACATACTTGTTGGTGGACATTATTCATGTTTATTTAAGTTTGTTATCGATGGTAAATGAGAGATTAATGGAGATAAAAGAGGAGATTCAATATACTTTACTTACTTACTTATGTCAACCCATATTCGGCTCACTGCTGAGCTCGAGTCTCCTCTCAGAATGAAAGGGGTAAGGCCAATAGTCCACCACACTGGCCCAATGCGGATTGGCAGACTTCACACACGCAGAGAATTAAGATAATTCTCTAGTCTGCATGTTTCCTCACGATGTTTTCCTTCACCGATTGAGACACGTGATATTTAATTTTTTACAATGCACATAACTGAAAATTTGGAGGTGCACGTCCCGGACCGGATTCGAACCCACACCCTCCGGAATCGGAGGCAGAGGTCATATCCACTGGGCTATTGTTATTGGGCTACTGTTTTCGTATATTTTTTTCATAAAATTAATTTCCATAATTACTTAAATATGTCGCCAACCGCATGCCCGTATGTATCTAGAATAAATGAGATCGCACTGAATGTCGCAGATAGTGAGCGAATGTATGAATGAGGGTATCTCTCCTCCATTCATCATCGTTCGTTGAAGATAACATGCGGTCAACTGACTTACATATTTTTAATTAGGTAGCCGTTTTGAGTCTCACTTCAAAACATGGTCTGGTTTTTTACAAAGACAACATCAGAAATGAGAAACCTTACTAGACGATTCTCCTCGTTAGCGCCTCGGAGAGGTTAAGTTAAGATTCCTTAGGAGGCTAAGTTACTAATATTATAAAGCTGAAGAGTCTGTTTGTTTGCTTGAACGCGCTAATCTCCGGAACTACTGGTCAGATTTGAAAAATTCTTTCAGTGTTAGATAGCCCATTTATCGAGAAAGGATGGAGAGATAGGCTATATATTATCCTCGTAGTCTTGCAGGAACGGGAACCAATTTGTCGTAATATAAATTAAATTAAAATTAGTATATAAGTTATTTTTATGATTTGTTCTCATCTCAGAAATCTACCTTCCGTATGTGTGTCATGCTGTAGTCTCTAATTTTAACTAATGGTTAAACTTGGCATGGAAGAAATGCTTGTAAGACGATGACTAATTATTATTGAAGTGAACAAACTTTAATTTGTTATTGCTTCCATTTTCAGTATATTTTTAATTCATTTACAATGTGTGTTTATTCTCGCTTTAATATAAAAAATAGTTTTGATAAATTATCATCAAATGGGAGGACCGATTTTCACAGAACTGTCACTGGCAGATAGCTGATGTTATGAAGGAGTAAAATATAAGCAATATTTTATTACCGTATTCTCACAGGAACGGGAACCACGTGATAAAACGGGGCATCTGCTAGGATTTTAATATATTATGTTCTGCTATCTTTATAATGATAAAAAATGCACATTCTTACAGCATGAGCTAAGTTCCCCGGAGTGCAGTTCGTTACAGCCCGCGCACGAGACTATGAAACATATGCTAACAAGAGCCACTCACTATCTCTAACGTGAAAAATTGTTCCAATAATGCTGCGATATTTTAAGAATGACTTCATAAACTTGCTCTCGTTCATGTTCATACGTATATATGATGCTCCTACCATAGATAAGCCCGGTAGCCAATTATAGAGTTTGGACTGAAGTTGTTTTGGAAGATAGCAGATTTCAAGGGTCCAGACCGTTCAACCGTCCAACTACATTAGGTATATATTTTTTTTCTAATTTCCTCTGCATATAATCTATATCTATATCTTTATACTTATAATAAAACTGTAACAGGTCAAATTTTGTACATTGAAGATATTTTGAAAATTTTTGTTGGATGTCATTGCATATTCCATATTGAAGTCAAAAATATTTTTTTTCGGTTTTTTCTCTGTCTGTCTGTCCGTAATTTTCTTGTCCGCGCATCACGTTGCAACTAATGAATGAATTCAAATGAAACTTGGCACGGTTTATGACCATAATACGGAAAAGGTTATAGAATATTTTTTTTCTTGCAAAAATAATAAAAGGAAATAGGAGTTGAAAGTTTATATACAAAGTCCTTCAATTTTAGTTACAAATTTAAAAATTTGTTCATAAATCATAAAAAATACGAAATATAATGTAATTTGAAATTATTTTTAATTAAACACTTATACTGGTAAAATATGGTATAATATAATACTGGTGGGCTTGAAAGTTTACATTGATACCACGCGGACGAAGTCGCGGGCGTCCGCTAGTGTGAAATAAAGCCTTGCGACCTGCTACCTTCCAAAGCCATCGCGGCCCAAGCTCCATAATTTGCTACCGTAGGTAGGTACCTACGTCAAGAGCTTGGACTGACTAACTAACAGCCTTCCTAAAATGCCTGCGTGGCCGGTTACATACCTGACAACGTCATCGTTATCAGATATGTTATTATCAAAGAAATCATCACCATTGATGATTTCGCTCTTTTACTCAGATATTATAACTTAGTAAGTCATGATATGAGACGTGTGTGTGATTTTACGAGCACGTGGGAAATCTAGGCTACGTATTTGATACGTGGTGCGGAGATCAAAGGATGTCGATACCTATTGAAACACCTACTCACCTGCGTACTGGTATGTAAGAGCTAATACACAGCTTACTATTGACAAAATGAAAGCAAAGACCAATCCTCTCAGGACATATTCTAGATGCTATGCAATTTATACGTGCAAAAAGCACTGCTTATCCTAGCTGACACTACGAAGTTCTTGGATAAATAAAATATAATATAACCGAAGCCCGAGTCCTAATCAGTAGCGCTATTCTGCAATAATATCGAGGTTACTATACCAATGATGAGTTCCTCAATGATAAAGATGCTTGGGCCATTCGATCAGCTTCCACCTTCACACAGGAAGTAAAACTATAAGAAATTGTAATGTTGTCATCAATTGTAAATTATAATATTGTATGATTTTTTTTTAAAGAGCAACTGTTGAGTTTCTTGCCGGATTTTTCTCAGCAGAACCTGCCTTCCGAATCGGTGGTAGAATCTTTACAAATACTCAACTGACGTATCAAAAGTGCTTGTAAACTGAGCCTACTTGAAATAAATGAATTTTGAATGTTTTTATAACTGAACAATGTCATTCGAAGTGTCTGTGTCTCTATATCTAACATGATACTATAGAAAAAGATTTAAACAGCAGCTGTTCAGTGACCTACTGAACAAGGTATCTATCTATATGACCAACAAGGCAGTAGTGTTTGTAGTAACACTACCTGAAAAATACCGAACGAAGTCGCGCGTTTTCTTATAAGTATATAAACCTGGTGTAGTTAGCACGAGCTCCGCGCACACACAAACTTCTCCCTCCGTCTGTTTGTCTGTAGCTCGCGCAGTATTTGCTCAGGTTCATATTTGTGTTGTCACTTATTATTTATTTTACACTTGTGTACTTAACCTCTACCATTTACTTTACATATTATTTTATATAGATGTTTTTGCATTAGTGGACGCCCCCGACTTCATTCGTATTGACTTGGGTTTTCACTGGCATTTTGTTAACTTGCATTTAATTGTTTGCTTTGTATTTACCCACTATTTATTTTGCAGAATGTTATAGTAAGTAATATGTTATCGCCGCGTTGCAACGACTTGCGGTACGGACGGCTTCAGTGTGCTCGTGGCGTTCGAGCCGTTCACATCTCTTGTTATGTAATTTTTTATGGATTACTTGGGATAGGCGGGGAGAGTGACTTGAGTGGAAAAGGGGAGTGTTTATTAACAGTCAAAGGATCCTTTAACCCTACACATAACGTTCACAAGTGCGTTACTTCATTCTCTGCCATTCTAGTCTCTTATTTTGGTTACAGTTTAATTTGTTAATTAAGTTGTCCTGACAAATATTGTGAATGATAGCCTTTGTTTGACATTAGTTTTCTTATTTTTGTAATCACTTCTAAGTCTGCTAAAAACAATTCTTGTAAATAAAAAATTTTACTTCATATTTTCTAACTGTAAGTTTTCCATCAAACTGCTACCTAAAGTTACATGTGAATAGAAATTCCCTTATTTTATAATTTCAAGTCGTGGGTAGTATGAATTGCTGTAATGGTAAGCCCAACATTGGCGCACCAAATTCTTAAATCCGAACTCAAATTGATAGTTTTTTTATATTTAACTAGCTGACGCCACTCGGTTTTGCCCGCGTGGTTTTCGTTCAAGTAGGAATACGGGGCCTACAATCTAACATTGAAATAATTTTTCAAATCGGACCAGTAGTTTCCGAAATTAGCGCGTTCAAACATACAAAACTCTTCAGCCTTACAATATTAGTATAAATTTCATGACAGTAGAACAAATATTGTATTAAATATTTATTTGCTCATAATAATCGACACTGTCTAACGTCGCCATTTAACCTGTCTCGCATCGCACATAAATATATTACACGCATCTCTCCTAACACCGCTCTGTTAGTGTTGAGTGCGTTTCCAGCTTTACTTCGCTCCGTACGGTTTGCTCAAAGTTGTCTAGTTGACTGAAGGCGCGGCGTAAAACGGGCTTAGTTGAAATTCATCAAAACTTTATATACTTACTTAGCACTTAAATATTTCATTAAAGAAAACTCTAAAACGCTGAAACCGGCTATACGATGGAGTGTTATTCATGAAGATTACAATTTTGTTCACTGTAGGTACTCGGCTAATAAATTGCAAGCTATACTTTGTTGTTGTAAGAAACACAAAATGTGGCTAATTAAAACAATGTAGGTACTCATAAAATATTTTAAACGTAATGAACAATTAGTATTTCTTTTGTAGAAAACACTATGAATTTTGTTTCACAATGTAATAAAAGTTCCGATAACTGATATATATTTAGATAAAAATACCTATTGTCTATAAAATTTGCTTTCTGTTTCTACTCGTATTACAAAAAAAATCACCATAGTCTGTTCATCACTTCATTCTTAACCCAGGGCCAGGAATTGAATTTAGAAAACGCCAAATGTATAGTCACATGAGAGCCATGATAGCCCAGTGGATATGACCTCTTCCTTCGATTCGGAGAGCTTAGGTTCGAATCCCGGTCTGCAGGATTTGCACCTCCAATTTTAAGATATCATGAAATAAAATATCACATGTGTCAAACGATGAAGGAAAAACATCATGAGAAAATCTGCATACTTGGAAATTTTCTTAATTCTCTGCAAGTGTGATTCGCATTGGAACAGCGTGGTGGACTATTGGCCTAACCCCTCTTATTCTAAGAGGAGACTCGTGGTTGACAGTGTGCCTGGTTGGTTTTAAATTTGCTAATGATGAAGCCACATAGGCTAATACAAATAAATAACAAAATTATGATCAGAATATCGCAACACTACGCGCGAGCAGAGCAAGAGAGCCGAGACAATGGCGCACTGGGTCGCGTGCTGCGACCGAGCCCCACTAATGAATCCGTGTAATTTATGCCCCAATGTTTTGATCACCGCGCCCCAAACACAAAACAATGGGACAACTCGATCAGGAATAAAGAATTGTTTTACTTTGGGGCAAATTTTCAAAGGAGGATTAAATGGCTGGTTTGCTTCGAACAAAACGTGCCCATTTCTTTGTTCGCTAAAGTGAAATTCAAAAGACCTTTCCGGGGCCTTTTTTGTTTATTACGACGGCTCAGGCGTTTCGAGTTTGAGGACTTTGGAGGACGTTAGTTCGGACAAAGGAGCGTGAAATAATGAAAACTTTTTGTTAAGGTACCGTTCCTGTAGCGGCTACATGAAGTCCTAGGTTCAACATAAGAATTAATGATTGTAGTGTATGTGGACTACCCACTTTGTAATGGTATAAACATGTATAAGCCAAGCAAGAAGGTGGAGACTCATTTGAGTTGTAGAAAGTGACGCATACAGGCGTCTGCATAGTGCAACTGTGACGACGAAGTGACTACAGTAACTAATTAAGTACATACCTACTAAATCACTGGTGTGTGCCAATAGGTACACTACAATTCGTTTCGTTACGTAAAAGTAACTAAACTAAAAAATATACCTAGTGGAAACAAGCTTATATAGGATTTAGGGCATTTTAGACTATAGATCATTCTAGAGGGCTCCCGAGACTTCACAAACAGGGTGCCATAAAAATATAGCCTATTTATTATTTATTACTATGTCCATTCCAAATTTCAGCCGAATCTATTCAGTAGTTCTTCATCTATCTAATACAATAAGGCAGTTAAAATTGGCTGGTAATGTTGATAATTGACTAACACTTCCTTTTCTATCAAACAAAATGCCTGAGATGTAAAGAGTATAGAAGATAATAGTTCAGCGAACGAATTCAAACTCAAGACTCATAACTATTTTAATCCTGTAGCTCAATCTATTGACACTTTGTTATTTGTCTTCTAACTTTGTAAGAACAACTGGTTACAAAAAAACGATTAATTTACTCGGATAAATTTTACATAGACCATAGACTGGCGAGAAATAGAAGTGAGTGCGCATCGAAACTAAACCTTTAATATGTAGAGTGAATGACCAGGAAAAGGCTAGACTGGCATAATATTAAAAATAGCCAATGAACTCCCTCTTACAAAGGGGCTACTATTTATTTTATTCGATGAAAAGTTATTGATTGGCCAGGAACTTTCCGTAACAAAGCTTTAATAGTCAATTTAACTAACAAATGGGATCTAATATTAAGTGACAAAATATCTTTCAAGTGTATCCCAGACAACACCTTGAAGAGCATGTCAAAAGACTAACCTGTTCGCATAGCTTGAGCCATCGGTGTTAAACCTCCTTTATTAATGATTGGTTCCCGCCACGATCCAACCACAGAAATCTTTACCCTAAAAACAAGTTTCAAGTAAGCACAAAGCAAAGCTTCATAGCGGCATAAATAAGAATGGCGATGAGAAATTAAAAGCCTTTGACAAAAACTTTTACAAAACCCGTTAAAAACATGTCCTGCAATTACTTCAACACCTACCCTGCGCCCGTCAACTGGATGCGTACAAATTATTAAGCATCACGAGCCGTTTACCCTTTGTTGAATTTGACCGGCAACCCTATAGGGTTAAAACCAAAACACAACATTGTTAACATAGCTATTAAACGCTATTCCAATAACAAAGACTTATAATATCTATAATAGAATTGTCCCCTACAAACTAATATAACACGCAGAGGACGAAGGCTTTGTTGAACAAGTCGGAACTGGTTAGGACAAACTTGGAAAGTTCTGCGAGCAATTGTGTAGGTACAGCGTAGGACGCGACGTCCCGTGGAAAAATACATGCTCACAGGAAAACTCTCCCGTTACGTTTAGTTGGACAAGATACAATGTCAGCGAAACGTTTAATGTACATTTACATTCTGTTTAGAATGTACAATTTTATTATTACATTTTTCTTGAATAGTGTCCAATACTTTAACATCCGGTGACATGTGGATCTGCCTGTCAATTATATACTTATATCGAATTCTCGATGTACGATTTTTGCCACACATATTTTTGTTTTTGTGATCATCTAACTTTATATTTTCAACGAAATGACATAGTTGTAGTAGTAGTAAGTGGTTACGTTAGTTTTTTCAAGACTTTTTTATATATCACACACTAACACAGTCTTTTCGGACTAGTAGACACTATTGTTGTACGGGTACGGGTACGACAACAGTGTTGTTGTTTGTTGTTGTTGATGTTTGCGGTCCCTTTTCCACTGAGCTATTGACTGGTTTACTGGTCAGTGACTATTGCCGCGGTAACTAGCAATGAAATACTTCAAGATCGTTGCCGGACTTTGAACAATTTGTATAACCATCACTTAGTTAGTTGTAGAAACACCGTAGTTGGAAGTTTGTAGTACATTGCATGACGTAGAACTCTTTAGCAGCATAAAAGTTATTCACAAAATTGATTCAAACGGCCGAAGTCGTGGGCGTCTGCTAGCTAATAATAATAACAAAGTAGGTATATGTATGAAGCTGAGTTAAATTGCCAGTATCGTTATAAATAACCGTTTCACAACTCATTAATTCATATTCGCCTTTGACACGGCGGCATCTTTGATGGGAGTTTTGTGACGAAGAAATTTCCAAAAGCAATTTACTCGCAAATTATACGAGTAGTTGGAAGTTGTTAAATTGTGACGCCCTCTGCACGCCCGTCAACGAATCCACTTTTGTGTGATAAATAATAATAATTAATACTTTTAAGTACAGTTCCTACCCTAGTTATACACCAGCGCAGCCCCTGTAGCCAAGTGGCATGTCAATTCTCTTTCTACGATCGCAAACGCTTCGAAAACTAGAAAAATGTATGGGAATGACAGATCTTGATCACGTGACCTGTCGATAGCAAATGTTGTGCGTGTATGGTAATATAACATGGTTCAGTAATTCTATCTGGCTATTTATTTTTAGCACAAAAGGGGTTATACGTTTGAATGCTATTTTTTGTTTGAAAGCTTATTGGAATGGTTTTTCAAAATATGATTAATCAAAATCGGTTCAGCCGTTTACAGTAGTGCTGTGGTTTTAAATAGAGAGTTCTACGTTCGATACGGATAAATTTAAAATTTGGTTTGGTGATATGCATAATGCATCATGCTATGTTATGTTATAGCTCGCTACGATCTTATACTGCATCTTCACTTGACAATAGGTGATATTGCAGTCAAGGGCCAACTTAGCATTGAATAAATAATAGATAAAGTTAAATAGTTTTAACAGTTCTAACATATTAGTACCCACACTGCCGAACTACCTACTAATCTGAGCTCACAGTACTACTTGACCTATTCGTAAAATTAATTAAGTTCCAGTGACCTCTGAGGTTTGTCAGACGGGTTACATCATTAATAACTTCGGGCGATGTAAAAAATATGTGACGTAAGCGTGATACGCGTTTTATTTTCAGCCTCTAATTACCCGTGACTTTGTCTGCGTCCCAGTGGGATGGAAATACAAGGACATTTTGCAGTTTAATGAAATTAAGTGCCTACATAAAAATATGTAATTTCTTGTATGTCCCGCCAACCCGCATTACTGCAGCGTGGTGACTATAAGCTCCATTTATCCTTTAAAATACACTGATAATGATGATAAAAAATTCTTATAATTTGAAGTCCACTATCGCATACAAATGTGATAGTGGACTTGAAAATATTATATGGATTTTTGTTTAGTTATCGATTGCATAAGTGTAGATTTCAGAAAAGTATTGCTTCTATCTAGCTTTCCTCCATAACACTCAAGATTTAGTGTATTAATATAGTACATTTTAAGATCGTGATCTTTTCTGTTATGCTGTTTCACACACAATTATCATGCGAAGCATCATGATGAATTGATTTTATTTACTCTACGGATATAGGATAGGACTCTCTTTTTCGATAATGGAGAGAGATAGAGAGAGACGAGACGTTGATGCGTATGTTGTAGTTTGCAAAGACTTTCATTGTCCATCTTACTTCCTAAAAGTGCGCCCATACTCAAATTTTATCTATACACCTATGCGTTTGGGTCTTAGAAATTTATGTATGTACCAAATTTTTACTAAATTTTACTTTTTACTTTTGGTCCAGTTGATTCGGAGTAAATTGGTAGTGACAGATGGATAGACGCGAGATAAAAGGGTTCGGTTTTTGTAAGCACATACGATCGGAACCCTAAAAGAAGTATTGTTCCACAAAAATGCGTTCTAGATTTTGTTTGTGATGACTGTCACGGGGTAAGCGTCCCTGTGATCGAAACGCAAAAATATTTCCCGCAGCGCCGTGATTATATGACGGGCGACGCGGATTTATCGCGAAAACAGGAAAAATACGCTGTGAGCGATTCAGTTTCCACTGCGAATAAATTTTGTTGATGCTTATAATTTACTTTGCAAAATATTTTCGGGTTGCCGTATATTTTCATCAAGTTACGGTATTAATTTAGTGAGGGTTTTTATGCTAGATTGACTTTGTTTATAATTGATAAGTTTACGCTGTTTTACTATTTCGCCGAAGAATTACTTAGTAGCGCTAGCTTAGTAGGGATACATGATACATCTTACATAATAAATATCTTTGACTGGATCCAATGTAATTTAAATTATTCAATGACAAGTTAGCCCTTGACTTGAATCTCATGTGATGTTAATTGACGAAATAGTCCGAGATGAAAGTGGGCTTACTTGGAAGAGTTATAAATCCTAATGTATACTATTATTATTAAGCTTTGTTTGTTTGCTTGAACGCGCTAATCGTGCGATCGTGTATTGGTCGCTGCGTGCATGGCGGCTTGACTTATGAAACGTCTTCGCTGCCATTTGCGCTGCAGAAACGTGAGAATAATAGACCATCAATGGCTGACTTTAAGAAGAAGCTTCTCTGGGTTTTTAAAAATGGCTGACAATGACAAGGCTTTTTTTCCTTGTACAGTAAATGTTCTGGTTTCTGAAAACAATTTAATATTTATAACGCTTAGAGTACACACACAATCGAGCTGGCGTCACCAGCGGAGCGCGCGGAGGTGTGCGCTGGCCCGGGTAACATTTTACGCCTCACGCGGAGGGGTGGACGGGGTTGTGTGTCAGCTGCTTCTGTATTACATTATTTTACATAACAAGTTTTAATCAGATTCAATATAATGAACAATCCAAATTGATTAACAACTTACCTGCAATAGGAAACATTTTGGAAAATTTTACCTCTATGTCAGTCACACAACTATGATGAATCTACTCGTACTTGAACGAATAAATAATCTATTAATGTTGCAATCACTATTACTATCAGATATCAATTCTTATGACTGGAATCAGCAAAAAGCTGCATTTGAGATTTTCTTGACAAAAAACCGTACGACCGTAAAATCGAACCATTGGACCAACAAAGAAATCCTAATCACGGATACGAAAAATATAGTAATCTTAATTACATAGCTGGGACCCAGGATTCGAATACAGGACTTCCATCCAAGTAGATTACCCGCTCGACCAACTTGGCCGTTTGTTTCTCTCCGAGTGCGAAATGCTAAAGAGAGCAATACTGCCAATCTGCAGCGATACGGTTCAGCGCTACCAACATTAGAGACGCACACTAATTGCGATACACGGACAGACATCGCACGCTCGCTCTAATTAATCAATACAATCAGCACGGCTTCTCAAACTATTGCACTTTACCTGAAATGATTGACCATACAAATTAATTACATGAATAAAACTAAATCTGAATTTTTCATTACATGTTGATACATCTAAAAGCCCTTGTATCTTAAATAGGATCATGTCATACAGTCATACAACGCATTCAATACGCCTCTCTACCTGAGGAAGAGGCGTTAAACTCCATTTATTTGTAATTTCCTGAAACCGGAACGTTTACTGGCAGAAATAAGAATTATGGAAAGTTTTCTACGGGCATACCCTGTTATAAAAACCCTTACCGTTTAAAAAAGTGTGCTCATTACCTACTCGTGGTACTTTTTACAAAAGAAAATTGATATATTATACGTATAACAACTTAGGTAACTATAGCATTCCTTTTTGTCCACAATCAGCATTTTTGAGTGATAGAACTAATCTGAGAAGCCCTAAAGTCGTTCTGTAACCCAATATGTCAATTAATAAGTTAATATAATAATAACCCAAGCATATTATGCTAACACAAATTTGCCAAGAGTATTTAGGAGAATATTTTCTAATCTTTATTGTTTTATTTCCAAACATTTACCAAAACCAAAATTATCAAAATTTATATTAATCAAAAATGTATTAAGTTTAAGCATAAATCTAGGTTCATATAAGGCTGGTACATCACTGATGCGATAGACATTGATGTGAAAAGAGTTTTGTATGTATGAATGTTTGGAAACCTCTGGACCGCACCGACAGTGTGACCCATTAATTGGAAAGGCCACAAATCGCTCGGATACCGCTCGCACTCCGGCAGATAGCTTCATTCATCTGTTGATCTTGGGCGAAGGCATGCCAAATTATCCGACACTTTACCACATTATTGATTTCAACTGCAAAATTATCGTCTACTAGCGATCCGCACCGGTACCAGCATTATGAATCTAGAAGCTACACCGTTAGTGGAACATACTTTCTGGCTTAAATATTATATTTTTAGCCAAAATAAATGCAGAAAGCGATTTCCGTCATTATTAATAACATGAAAAAGTTGGTCATTTACTGCTCCTATTAATGATAAGTACTGGTAACTGTGAAGTTTGGATTTTTTTGGCTTTGGGAGGTAAGAAGTTTAGCCCCTTAACACCTTTATCGCTAGTTCTGGTTTTATATCATGACTTGCAGACGCCGCGTGGTTTTACCGGCATGGTTCCCGTTCCCGTAGAAATGCGGGAATAAAATATAGCCTGTAGCACTCGGGTATAGTGTAGCTTTCCAATTGTGAAAGAATTTTCCAAATCGCTTCAGCATGCAATGTAGAAATGGCCACCGTGAATTCCAGATGTTTGAACAAAATGATAACATTAACTTTGGCAACATAACTTCTAGACACGAAAGACAATGCAGCAACAAAGGATTACCCGCAGGTGTCGCCACCGTTACAACTCTTTAAGAGATCTCGTAAATAATAATTACAAGGCATTACTGACTTGTTTTTAAGTGGGACTCCTCGCTAACGAGCCCAATTAGCCTACTTAAATACGCTTATAGAACAGAGCCTATTGCACATAAAAAAATCGGCTGTCTGTAAAGTCGGTTTACTGACGATAGTAGAACGCGACAACGTCATAAGAAAATACTGCATTTTTCTAAAGAAAATGTTCGTTTTTCTAAAATACTGTTTAATAATTGTCATAGACCAGAATATACTTTATTTCTTGCAAAAAAAGTTGTCAAACCTAGAGCGAGGGAAAGATGCATGACGTCACTTACATCTTTTTTTCGGATCGGCCGGCTTCATCGAATTATAAGACGTTGTCACGTCAAAAAATCTTTACAAAAGCATTTTTCCAAAAAATCGACTTTTATCACTTACGTGCTTGTTCAAATTTTTGTCGAAAGGTTTCCACTAAAAATAAAAAAAAAACCCTTAAATTAATTTCTCTTATTTCTTTGTTTCAAAATAGCACTTTATTTTACATACAAATTATAACGTATACAAATATGGGCTGTATACTGAGTGTAGCCGTATCTAATAAGGCTTCAGTACAGGAAGCCGCGCGCTGCTGGAATTCTGCTATGAGAGTGAAACAGGTCATTACGTCATTACGTCAAAATCAAACATTTTCCGCGCCGCCTGTGACCGACGCTGCAGCGTGCGATGTTATCTAGCTTTCATATGACATGCGCCCCTAGTACGATCGTTATACATTACGAAAACTACGAAAACTCGATAGCAAAAAGCACATACCTAGTACGTTACGAAAACGAAAAATCACTGACACTATGCAGTGTTTCATGTTTTTAATCATACATTGAAATGCAGTATTAAACCGCTGAATGTCTAAAATTATTTAAGATTTAAGTTTAATAATAACTGTAGTTTAATATAATGGCCTTGTTATAAAATAGATGAATTTCTTATTATTTGCCATAGTGTTACTCAAAACATGTTAGCAACGCGTCCTACGCGTCGGTTGCATTACTTCTGCACTACCCTACAACTTCCATGTAGCTTCATTCATGTTTGTTATCTAAACCGGACACACAACGACAAACATTAATTATTTATAATGTGAATAACAAGAAGAGTGAATAGGCGTTTTTATCGCAATTAACACAAAAATTCCTATTCACACACTAGTAAGACAATAATCAGCTTAGCACATTTAAAAAGTAAAACAAAATTCTGCAAAAAACAACTTGATCCAACATAGACACTGAACCCAGAATCTAAGCTGTATCTTGTATAATCTGTGACTACACCTAAAATGGCCTCCAAACGAACTCGACATCGAAAATAGTTATATAGTAAACATCGATCCTCGTACTGAGCCCACTGGCAGTCAGCCCGGACTTTGTAGAACACTCCTCTAGCACCGTTTATGCATACTTAACAGGATTATAATAATGAGAGTTAATAGCACCGGAGCCCGAAAACCGTTTACATTAATTATTCGGGGAGGGTCTCATATTGAGGCAGATTAGAACATAATACCTAACCGTTACGAGCCGGTACTTCTTCAGCGGTTTTATGTTGTGTGAATGTGAGGGGGATAATGGTGTTCTATTATTGTGCGGTTCTTGATATTAATGCTACAGAAGTGGACAAACTGTATGCGTATAGTGATACCATGTTCTTGTACTACTTATTATTATATTTTATTCTATTTCAAAGAAATTTAAATAGTACAAAACTCCCGCATAGTTTGCGAAGATATAATAGTTTTCGTTCGGTATTTCTTCTTGTAATAATTTCAATAGCCAATATTTCTAACATTTCTGTATGACGGTTTAAGCGTGATAACGTGACTGAAAAACAGCGTAACTTCCGCATCTTTAATATTTGTATGGATTCTAATATTAACTAAGTAACTATCAATGACGGCCTTAGTACGTAATTCGAAAAGTCCATGATTCGAAGCGTCTTAGTATCTCATACTAGGGGTGCAGGTGAGAGCACAACTGAAACTTTTTTTTATATATCTTCTTTTAAAATAAAATCTAAAATGTGTTTTTATTGCTACTTACATGCTCTTTGTGAAGAATAAGGGTGGTCTCCTCTACCAAAGCTGTGCGAGAAATATGATATTATGAAATTATTTCAGTATGAGAAATATTATAGTAAGAGTAACTAGTGGAGTGACGACCCCGCACTACAAAGCGCAGTGTTGGCCGACCCCCCAGCAGGTGGACTGACGACATCAAGCGAGTCCCAGGGATTCGCTGGATGCAAGCGGCTCACGATCGTGATGTTTGGAACTCCTTGCAAAAGGCCTATCTCCTAGTGGAAGTCTATCGGCTGATAAAATCATAATGATAAAGAGTATCTAATGGAAAACCCATCATACTAGAGATTTAACCGCTTACGCGTCTTTGCCAGCTGTTTAGCTATATGTAGTAAGCTCCACATTCCCTCTCCTATAAAAGACAATCTTGGGCGTTTATTGGGCTATTAAATAGAACTATAATAATGATGATGAAAGTTCTATCAAAGAAGAATCGGTATACCTACTGTTGTTCGTCTAATAGTTGATGGAACTAGCAGATGGTCATCTGTAATTGTAGAGTAAACAAGTTTTACTGTGCGATTTTTCGCCCTCAATTTAAACTAATATTGTAAAGCAGAAGAGTTTCTTTGTTTGCTTGAATGCGCCAATCTTAGGAACTAGTAGTCCGATTTGAAGAAAGTGTTAGATAGCCCATTTATAGAGAAAGGCTATAGAGTGTTAATATACTCTATAGCCTTTCTAATAATATAATTATTATTTCCGTACTCCTAGTCAGCTAGTACAAGATAATTTATGATATCTTTTAGATAAAAATATAGCAAAACAAATCCAGGCAAGAAACATCTGGGCCATTGCACAGTTGTAGTGGAGTGTAGGCCTTATTAGCCAAGATTTTAATATAACGTACGACATGACATCTTCTTTGATATAATCTGTATTGAAGACAAATCCTCGTTATTTATATTATACAAAATTGCGATGTCAGTGTGCGCGTGCAATAACCCGTCACCATAAATCCTCAACGGCTCCAAGTAAACACATGACATATCTATACAGTTAATTAAACAATCTGCAGATAAAGTCGGCGCCAGTAGCTTACTTATTATTGGAAACTCACACACGGGTCAATAGAATCGCAAGCTTTATGTGGCAAATATTTGTCATTGAATTACAAAGTTCCTTGATTGATTTTAAGTAAGGTCGCATTGCTTTTTTGGGTTCGTTCCCAGAATACTCTATATCTGTGCGACTGTGCCCAACATACATTGCCTTAGTAGAATTAGTTTAGTTAACAACATTCTGTAAACATATTTTCAAAGCTTTAAATTAAGTTTTATGTTATTTCCAATATTTTAAAACCTTTTTAAGAACTTTGAAACAAGTAATACTTTATAATATTTCACTGATTGTCTTTGTATCAATTTACAACTTCAAAATAAAATAAAAAACAAAAATAAAATAACGGAGTGTTGGAGGCGCGCGCGGGCCGTGTGTATCGCATGTTAATTTTACACTGAACATCGAGACAGACGACGAGATGCATTTTATACGTGCCCAGTACATTCCTGACTCACTACGTTCTAATATTAGAACTTGTCTAGTAGTGTTATAGAACTGCGCGGGGTTTGATTCCCGGTAAGAAATCATTAATTGTGTATTTCTTTATATTCGTAGGTCATCTGATAACCAGTGTGGTTTTGAATGATGAAGTCCTGGGTTCGACATATTGAGTTTTTCTTTATATATACTTACCGATATAAAATAATATTGTTGCCAGTGCAAGTTGGTTGGGTTACACCCAATATGCACGATTACCACCCTGCCTACAATGATGTATCACCAAGTTATTTAACACTCTACTAGGATGCCGTCTGGTACCTAGGTATGTATAAAATAAATTCGTAGTTTTTCCAGTCCACTGCTATCTTATACAGCATCTCGTAACATAATATCAAATGAGAGTTAAGGGTTAACATGTCGCTGAATAAAAAAAAAACAAAACAATGGATAAAAATTTAATATTGAATACGTAGAGAATAGGACTCAACCCGTCTGTGGTTACTATAGATAAGCTACTTCTCTAAAAAACTAAAATCTAGCAAAACAAACAGACATATAAACGGACGATAAGGTTGCCTGGAAGAAATCACTACGTAGCGATAAGGCCGCTTACTTCTATGCTATACTTTTTATCTGTCTCATTATTTGTTTTTTCTTATTTTGTGGTGTACAAATAAAGTATAAATAAATAAATAAGTGTTCCGTTGTTTTTCCTTTTGAGGTACAGAACCCTAGAAACAGATCGAGCAAAGCTTATTCAATCAAATATTCTGAATCTGTAATCTGTATCGTAGAGAATTAAATTGAATTACGGCCCAGTTTTCCTAAAATTCCTAAGCGAGTATAACCTTTGGTTGTGACCGCAGCCCGCCCGCGGGGTGTGGGTTCACAAATCGCTTTATTGCCTATTAAATGTAACCCGACCCTCTCTGGCCATTAGTGTCCGGGTGATCGAGTCGGAATTATATTTTACTAGCTTTATCCCGGTCAATGTGATTGATTTTCCCCGTGACTTTACTTGCCTATCGCTTGGAAGACAAAAAGGTCAAACGTTAAGTTAAGCTTTACTCATAAGGTGTTTTTGTCCTAATATAGGAATGTATAATTTAAATTGTGTATAGTAATTTTCTTCACATATATTTTCTATAATATGGGGTTAAATTTTAAACAAAACTGATTTTTGTGGGAGATACTTTATACTCATGAACAATAAGCATGAAACATTTTATAGTAGGCACTCATAAAATAAAAAACCACGCCTGTAATCCAAATATTTTACCATGAACTAATTTCGAAAAACAATAATAAACAAAATATAGATTTCACTCTTTACTTTTAATCATTGTGTAAAAAATCAATTTTCTTATATATTACGCTTTCGTTGTTAATAAGCGATGTAAAAATAAAAATTCATAACCAAGGCATTATTTATTTGTAACACAATACTCGTTTTTAATTAAAAATGGCAGACAACACACCGTCTCCAATTATGTATTCCAGTACAAGTCCCCAACTTGTCAGACGTCCCCAAATAAACATTATTTTGTTAAGAAATCCATGATTCTTAGCCCGAAATACCCGGTACGTACGTCCCCGGAGACATTCGAGGAATCTAAATTGTCGCTCTATATACGCTTACCATTTGTCTGCATGTCCACTTTATTAGTGCTCAGATTTACGACGCGCGGTAAACAAGAGGTTATTTCGAATGCATTTTTGGGATTTTGCTTTTACTGCGACGGTTTTATAGTTTTGAGTTCAGATTTGGGTTTACTTAGCGGTTATGTTTGATGTTATTGCTGCTTTTAAGTTTAATTGCATCTATACATATACATGTAGACGTTAGTATGTATTTTGAATAATTGTGTATTTATTTGTAGCAACTAATTATTAGTAGCAGCGAGGAGTAGGAATATGCTCGTGACAGACCTGTGTCCCAGAGAGCTATATAGTCACAACTAGTAGTTCTCAAACAACATCAAAAACAGAGTCAACATTATCACCCGACAACCCCCATTAGAAATGCGCTCTGAGTCTATGCTCTAAATTTCCCGCTCAGGAGAGCATTTTTTGCCGATAGACATCCACTATGGACATAGGCTTCTTGTAATACATGCAAATATTACCTTGCGAGCCGCATGCATCCATGATGATAATTTACATAAAATATGTAAATAATCATATTAATACTGTCGCTTCTAGTTTATCTGCATAAGTGAGTAATAGGAGTAAGTAAAGTTTATAACCACCGTTATTAGTTGCAGCGTTCCGGTGGAAAGATTTTATAAGTCTAAGTATTTTTTTTGTTTAATTTTTCTTATTTTTGTTCATTTTTACTGTGGTGTTTTGTTTTTTTTTTATTTTTATGTACCTTTTTAATTAGTGTAAATGGATTTGTCCGTACTAATTAATAATAATAAATAAAAAATAATAAAATAAGTCAACTGGCTAACGTCACGCGATTTCCCCGCGTGGTTCCCGTTCCCATAGAAATGCGGGGATAATATATAATCTATAGCCTTCCTTGATAAATGGGCTATCTAACACTGAAAGAATTTTTCAAATCGGCCCAGTACTTCTTGAGATTAGCGCGTTCAAACAAACATACAAACCAACTCTTTACAATATTATTATAAATTAAAACGTATCTTAAAGATACGTTTAATTTAAATTCATTAAAAAAAATTACTTATAGATTCAAACCGATGTAAACGTGCAAGTCAATTCCAATTTAAGAGCAGGCGTCAGAAATAACGCAAAAAAACGCAGCGATAAATGAGCTCAGTTCACAACGAGCGTGTATCGATGTCGCCACTGACGCAGACTGATCGCCCGTCTCCGCGACTACCCTCCGGCGGCATTTTACAACATTGTGTGCTGAGGGAGCCATGTGTTTACGTAAACTAGTCCAATGCATGGCTTCATCAAATTATGGGATCATTCTAAGAATAAGGTTAAGGCTGAAAACTTGTATGACCTTTTTCTGTAATATATTTTTATATTACCCGACTGCAAGAAGGGTTATGTTTTTCGCGCGTATCTTGTATTTACTCGTATGTAAGACTGTATGTATGTATTAATCTTTATTACCTCATATCTTTCAAACCGATAAACGGATTTACGTAATTATGATATCGTTAGATTTGTTTTAATAACCCAATTGTTAGATAAGTGAAGTTAAAAAAAAAACATCACGACGACTATGAGACATTATAGACTTGAGGTGAAAAAAAAAATGTTTTTAAATCTCATGAAATTCAATCTCCGAACCTAAATAAATAATAATTTTGCGATTTAGGCGTTCAAACTTATTAAATAACATATAGTTATTTTTGAATTCATTATAGCATTTATGCCCGAATTTCGATGCCGTAGCCTGGATAGCTAAGTTGAAAATCCTTAATGGCTATTTGAATCGTAGATAGCCATTATACCATCGCTTAGCATTCCAATCAATGACTAGGATCGCGCCACCAAATTAACTCTCACAAAATCCCGCAGAGTCAAATCACACGCGATACTCACACAGCATCCATGCATTTAAATCGACGATATTGAAATCAATACAATTAATTCCGGAATAGTAAAGTGCTCGTAATAATCGTAAATGATAATATAAGCGTCGATAACCGCTCAAAATGGCGTCGGCAATATGGCCGACGGAATAATTGGCGGGAAACGTGACGAAGTACTGCCAGCGGAGTGAATTAATTTTGTAATTGACATTTAAATATTATGTTATTGGTTAAATTGTACGAGTGCGAGCGTTAATAATGAATCGCGAATATAAATTATACCTGACTTCATTAGCGCGGGCTTTGCGATCTTATATTTCAGACTTGTTAAAACCTCGACTTCGCCCGCCTCGAATTATGGATCATGGTTTATATCAGTCAAATGTGAAATTCATTTTGGTTTGAGTTCATTAAATTTCAAACTTGATTAAATTTTAATTTATATACAATATCATTCAAGACTTTTTACTACAATGTTTTATATCTTATAAACAACAACATTTTTTATATTTATCTGTCGTTGCCAAGCCATGCCCAGAATTGAACCTACAAGTAGCTCGTAGTTTCAATTGTTGGTATAAAATGTTAAGCCTATTCGTGCACAGACATTGAAGAAATGATCCTGTATTTTCAAATAACAATCTGGGGGACCCCCTATAACTTCGTTGTGAATGAAACTAGAAGCCTGATTTTCAATATCTAATCAGGCATTGTACGTATATACACTGTATATTTAATTGATTGTGAATGAGTAGTTTTAGTATTGCGAGAGTTGGTAATTTTTACAAGTTTTGTTTTCGATGGGATTTTTTAAAAGATTTTGTTGGTATAACTCTAGCTCAAGTGAATTTTTATGTAGAAATCGAAGCATTTAACAAAATCAAAGCACTCTTTAACTATGCACTTCTATCCCTTTACCTGAGCTTGGTATAACACCTTTAACCCTCATGTGCATGTAATAGCACCGCCAATTATACCTAGACCTTCAGACCGGAACACTGCAAGGCGGACGAAACAAGCATGGCAGTAGTTATTCCCGGACGAAGTCACAAAGAGCCGTAGGAAAAAATAAAAATGGAAGTAGATAGTAAAAGCTAGTTTTAGATAATAGAAATAGTACCTAGCTACAGATAATTTCTTCGAGTTTCTTTTGCTGGAGCCCAAGACTTGTGTTCCGAAAGGAAACAATTTGTACAAAAGAGATAAAGTAACTTCTTTGTGGGCAAAGCAAAGCGAGGCCGCTTGTATAATGAAAAACCCCTTTATAACACGTGCTTCCTTTAATATGCGCGCCCCATTATAGGGCCCAGACCCGCGCGCCGGGGGAGACGACACACGGCTTTACAACGCCTCGTGTGAAGAGATTATGACTTAGTTCTAGTCACTAAATTAAATATTTTTGGGCTGTATTGTGACGACCAATTGCCAAGCTTCTCCTTATAGTAGACGGATTTTGGAACATTCACGCTAATCCAATGGTAATGTTTGACGCTATAACGACCACTACCAGATATAATATTATTTTCTGTAGGACCAACTCCTAAGACAAGTTTCATGAAGACAAAATGATATAGTTATGGTCGACCAATAGTTTTAACTTTGGTTGCCATAGGACGAAAGAGAGAGCGATACTTTCAGCTCGGCTACTATTGGTCGACAGTCTTTTTGTCTTCACGAGTCTTGTAACCTGGTGATACCTCAGACAGTTAAGTTTCATCGATATTTAGTAAAACCATAGTATTGGAATAAACGATTATGTCTTCTCTTCTATGTGTAGCTCGAAAGTCCTATGAGAGTGGGCTTTATAAAATATTTTTAAAAGCACTGTGGAAATATGAGTAGTGGAAAAAATATTATTTACAGAGCACTTGAAGTACTTAGGTACGTGTAGTTACGTGAATTAATATTAAATTCATATTAATATAAAGTTACGCCGGTGGAAAAAATTTCATTTATTTTTGTGAGTAACCAGTAAGTACGAAGGTTATTTACAATCATTATAATATCATATCCTATCCTATTCTACTAATATTATAAAGGCGAAAGTTCTTGTGTAAGTGTGAATGTGTGTAAGTGTGCAAGTATGTTTGTTCCTCTTTCACATTGCGGCTACTGAAGGGATTTGGCTGAAATTTAGAATAGAAATAGATTTTACTCTGAATTTTTCATCCCGGAAAAATCCATTATTCCCGCGGGATTTGTGAAAACGAATTCAGTTTTCACGCGGCTTCGTCCGCGTCCGCTAGTATTCAAATAAATAGAATTTTTGATTTTGAATTTAACAATATATAACTATACTAACAGTAAGTTATGAATTACCTTAATGGTCCAGTGGTTATCCTATGCGATTTCAGATCCTGGTTCCGGGGTTCAAGTCCTGGATCGGACTATGAAATACTGAGTTTTTCTCGTAGGAAATTTTCAGTTTCAATTCTCAACCCGGAATTGGAAAATTGGTGGTGCCTCGAAGACGTTAATGCGACGATCAAAGTCATTATATCATTAACACCCGATAGTTGTCATTAATGAAATTAATATTATTATCCTAAGCCCACCCATCCGCATCGGATCAGCGTCAGTGCCATATCCCCTCTCCTATAAGGACCATTAAAATAGACTGACAATGAAGTAATTAGTTAAGATTCCATAATACTTATTAAATCAACTCGATACGCTTCCCGGTGGAGACTGCGTCAATTAATATCTCGTAATATTCGAAAGTCAGCTAAATTATATCCAAGCTCAAATACGTTTGATTCGACTTTTGAAGTTCTTTTGAATTAACTATTGTTAAAGTCATCATTGTCAACTTATTCTAATGGCCTCACTCCATACAGGAGAGGGGATAGGTTTAGACTTACGAGTACCACACTACTTCCAGGTTTGTAGGTTTATGTCTGTCATTTATAATCATGATGCAACGTCGGACTAGGCTCCAAATCTCTAGCAAAAGAAAGAGGGGCTGGCTGGCTGGATTTTTTGTAACCAGTTATACCAAAAGCAGGTATTAAACAAGTTTTCTAACAGTGGTCTAATCACCCATTCAGAAATGTCTGCCAGCTCTCGAACTACGAATAAATAAAAGTATTCAAAAGTTTGCCGTCGTTACATTGCGTAAACGGCATCAAAATCTCGTTAGTTTTTATAACTGGAATAAAATAGGCATCTTCTTTTGGGGTTGCGGGCACATTAAGAGATATCAAAAACTCATTAGTTGAAGCCATACTGTTACACTTTTATATCGACTAAATATTATTTAATTAATTATTGTTTTGACTTTTTATTTAGTAGTAGAACTCATTTTATTCATTTTTTTTATTCTATAACAAGTTAACCCTTGACTGTATCACACCTGATGTTAAGTGACGATGCAGTCTAAAGGCCTGTGCACATCACTTATTTTAAACGCGTCGTTGACGCGCGTTTTAGAAACGTGCGTCGACGGTGGGCTTTTATCCTACTTATTGATACAAAGGGCAACAAACTGTTGCCCTTTGTATCAATACACACGCGCATTAACACACGTGTGTTTGAATTTATGCAGTTGTGCAAAGGTCTGTATGCTACGTCTGACTCGCGTGCGTATCGCGACTGTGTCGCTAACAAACGAACGTCGATAGCGCGTTTAAAGAACGTGGTGTGCATAGGCCCTAAGATGGAAGCGGGTTTACTTGGAAGAGTACCTTTGGCGGTTTTTACCCAGCATTGTAGCGGAATGCTAAATCGGTCGGCGGTAGAATTTTGCCCGTAGGGTCGTAACTAGCCACGGCCGAAGCCTACCACCAGACATATCAAGTGTCAAGCAGTATGTACTGTGTTTTTCTAAAGGGTATGGTCTATGTAATTGCAGAAACATAACGCTTAACACCTAAGCATCAATCCTCATAGGGCAGGTGAATTTAAATGCATGCTGGGCTTAAGATGATGTTTACCTGTAGTAAACATCATCTTGAGCCCGGCATTCCAGGACGACGGATTGACGATCACAATAAGATGTTAATGATAATGTTAAGACGGACACCTTAACGTTTATATTTAATAACTAGCGAAAGCTACGTAAGATTCAGTTTTTCACAAATCTCGCGCGGAGACATGTATTCCGCGATAAAAAGCAGCCTTTATACATTAATCAATAGCCTCCTGTATCTACCAGTGAAAGTAGTATTCTTATTGGTCCAGAAGTTCCAAAGATTAGCCTGGACAAGACAAACAGACAAAAAATTTAAAAAGCTTGTTTATTGTCGTGTAACTACGAGTTTAAGCACTTGAGGAAACAGTTGATCTTGAATCACAGACACTTCAATTTTATTTATTTGTGAGTATTGATTACTAGTATCTCTACAGTTTTGCTGTAGAAGTCCTCGATATGAAATGGTGAATTTCCATAAATCTTTCAATATTGAAACTGCGTCGCTTGTAGAACGAGCTCGCAAGCGTTACTAACGAAGGCTTCGCTCCTTGCGTCGTGATTAAATTTTCATTTATCATAATTACACGAGTCACTAATTGAGAGAAACTTTTAATTGATAGTCGGCGGAGGTTCGGTGAGACAATTACTTGAAATCTTGACTCTGTTAAAATATTATGGACTAGCCGATACCCGTGACTCTGTTCGCGTGAAATTCTGTTTTATTTTAATCTTGCGGAAGCCGTGATATTTTTTTCGGTTAAAAATTACCCTATGTTTTAATTCAGAGAATAAACTACCTCCACTGCAAATTCCAGTAAAATCGGCTCAGTAGTCGAGACTTCAACGAGACGTAACAAACATACTTTCGCCTTTATAATATAACACGCTCCTGCCATAGGTAAGTACGGTGCTTAGTTATGGAGTTTGGACTGTGGTGGTTTTAGAAACTGGTTTCTAGGGGATAAGAACATTAGACATCCAAGTATAAAGAATTCAGGTTCTCAGTCGGCAGTCGTATGTTAAATACGACTTTCATCACTCGTTCATGACAACTCGTTACAAATCAAACAAGGATCTTTAGCGAAAGGTTGTCACGAAGCTATATAAGTCTGGCGACTGAAGACGTCATTATTATCATTAACAATCCATATATTCTGCTCATTTTTGAGCACGAGTCTCCTCTCAGTATGAGAGGTGTTAGGCTAATTAGTCCACCACGCTGGCCCAATGTGGATTGGCAGACTTCACATATGAATAAAATGACGAAAAATCTCAGGTATGCAGGATTGCTCACGATGTTTTTCCTTCGCCGTTTGAGACACGTGATATTTAATTTCTTAAAATGCACACAACTGAAAAGCTGCATTCCCCGGATCGGCTTCGAACCTACGCCCTCAGAATCGATGGCAGGGGACATATCCACTTATAGTCAAGTGGATATGACCCCTGCCTGCCACGTCCTCTGAAGACATGATTCCTCATCCTGTAGAAAATATCAAACCTTGGGTGGCCTGACGTTAAAAATTGGTTGACGAAAATGAAATGAAACATTTTAACTTAAATTAAATAAAAATTTAAACATAACTAAAATAAGCTTACTTTTAATATTCATGTTATCCCAATAAAAATTTAAGTTTGTTTAGATACCTACTCTTCAATATAATTGGTTTGCTTCGACGAATCGAGTTGCTTGAACATTAAATAAAAAAATCTAAAGCTCCTCAAAGTTCACTGTATTTTAATTCCAAATAAAAAACGGTAGCAGATAATTTAAATTGGACGCCTGTAATCTTCGTGATGCTGAAAGTATTTTGAATTTTTAATAATCAGATTTCACGGCGTCTCCGGTAAGGTGAAGATATTTTTCATTTTAACGTTTTTTGGGTGTCGGAATGGACTCGGAATGTGTATAAGGAGACCGGGATTAAGTATTCTTTATTAATTTAGCGCCCTGTTAACTTTGTTAGTCGTAAAGAAAATTACTTTATATATACTAAAATGAAGAAAATTATTGCATGTGAGGTCAAATTGGACCACTACTTTTTAATATGCAAGATTATTCACATTAAAGCAGCAATTCATTATAAACTCAGAGGCACAATTATCCGCCCACTTTAGTATATGCCTCTGAGTATATATCAGCCTTATCATTATCAGCCGATAGAAGTCCACTGTTGGTCATTGCCTTCTGTAAGAACTTACAAACATTGTGGTCTCGGCTCTTAGAACTGTTCCGCTCATTGTCACTACAGCTTCGCGACTCGAGTTACTAGTATGTCGGTGACTTTGGTTCGTCTGCGGATCTCCTCATTTCTGATTGGATCACATAACATATAAACGTACTTCAAACGTAGCTCGTCCGGTAAATGACTCTGAGCTTTCTCACTAGGTCATATAAGGAAGAGTGTATATTATGTATCCATTTCGTATAACAGAAATTCACCATAACTTCCACACGCTATATATGGTGCTACGCACTGGATGTATGTTCTCTATGAGTCAATATGACCTCACAACGCAGAGAAAGTGTGAAGTAGGTTCTCATTTATTATATTATGTAGGTATTTGTTATGAATGATCAGGCAAATGAGTGAGTGCGTGTACATTGCTGTAATTTTGTTACCGCCCATTCGTCACGTGCTGACAGCGCAACTTGTGCGGCGTGATGGATCGCAGGTCAGTGTGCTTACGTGGAAAAATAAGCCCGCAATACAGTGCAGGAGAGCTGTGATTGTCCAGTGGATGTGACCTCTGCTTTTGAGTCGGAAGGCGTTGGTTCGAATTCAGTCCATAACATGCCCCACCAACTTTTCAGTTATGTATAAGATTAAAGTGTTGCATGTATACTAGGGGAATGAACAACTGAGGTTATAGGGATAAAAATATTTTTTGTGGAATTTACTTACCTACAGGTACCTTATTACATTCCTTATAATAGTCCGATCAGCTCAGTTCAAAATAGACTTCATAATTCATAATTTTGGACAGTTCTATTGTTTATCAAGGACCCTTCAATCTGACAAGTCTTTCGTCGTCATTGAAATATTCAAATAGAAATATATTTGGAATAGAATTCTATTTGGATATAGTATCCTACTCGTATATCCAAATAGCAGCTCACAAAACATTAAAGAAATGGCGTTCTCAGTGACACTCTCGAAAAATACACTTTGGTAGCCAAAAGTATGGATAATTCATCAGAACGAGGCAACTTTATCTGACAGTGATGTATTAAGTTACTTTATCATTCCAACCTGCTTATACCTGGCTCTGTGTAGATCTAATGTTAGCTACGATTTCGTTCGTCTTTTTAGGGTTCCGTCAGTCTTAAATCGGGCTGTAAACTTAGGTTTCCTTTTTTACAAAATATTGTCTAGCGCTTAGCTGCAATCATGCTTGATGGTAAGAGATGCTGCAGCTTATGGTAAATACGCTTATCTAGAAGGTAGAATACCCATGTTTTAGTGTGGTAGGAAAAACAGAAGCTGAAAGGCGGGCGGGCTTGTAGTTTTTGTAACCATTTCTTTTTAAATGACCAACATTCCCGTGTTTCTCAAATTATACGGTAATAACTGTGTTTGGAGTTAGTACTTATGACAAAAGTTAATAAAATCAAACCCGGGCTGTTGCGGTTTATAAAGTCTTTTAATAATGAAGAAGTAACTGCAAGTGTTTCAATATTATCCGAGTATGATGTCGTCAATATCGAAAGGCTCATCTAGCAGGTTTGAGCATCGTTGTTATGATGACAGAATGTAAATACAATCGGTTATTGGGGGCGGGCGGCTGTAGGAAGGCCATAGACGGGTAACAGCTATAAAGTTGCCGTTTACAGCAGCGGTGGATATGCGGATTTATTTTATCGCAGTTTAAGGGAACATTACAATGCTCACAACCACATTTCGTGCCCTTTATGATTTTGGTATGTGATACAAACTTAAACTGCTGGCGTTATAGATGTGATAGTTTGTTGAGTTGTCTGTCCATCGTGCAGCAACGGAAAAATACATTGAGTTTTTTTGACTTTTTGGAAGGCACTTTTATTGGTGCCGTATGTGCCTTATGAAGAACACTTCAGCCATACTTTTTGGAGATAAAGATGGCTCCGCGGCCAAAATTTAAAAATCGGTTCAGTATACCAAAGATTATCCCCTATAACCTTACATACTTATCTCTTTAATCTCATTATATTATTAGTATCTGTAGATTGACAAACTAAGTAGATGATCCACCTGGTGGTAAGTGAAAACCATCCCCTTCTCGTATAAACTGAGCACCACTTTACTAGGACTTCAAGGAGCAAACCATATCAAGAGCCGCGTTAACTATCTACCAGAGGTGTGAGTGTCAAACTTTATGTACAAGTAACTACATCAGTATCTTCACACCGGAACACAGCAATGCTGAATGGTGACAGAAATAACAATGGCGGTAGTACTTCGCCGGAGTACTAGTATGCGAACAAAGTATAAAAACGTTTGCGTCACTTTTGATAACTTAAGGTAATTGCTTTAATTAATTAGACCTATTTAGTTATTTATGAATTTAGTTAAGAATTCTAATGTCGGAGAGGTGTGAAGAACATTTTGACAGTAGTTACATAGAAACTTTTTAATCAGTCTGTGGTCGTAGACTCAGTCAAGTGCAAGTGTCAAACGTGTGAACATCAGCTGTAACGCTGGCTAAAATACAATTAAGCTGTTTATTTTATTTATTCATTTAATTAAAGTCAATTTGTAACTCAGATTAAGTTAAATAGGTTAGTACTGTCCATAATATTTCAAGTTTCAAGGATTCTACAAGCGTACTATGCAAATTATATTTTGGTGATTTATTTTCTAGACGTTAGGAACTGGAGCACTGTCGAAGGATAATAAACAATTAACAAATAATATTGTTTATTTACTTATGAATAAATTGGGTCAATATGCCATCTACTGTCTTATTATTTATTCAGGTGAGTCTTCATTCGCACGAGAGTTAATAAAGCGATACGTTAAAACCCAGCGTTAGGCCTTTTTTTAAGTTTTTAATTTAATTTTTGGTCTACTTCCAACACCCGTAATTGAAAATTCAACACTGCTCGATAAAAAAGCGTCATCTTTTAAAAACGCTGTCGTGTGAAAATATACGGAGATTAGGGACTTAGGAATGCATTTGTGGTATTTGAACGGTTTTTCATCGTTATCAATCATCATCATTATCAGCCGACATACGTCCACTGCTGGACATAGGCTTCTTGAATGAACTTCCAAGCACAACGGTCTCGAGCCGCCAGCTTAAAACGGCAACCCGCTTGATATCTTCGGTCCACCTAGTGAGGGGTAGACCAACACTGCGTTTTTCGGTGCGGGGTCGCCATTACAGCACCTTGGGACCCCAACGTCCATCGGCTCTTCGAACTATGTGGCCTTTCCATTGCCACATCAGCGTCGCGACTCGCTGAGCTATGTCACAGTGACTTTAGTTCGTCTGCGGATCTCTTCATTTTTTTAATCGCAGAAAAACTCCAAGCTTTATTAACGTCCTTTAAATAAAAAACTCTCGTGCCTAAGTTGACGTAGTTCTGATCTTATTATGCTATTTCTCTACAAAAGGAGGGAAACTTAGCTGATCCATGTTATCATGATCATTATCTGCCTACTTATGGTCTGCTAGAGATGCCTCCCACCATAAAGCAGACAAATCCAACACGCTGCTGCAAAACGGGTTGGCGGATGCAACCAATGGGCCTAATTTCTTCGAGATATAACAAAAACATGCATGATGGGATATTTCTAATTTATTCATCTACAAAAAAGTCTGCGATTGCATATTATATCTAATTTTTAAGAAATTATCTAAAAATAATTATCAAGTACAATGAATGCTTACATCGATTTTTGTGGACGTATTAAGTTAAAAACTTCTCGTTTAAAAATATTGATTACCATCCCTTATTCTCGACGTCTGATGGACTTTAGCGGTCTTTATAATTATGCCTTTTTGGAAAATGATCCACCACGAGCCAGGTAAGTAACTAGGTTACATGATAGAGTGCCCAATACATCACTGTCAGCATCAGTGATGGATAGCAGACGAGCGCTCCCTGCGCGTGCTTTTTGTGTCACTATCGCGCTCAAGGTCAGGAGGTGTTTACTCGAAACTTGCAAGCATTTCTGCGTGAAGGGCATTGAGACATATGTTGTAGTTTTCTATCATAGTTACACCCAGTGGTGTAACTACAGGCATCACTGTCACACATTCTACGAGTGGCGGAGGAAGTAGCGAGGTAAGTAGGCAGAGAATAGTGTGACCCCCTTACTCGTACTGCCGCATTTTATGCCGCTCGTCCTACCAACCGCTTCGTATTTTGTTTGACTATTTGCGCGAGTAAAGCAGTGCACTCGCAACAGCACGAAGAGTATTTGGCTGCGACTTATCAAGCAATTCTGCATGAAGGACAATAAAACGATTTATTAGAAATTTCTGCGTAAAGGGCATTAGAACATCTCCATACTTAGCCTAAGTTCACGTATCACAACACAAAGTGCAACGACCATTCTTTGTCGCCATATTCAACTGCGTGAGTGATTTGGCCACAACTCAACCATCCAAGACAACACGCACTACGGCCGATCCTATGGTAAACAACATTTCGTAATAACGATTTTATGTCTCTCTTTTAAGTGTAGTTAAAACTTGAGTTGTGTTATTGAATTTTAATAAAATCATACAACTTAGAGTACCGGATGCTTTATTTGCAAATGTATCGTATAGGCGGACTAATGTGGATTTACTTAATTTCATTTAGTCGCTTATTAAACGAACGTTATTAAAACAACTAATCGCTAAATATCGTCTAAAATGACGAATTGGGTGTTAAGGAAGTGTTAAAACTATATATAGATAAATATTTAATGGAGTTAAAGACAAAATTGTACACATGTGCGCTCAATGGAGTCGCTAAATTCGGATCACTTTTTGCGGTTATTTCGTAGGGACGTAACATATCTATAGTATAAAATTATCATTGTATCCAACGCGTAATAGCACGGAAGCTATTCTCCTAGACAATGGCCAGTTAAAATACACCCGCAGCCGAACGATTCGCCCATTAAACCGACCGAAAACAATTAACAGTCTAGTACAAATGAACAGAGGTTGCGTCGTCACGTTTTGCCGCCAATTATTGCCGACGGCATGTTGTAAACGCAGTTCCGGGAGATGCAGACAACCGACGGTTACGGACCTATCGATGGTTTTATACTTTACTTCATGATGTAAAACCATATACAATATCACTCAGCATATCCAAATGTCAATTTACGGAGTCACGGAAGTCTAGTTATAGCTTGGCAACTTCATTCGTAACACTGCCGATGTTGCGCGCGGGGCGGGGGGCGTGTAGCGATGAATGAAAAACCCACGACTGATGCACGTCACTTCCCCGCACGCATGATTTCACACCTGCGCAGTCTTTCCGCCCGACGCCCGCATATCATGGGAGTGTTATCGACGAACTTCCTAGACTATAGCTTTGTCATAAATACAGCAAAATCACGGAGTTTAAATTAGAATGTGATGCCAAAAAAGTCTCTACACTTGTATTTATTTAAGTTTTACTGTGTAATATGAATTATAAGAACTTTCTACTTTCATTTTAAACGAGTGCAAGAAATTCTAAATGAAGTAGAAAATTAGCGTCAGTTCTACTTGTGAAAACTTTATGAAAATTCGATTAGAAATTTAGAACTAGATAATTGGAAGATTAACAATAGACAGAGAAACCGCGTTGATCTTTGTCTTCGTCTTAGAGAAACACTTTCTTTAGATTTGGTAATTATATTCATTGTAAAAGACTTACGTTCAGTAGACGCCTCATGCCCATTTCATAGCATGAAATTCAACAGAGCTATTGTTTCGTAAACTACAATGAAATCACAAAACAGCTCCTCTAAACTTAATATTATAAAGAAGATAATTATTAATAGTAACCCATGTTATAGGCCAACATAAGCTAAATTAGGAGAAAAGCACCAATGAAAACCGGGTACGAAGTCGTTAGTAAACTATAAAATCGAAGACACAGACTACAAACCAGTAGCGTAGCGTGCCTAGCCCTGTATCAAAATTAGTTGAGAGGCCCAGGGTAAATATCTCTCACGAAAGAAACAAAAATTCTTGCTTAAAATAAATATGTCAGTTACTTAACCTATGTAGGGTGTTTCCATTTTTTGGTTGCACGTTTAACCCGGGAAAATATTGTTTTTTTGAAAGTGAATCGGTATCTGCAGTTTTTTATATAATTCTTTTCCGGGAATCACCAGATTAAGTAAAATTATGGATTACATTTTACAAATTTTTGCTACGCTACGCTACGCTACGCCCCTGGTACAAATGGTAAGTAATCATTTTCAACAACGAAACAAACAATTTTCAATGCTACCATTTAACGATCTAGACAACAATATTATTCCCTAAGAGGTATAAGTACTTGTACATATGTTTTCTGTGCTATAAGTAAGTATAAAAAGCGATCGCGAACGTTGTCTGTAGACAAACTGTACAGCAGTAGCCGGAACTCTCACCTACGTTATTGCATCCCACTTTCAAAAACAACTTTATTTTAGCCGTTGTTGTAAAATTTGCTTTTGTGCCCGAGGTCGTTGTTGTTTTAAATGGTATATTCATGTTTTTATTTACCCCCCGAAGGAATAGAAAATCGTTTTGTTTTATTTATTTACTTACTGGCCCCGTGGATATTAAGCTTTTTTCCTAAATTTACTGAATATGGGCTAGAGCCGGACTCAATGCCGAGAGGAAATAGGTCCGATTCCCGACTGTTAATATGAAGCAGTAGGCAGGTGGTAGGATAAATGTGAACTACATCAATAGGTGAGCCGTGATAGCCCAGTGGATATAACCTCTACCTCCGATTCCGGAGGGTGTGGGTTTGAATCTGGTCCGGGGCATGCACCTTTAACTTTTCAGTTGTGTGCATTTTAAGAAATTAAATATCACGTGTCTCAAAGGGTGAAAGAAAAAATCGTGAGAAAATCTGAAAACCAAAGAATTTTCATAATTCTCTGCGTGTGTATTCTGCCAATTCGCATTGGGCCAGCGTGGTAGACTATTGGAATAACCCCTCTCATTCTGAGATTCGTGCTCAGCAGTGAGCCGAATATGGGTTGATAACGACGACATCAATAGGTCATCAAAAGTTAACATCATGAAGAAAATATCCCGGAATAAACCCAAGAGAAACCGGGTTAAAAGCTTAAACATATAATCGAGACTTACTAACGATCTGTTTGTGTAAAAAGTAAAAGGCTTCAGCTAGTTAAGATATAACGACTTATAAAAAGTTTGTCAAACAAAAACTGTTTGCCAAAGTTTTATTTAGGCCTTGGCGGGACCAAGTTCGACCTTCAAACGCAGATTGGTTAACAGCAGTTAGGCGACAACTGAGACTAAAGAGAAAATAGACGGACTTTTAAGATCATTGGCTTACTTTTGTTACTACAAATCTTAGGCAAATTTCCACTATAAAGCTAGGTTTATCATGACATGAATTTAATGCAAAAAAAATAAAGATTGGAGCTCGGTCACCCAGATTTCATAAACTCCGTCGTGCAGTGGCATGCGCGGTGGATTTGATTTACAAGACAGAGGTTCTGGGTTCGATCCCCGACTGGGCCGATTGAGATTTTCCTAATTGGTCCAGGTCTGGCTGGTGGGAGGCTTCGGCCGTGGCTAGTTACCTCCCTACCGGCAAAGACGTATCGCCAAGCGATTTTGTATTACTGAGACGGGCAGCGTGACGTCAGGAATGTGTATTCAGCAATGAAAATCTTCGTATAGTTCCAACAAAGTGTATTATCACCAACAAAGATCGCGCTCGACTGACCACCAGACGACAAAATAATTACCGACTATGACTCAAACAGTTTTACAATTCAAAATGGTTTCTGTATCTTACAACTACTTTTTAATTATACAGTTTTACGGCTTAGTCTAACATTATAAAATTAATATCATTATAATATTTAAATTAATAATAAAATGTAAATAGTTTACTTTAATCTGAGTTTAAATAATAAAGCTAAAGATAGAATCTTTAGGTTTAGTCAAATCAGTATCTTATAAACGAAAACTGTAATCATGACATTGAAGAATTATTATCAGCAAATAACAGACAATGTTTATAATAACATATAGATAGTTTAGTATAATTATAGTTTGTTAGATGGAACTCGTAGGCCCTCGTAACACTCGGCCATCCTGCATTAGCCGTGTCCCACGGCGATCTGGCAACGCGTCAGGGTTCTTCTGCGTCTGAAAAACGTAAAATAAACAGAACCGTAAATGTTCTTTTGTATATAAAAAAAACTTTGTAGGTGGCTACTACTGGAATCTTCAAAATTATGCACCGACTAAGTTACATTGTTTTATTAGAGCCTGGCTATACTTTAATTTTTATTCATCCCTAGATCTAACTTAGTTATTAAATGTTCTATTTAAAAGTCACATTAGTTTAATTTTTTATGTAGTAGATTTTAAGTTTTAGGTCATTAGGTCTAGTTTAAGATGCTGCTCATATTATATTTTACAGTTACACAGATCTAGTTATGTTTTCTGAATATTATATCATAGACACACAGATGCTGCTGACACACATATATCGTAAACACACAGATACCGAAGACACACAGATCACGTCGTCACACAGATCACGTCGTCACACAGATCACGTCGTCACACAGATCACGTCGTCACACAGATCACGTCGACACACAGTTCTCATTGACACACAGTTATCATAGTCACACAGTTATCATCGTCACACAGTTATTGTAGACACACAGTTATTGTAGACACACAGTTATTGTAGACACACAGTTATTGTAGACACACAGATATTGTAGACACACAGATATTGTAGACACACAGATATTGTAGACACACAGATATTGTAGACACACAGATATTGTATTTTATTCACATAGATGTTATATTTTATACACGTGGACTGTTCTCGTTTTATTACTTATATTTTATTTCAAAGTTGCATTCTATTTATTATTTCTTTCAGATTAATTTGTTTGTCTGATATTTGTATTTTTTTAAGCAGTATGTAACGGTGTTTTTGAGTTCACTAGATATTTCGAATGAAAAGTAAGTTTTCAGTTTATCAACAATTGCTTACATTGTATTAAAAGGTTTTTATTTGTAACTGTAAATTAATAACACTGTTTTTATTAACACGAATTATTGAACTGCAATCTATTGAGTATTTACTCTTATCTCTCCAATGAGATTATCTCGGTAACTCAACTTTGCTGTCGGTAGCGGAGGAGCTATCGGAGACAGATGATTTATGTGGCCGCAAACAATAATAATTTTATACTATAGATCGGTTACGTCCCTACAAAATCACTGTAAAAGAGAACCGAATAATAGGCTACAACACTGAGCGCACACATGCACAATTTTGTCTTTAATTCCATTACATATTTACGAATATATCGTTTTTACACTTCCTGAACACACAACTAACCATTATAGACGATATTTAGGTATTATTTCTTTAAATCACGTTCGTTGTTGACCACAACTAACATTGAGTTGACTATAAATTTCCTCTTTTGAGCGCCTCATTTTTCATGTGCTAGTAACACATCTAACAATATTTAATATCATTGGTCGCAAAAGCATCTAGGAACGATGCCATTACATTTATTAAATCGTTTAATACCTTTTATGCTATTAATCGTAATAGTATAATCGTAAGAGAGAGTTAGCCTTAGATACTTTATAAGGTCTCATGTATTTAACTTCCTATCTTTTTAGTAACTCGCGTTTTGTGATCATTAGATAGCCTTTCCACAACACTAAATCCTATTCCTATTCCTATAATCCTACCTTGTATTTCTTACAACTTTTATGTTTATTTATCGTAGCGATTTTCATAATAGTCATGTGGCAATCGATAAGTGTTTAGCTTGCTGTCTGTACGATATTTTAGCTGATCAATTGAATTTGGGTGTTCACTATTAGTAGTAGTAGGGTAGGTAGTTAAAAGAGTATTAGTATGTACAAACATTAAACTAAAATCCAGTTACTGCGTGTGGGGAATTAATAATACCCCAAATGACATCAGCTAATTTTTCATCCCAGATGCATTCGCTTTCTGTTGTAGTATTTAGTTCATTAATACTTTTATTGACTCTTTCAATTTGTTCATTTGTTTTATTTGTTTTTCAGTTACGAACTCCATAAAATACCTACTTGTGAATGATACGCCACGATCAGTTATAAAATCTAGAGGGATTTCCAAATACTGTTAGTATTTCTTTAAAAACATTGATGATTTATACACAGCTAACATTTTGGTTTTAGGACAGGTTTAGCAAGCACAAACTTTGTAAAGGAATCTATGACCACAAATATAATGAAAGTAAAATCAGTACGAGTTTTGATAAAAGGCTTCAAATGATCAGCATGGATAGTGTGTATACCTACGGTATAGTTTTTCTATAGGGTGTAACGCGCCTTCTAGCTTACCATAATTACCCTTTGCATAGGAGCATTGCAGACATGCATTGATGTACTTATGAATTTTGTCATACATAAAAGCCAAAATTGGTGTTTTTGTAATAAACTCATACACACAACATAAAATAAGATTCTTTACCCAAATCGAAAATGATGGACCGCGTTATAGGTATACTTTTTTGCTTATGCACAAATTAAACAAGTATAACCTGGCTGTAGTTCCAAATCATTACTTAGGAACCTTCCCTATGAAATCATTTAAATAACGCTGGGTATTTATTAAATCGTGGGTAGACTATTTTGGAATTAGTAACTAATGTCAAGTTCGGATGATTTATAATTGGTTGACCTATTATAATGTTTAAGTCTTGAATTTGTATTGGTTATTTCAGCATTACTGTTTATATATATGTCGTCTATATCTACATGGATAATATGCACCGTGTCCAAAGAATTGATTTGCAAACCACCAAAACCTTTCATCAATACATTTGAAGTTAAGATTTTAAGTTTTTAAATGTGTAGCTGTTTCTAGTGCTATAATATTAACTTTACTTCCGGTGTCAATGTAAGCGATTACTACTACTCCGTCAATAAAGATACGTTTTTATACAAATCAGATAAAATATCGAATGTGTTAAATGTAACATTACGTACCCGGGTAACGTTTCGTGGAGTTTGCGCAGAGTGCTCCTCTCCGGACACCGTACTCCCAGCAGCGCCGGCAGCAAACCAGCAAGTGGCAGCCTTGTGGCCAACGCGGTGGCAGACTTCGCAGCGGCGGCAGTCTCGGGCTTCGTGACCGGCAACGCCGCGGAGATGAACTTGCATGACGAAAATGCGATCTCTTTCATTCCATGTATACATATCACCCAGCTGGTAAATTTTATTAAACCATCCCATCACGTTCGTATTTTTCTTCTCTGGGTCAAATTTAGGTACAATATCGGCCTCCAGGTGGTTAACTCTTCATTTCTTCGGCAAACATATTTCTTCAGGGTGTAAAAAAAAAATGTTAATTTTCGTCGGGTAGGTACTTCTTCGTCGGTCGATACATCAGTATGGCTTCGCCTTCTTTTTCCGTGTCCCTTATTGTATGGTCCGAGAATTGAGTCCATTTGCATACCACTTCTGAAATATTACTGAGACGGGCAGCGTGACGTCAGGAATGTGTATTCAGCAATGAAAATCTTCGTATAGTTCCAACAAAGTGTATTATCACCAACAAAGATCGCGCTCGACTGACCACCAGACGACAAAATAATTACCGACTATGACTCAAACAGTTTTACAATTCAAAATGGTTTCTGTATCTTACAACTACTTTTTAATTATACAGTTTTACGGCTTAGTCTAACATTATAAAATTAATATCATTATAATATTTAAATTAATAATAAAATGTAAATAGTTTACTTTAATCTGAGTTTAAATAATAAAGCTAAAGATAGAATCTTTAGGTTTAGTCAAATCAGTATCTTATAAACGAAAACTGTAATCATGACATTGAAGAATTATTATCAGCAAATAACAGACAATGTTTATAATAACATATAGATAGTTTAGTATAATTATAGTTTGTTAGATGGAACTCGTAGGCCCTCGTAACATTTGCGTTCCGGTACGATGTCGTGTAGAAAACGAAAGGGGTGCAGATTTTCATCCTCCTCCTAACAAGTTAGCCCAATTTCATCTTAGATTGCATCATCACTTACCATCAGGTTTCAGGTTTCAGGTTGTCAGGAGATTAAAGGTAGTCAAGAGCTAACTTGTAAAGAATAAAAAAAAAAATTTTTCAAGTTAGCTCTTGCTCACGCATGACGACAGCTAAGAGCTACAAGTGTCTACGAGTAAAAATAGTGGCTCACTTACTAGGCCGTTACATATTTGCCGTCTATGTTTTTTCCTTAGTCAGTAGAAAAAACAACATTTCTACGAGATAAGCCGTGGAAGTATTTGTTCGAGTTCGGAAAGTGTCCAGAACTTTATCATAATACTTTGTGATGGATATTTTTATGGCAGTTATAAATGTTATAACGTAGTTCTATCGTATAATATGATTTAGGTTTAACCTTCACTTTTACTGTGTGTATATAAATAGCCACTTTTATGAGTTATCTATACAAGTAAAAAGTAGAGAGCCGAGTTTCTGTAGTTTATTTATATTTATAGTTAAGGCAAACTCGATGAGCAATTTTAATCTTTGCAAACAACAACAAACTAAACAGAAATGAAGGTAGAAAACGCAATTACTAAGTTAATTTAAAGATGTCAGCATTTTTAATTACAACAAATATAAAAATATAATTAGTACAACTTAGTATATTTTAGCTACATGTGGTAGTAGAACTAACTACTAAGTAGCACTAAATATATTACGAACAAGAAAATGAATATCTTGAAGAGATGTCGCCTGTATGACGTTCATAATATGTACTATTATCGTGAATCGAAGCAAATTTTCGAGAGTGAAGCAGTCTGTCACCCGCACCATACTACATGAAACGAACTGTAGGTAATTAGTAACGAATAGGTATGTAATCACACGTCTGAAAAAGGTATATGAATGTATCAAGGCAGTGAGTGAAAGTCAATATATCAGGCACATAAGTAGTAAAGGCACATAAGTTCAAAAATAAACTAGAAAAATATTTTTTAACTCAGTACAAAAGGGATACCTCTTAAATGTTATTTTTATCTTTAGATTATACTGTTTTTTTTTTCTTTTTATGGTTATATTAGTTTAATTCTGTTCATAATGTAATTGTGTGATAGATCCATATCTATATTTTCAAACGCAAATCTAAAACAGTTTTCTCCCTAATTTAGTCTAATTAACCTATTTATTATTCTTTTAATTCTTTTTATGTATCTATTGGAGTACTAAATTACGCATGTTGAGGTAACCTATAAGTGGGTCTATGACACAACAACTTCACTAATCTATGTTTTTGTAAAACTCAATTTTAATTGTCATAACCTGTTGGTACCCTATAAAAATAATAATAAAAAAAATAAAATAAAATAAAGTAAGGCTGCCTGTCCACCAGAGCGGAGCGAAGGAGCGTAGCGGAGAAACGAATTAATGCGGAGTGGAGTTGCGTACTGTGTCTGTCCACCGGAACGAAGCGAGGTTGCGGAGCGAAGTGACTTCCCGAAGAAACTTCCCCGGTCCGCACTTCTCCGCACGTGATTTCCCGCACCGCTTACCGATTTTATATGAATTTTTAAACTAACCCTTTCCAATTAAGAGGAGCGACGATTTTGTGCAATCATATTAGTTAATATTTCTCCGTTTCTCGGCTCCGCTGCCTCGCTCCGCTTCGGTAGACGGAAAAGCGGCTCGACATGTCTAAGAATGTTCGGAAGGTCTCAAACTACCTTCACTTTAATACCAAGCTCTCTGTGTACTCTGTGTTTCACATAAAAAGCAGTAATATTTACATACAAAATGATAATAACGAAGATGTGATTATTTCAACACCTAGACAGGACATATTACTTTTTATAAGTCATAAGAGAACAGCATACCTAAAGATCCCACAGTAATAATTAATTAATATTTTGCTCTAACAATTAATTGGTTAGAGCAAAATATTAATTAATTAAAAATGTCGTTGTCCTGTGTGTAATTAAAAATTACTATGTGGTTAATTTATATAGGTGCGAGAAAAAATCACTTAAAGCAACATCTTTAAATATCTTGAAGAAAGAACTGCAGTAAGTTTTATATTTCAACGAGTATCTAAAGATGCTCTTGCACTCGTAGCATCATACCGAAGTTGACTGGTGAACAACACCAATAGAAGGTTCTTCTCCACTCGTGTTGGTCTTTAAAACTTTAAAGGAGTTCCTTAACCCTACACCCAGGTCCCAGTTATGACGCACTGGCACCAACGACACGACTGAAACATGTCAACTAGATCGGCGCATGTCGTAGTGAGGCTGAAAAGCTGCGAGACATTTCTGAGCCTGTTCTGAATTAAACTGTGTTCAGTTGCCAGGGCTGGGGCATTCAAAGTTTATATACAAACATATACACATACTAACAGAGCTTGACAATCTAAGTAGATAGTTTTCAAAACGAATATTTAGCTGAGTTTCTTTTTGGACTTAGTACCTACCTCTGAAAATCTCATAGGTATATTTTGCTACATTTTGTTGACGAATTTACGTATCACCGTCCCTATATTTCAATCATGATAAAATTTTTCTTCTGAAATTCTGTTCTGCTTTATAAAAGGTTTTATATAAACCTTGTTAAGTATACTAATTTTATAACGAAGCAATGTTTGTGATATTGTCTGGATCTACTGAACCGATTTTGAAAATTCTTTTACTGATAGAAAGCCACGTAATTTGTGATACTTAAAGCATATATTTTATTACTATATTTTCACGTAAATAAGAAGTACGCGGGTGAAACCGTTGATGAATGTTAACATTTGAGATACGTGAAAACTAACATTTTACAATCAATTTGAATAAAGAAAATATTAAGCTTGAGTTTACTGGCAAGCAGATGCTAGCAAAGCATCTCATTAGATAAAGTTTTCCCAACTTTATGAAAACTAAAGTAATAACATTTATATCATAATGAATATTTTAAATGAAAATGATATTTTTAATGAAACTCTTAATTTCATACTCGAGGGAGGCGGATTAAAACCGAAGCCGCGGTAATATTTTCGTTTTTAATGAAAAAATGCAATTAATTTTTTGTCATCGAATGTCTGAAGTCCCCAGTTAAATTGAAACTGTGGTCTCGTTACAATTCTTTTAAGCAACCTTTAGTCAACCTCGCTATAATATATTCTTTCTTAAATATTCAATGAAATAAATTGTTTTGAAAAATCTTTCTAAGGCTTAAACATAGGAGTGTAGCTTTCAAAAGATTTGTTTATTGATTTATGCAATAGGTGTCATTTGTAAGCACCCAGATACTTTATATAAATTTAAGAAAATGTTCATCGGATATTTAATTTCTTACTTTTCTTACTTATATATCATTCTCTTAGCTCTGAAGTGATTACCAAAAAGGCTTCCTAATATAATATAAGTAAATAAATAACTCTAATTGATTGCTATGTGGGCATTATACCGGAACGCTAAATTAAGGTAACTAGCAACGGCCGATACGACATAATATTGACTAGATAAGACCCTAGTCAATGAGAAAATATAATTTCTCCTTAAGTCCTGTAATCGACCCCGGGACAGTCTTTAAAAAGCATAGCGTACACAACTGAGTCAGAGAGCTTGGTATAGTAATCAGTAAATTAATGAAAGTGTAGAAAAAAATACCGACAGCGAAAGCCTTAGGTTTAATCAAAATTTTTCATGCAGCCCACACGCGCCAAAGATCGCCGTTTTAGATAAATTAGAAAAAAAAACCTCACTCGCATCTAGATTGGAAACCACGTAAAAACCGCATCTCCCGCTAATCTATCACAGATTTTCCAGAGCTCTCCGTTTTACGTAAGATAACGTAGGTCGAACCAATTAAGGCGGCGTAGGTAAAACCTAGATACGTAGGTTATATAAAAACCTTAAGTTTTTTTTTCAATTTGACAAATTGCTTTTTAATAAGAAGGTACAGATTTTGACTTCAGATTTAATTTTTCTAAAATACTAATTTTTAGTTTTCATTTCAATGAAAAATGTTAGTCGTAATTAAGCGTTCCGGCATGTTCACAGGTAAAAGGTCATCACTGGCAACACGCACTGTTCGAAGACTTTTGTCTTGAGGCACTGAGGAATTTCGGACAAAAAGATGTCGCGAAGTTTCCCGAATGCATGAATGGTTGTTGATTAGAAAATTAGTATTTACTAAAAGTTGAACAAAAGTACTTCTGAGCTACAATATTATAATTAACTTTATCAGTTTACATTTTTAGCATTTATTTTGAAATCACAGATAATATATGTATTTATTTGTAAGTAGGTATCGTTAATAGGTCGACGTTAACACGTATGATGCAATTATATTCAAAAATGATTATTATTGCGAAGCTCCTCTTCATTTTCCGCGACTCAAATTTCATATAATTTCACAGGGAGATTAAATGCACGCCGTGGAACTCATCACTACATTCCGGAATTGTTAACATTTTCCGTTTGAAATTCCGCCGCGGCGTAATGTATGCGGACTTTTAGTCAAAGAACTGGTGATCAATATATTGTACTACCAGAACTCCGCGTTTTCATCCGCATAATTTCATTTCCCATGGGATTACAATATGGGATAATAAAATAGCCTGAGTTACTCGCTGATAATATAGCTTTACATTGGTAATGATTTTTTTAATCGCTGTAGTAGTTTCAGAGCCTATTCATAACAAATAAACATTTAGGTGCGTCACAAACAGTGCGGTGTCAACTGCGAACTGCGCGATGTGTATGCCTGGATTGGTGGGTAAGTTGGTGGGAAGCGAAAAGAGCACGGGTTCCTGAGGGACCGGGTGCTCCCACTCAGAAAGGCCTGGGAACGAGAGAGTGCCATAGAATCGAAAGTGAGTTCATAGTGCAGTCCACAACCAACCAAACAGTCTGGTGGGCAGAGTTTCTTTCAAAGTAGGGGACAGGGCCTGTAGCCAAGCGGCACGTCGATTCCCTTTCTACAAACGCTAACGCTTCGTAAATTAATAAATGTATGGCCATGACATTCACTATCGACAGGTCACGTGATCATTTTGTCGATTCGATCTGTCAATCCCAGTGTTTTGGTTAATTTTCGAAGCATTAGTGTTTGTAGTAAGAGAATGGACGTGTCATATGGCTACAACCCCAGGATAGACATCCTATCGGAGCTTTAGATACAGACGTAAATAGTAGTCAAGCGATTGTTAACGCAAAATTATATAAGTAAATCAGAATTTTAATAAATTAAGGCACCAGCTCTCAATCCAACGATCATATCGATTATTATTTCAATGATTACAGGATTTAAAAGGCAAAAAGTAAAAAGGTTTCAGTAGAGATGTCATGTAGGTGTTTATATTACCCCCTTAAACTATTAACGGTTATGACGGTATAGTTGTTTATTTTATATTCTCTATGAGACTAAATTTTCCTTTCCTAAAATTTGTACTAATATTAAGTCATAATTAAGCACGGAATAGGAATAAACCTAGGTAATACATAAAACAATTATAATGCAAGGCTGCAAATGTGTATGAATTGAATACCGAGCAAGCAAAGGATACATATATGAATACCCAGAAGTCCAAACTTATAGAAGAGAATTGAAATGAGATAAAATTGTCATCCACCCAAAAACATACTTATTTTGCTTGAAAAACCAAAAAAAATTACCAGTGGCCAAAAAATAGTGTCGTTTCCAATTCGTATCTTAATTACCATGTTACGTAGCCGTCTGGGCTAACCACTTATGCAATAACGGAGTCTCTATGCAAACAAATGAGAAAATAATAATGTGGTTAAAGAAATGATGTTTCCAGTTATAAGTTTTAGTTACACAGACCCCTTCGCCGGGGGAGGGTGGGGGAAGGCATCTAATGCAGCCTGACCACAGCCGTGGCTAATGTCGCGCGCTAAATTATAACCTGTAACCAGCCCCACTGGGCGCCCTGTTATTTAGCTGCATTACGTGTCCATTGAAGCACCATTACCAGTATCTGACTATATTTCATGTATAATTCACATGCTCTAAGGAAATTCCTTGGCTAGCTTAACAAAATGAGTACTTGTGTCTTTTAAATTAGTAAGACTGTCTCCTCGTTCCAGAAGTTATACTACGTGCCCACGGATCAGCACGGCTATTCTCTAACGATGTTTTGTATCACTCGCGAAGTTTAAGTAAGTAAGTAGCACTAGGTGCGAGTTTCGTATTCACCGCCATCTTTCAATCAACTATAGTTCTATAGAGATGGAGGTGAATTCGAAAGTCTCACTTGCGAGTTATAAAAATATCGTTACAGAATAGCCTAGCTGTCCCTGGTTTAGAACTTGGGACAAGTGAAAAACTAAGCTTCAAATGTTCAGTGCAAAGTGTAATCTAGTCTTAATCTAGTAGTAGGGTTGAGAAGTCAGTGGTGGTGGTGCTAGTCGTGCTTCAGAGAAAATGCAATGACCATCATACATATGCAAATATACGAGTTCGTTTATTATCAACCTATATTCGGCTCACTGCTGAGCTCGAGTCTCCTCTCAGAGTGAGAGGGGTCAGGCCAATAGTACACCACGCTCGCCCAATGCGGATTGGCAGACGTCACACACGCAGAGAATAAAGAAAATTCTCTGATATGCAGGTTTCCTCACGATGTTTTCCTTCACCGTTTGAGATACGTGATATTTAATTTCTTAAAATTACCTCCAGACTGTATTCGAACCCACACCCTACGGAATCGGAGGCCGAGGTCATATCCACTGGGCTATCACAGCTCAGCATACGAGTACATAATCAAAAACATAACTTGCGTTTTTTCGGTTAAAAACTCGTTTCAGATATAACGGCCAAACAAACAATTTGATTTTATTATTCCGCCTGTAATTCGAAATAACGGTTTCGTCAGTAACAGCGGGAATAAAAAGCTTCAACCGCGCAACATAAACAAGCTTTTATCAGCGGGCGCAGTTAAAAGTAAGTAGCGACATAAGTCTCACAACTATACGAGCACGGCCGCTGACTGGGAACCGCGCACGCCACAACAAAGAGTTGCCAGACTTGAGTGTGTTCCTGTTCATTAAAATCGTTTCGAATTAACTGACCAATAGTGTTAACGTTGGTTTCTCATTTTAAAGTTGCGGGTACCCGCAAACTCAGTTTTGTACAAATCCCGCGGGAACCATGGACTTATCAGAGATATAAAGTAGTCTATATGTTGCTCGACTACTATTGTACTGACAAAGATGTACCAAGCGATTTCGCGCACTGGTACGGTGCCGCATTTAAACCGCCAGAGGTATGGGTAGAATGAACCTCTTCTCAGTATCTAAGCCTGCTTCCACCTTAGATTGCATCGTCACTTTACATTAGGCAAGACCGCAGTCGAGGGGATGTGGTAAAATAAAAAAAAATCCTTATAACATCAGGTGGGCCAATCTGTTTGGTAAAAAATATCACAGACTATGAGCTGGATTGTAAATAAGATAGTATGTGGGAAGAATATTTTTAATCTAGACCTGATATTTGGGTCAGGTCCAATCGTGGAGTGGAGCAATTGCTTCATTATAAACTAGTATTATAAAAGTAAAATTTGTGAAGTTATCTTTGGATCTACTAAACCGATTTTAAAAGTTCTTTTTTTAATAGAGGGCCACGTTATTTGAGAGTGTCACAGGCTGTGTAACAGGCTATTCCCAGGGGAACTTATTTTATTATTTTACTTTATTATTTTACAATGACATTGATACATTATTCATTATTTTATACAATTACACAAATTTTGATACAATTCAACAAACATTTGGAAGTTTATTCTGATTGATTGCCCAAAGTTCGGCAAAGTTGGCTGTCTTATCAATCACCGTAATCCCTTTGAGAAATTCAACAGGCCGCCATTACTACAATGCGAACAATAAACTGTAATTCGGCCTTCCGTTTCCGTTTCTCTATAATTTCGGCTTTTCACTTTGTTTTCTGCGGGTCCGTACTTATACCATTGTCATCACTTGTAAATGGCTTGGAGCAATAAGGCCGCCTTTTCATGCTTAGAAACTGTTAATTTTTTTTTTAATAGTGGAATAAGACATATATGAACTGTATAGTTGTACTTTTTGAGTTAGATCTCGTACGGGGAATTACTACAGCTATGCTTAAATCTGCAACCAATGTAGCCTGAAAAGCCTCATGTGACTGTTATCACACTGGCGGTGCATTGATCTAACCCGATCACAAGTTAGCTATTGTAAACCGTTAAGGAGTTTCATTAACTGTCCTTCGTCTTCATCACGAGATCTCTAATGATAGTCAAAACCCTTCTAGGTGGAAAGTTTTCACCAATACAAGTAAATTAAGCCCAATCACAAGTTGCTACTGTAAACCTTTGAAGAGTCCTCTGAACTGTCCATCGTCTTCATCATTAGACCGTCACAACTCATCTAGATGTAAAGCTCTCATGGAAACAAATTAATCAAGCCCAAACACAAGGTATCTGCTGTAAATCGTTGAAGAGTTCTCTCGTCTGTGTTTTGGCTCCTCCATCAGATCGCCTCCAGACCATTATAAAATTGTAGTGCTTTATAATGTGCCGCCTTGATAATTTTCAAAAGTTCCCCGTTTTTTTCAGGATTTCTCCATTATAAGATCATGACATGATTACAATGGGGCCATCTTACGAGTATACCTTTTCAAACAAAAATAACATGCAGTTGAACTATGAACCTTCTCCTTTTTTGAAGCCGCTTAAAAACTTTTCTGTCTGAGTGTGAGTGCTCATATTATAAACTATTCTAAAATTTATTTCAATTTATAACTACTAGCACCCACTGGCCGCTCTCCCTTATGTTAGCACGACCCAGATCTGTAGAATCGAAGTCACAATACAGTAGGTAATTAAGTTTGTAAGCAACCACCGTTTGAACTTTGAACGTTGGCTAAACCATACATAAACTTAATAGAACATAAGTTACGTTCAAAGTCGAGCCTGTCCCCGAACTTAGTCTAACTTACTAACTTACTTTATCACCTATAAGATTTGAGTTTAATCACTTCTGGTGGTTTGTAGGCTATTCGCTATACGTAGTTCAAGCTTACAAATTGCGGAATTTGTCATTTATAAGGTAGGCATGACCTCATTTTTATTTTTAACCCCTGACGCAAAAAGGGTTGTTATAAGTTTACAATGTACCCGCAGCTCTGGTCGCTTCAAATTCTGTTTTTCACACACCCCGTGGAAACTATGGATTTTTTGGTATAGTCATGAAAATGTTTCTTTACTTTCGCATTTATAATATTACTACGGATAGATAATTACATTTATATTATAGAGGCGAAAGTTTGTGTTTGTATAAGTATGTTTGTTCCTCCGCTGCAGCTACTGAAGCAATTTGGCTGAAATTTGAAATGAAAATAGATTTAAGTCTGGATTAACACAAAAGCTACCTTTCATCCCGGAAAAATTCATAGTTCCCGCGGAATTTGTGAAAAACTGAATGCCATGCGGACGAAGTCGCGGGCATCCGCTAGTATTTTATAATACTAGCGGATGCCCAACATAAAGTTCATAAATTGTTAAAATGCTCAATGCTCCTATTTATTATTAACAAAGCTAAAACGAAAACCGTCGACACAGATTTAGTGTCCAATCCGCGCTGCTAGGTGTCGGCTTAGCTTTCAGGCAATTTTACACGCGAACCATTGATTTTACAAACTGTAGGTACACTTGATTGATTTTTTTTTTATTCTTTACAAGTTAGCCCTTGACTACAACATACATGTACATACTACATCACCTGATGGTAAGTGATGATGCAGTCTAAGATGAAAGCGGGCTAACTTTTTAGAAGGAGGATGAAAATCCACACCCCTTTCGGTTTCTACACGGCATCGTACCGGAACGCTAAATCGCTTGGCAGCACGTCTTTGCCGGTAGGGTGGTAACTAGCCACGGCCGAAGCCTTCCACCAGCCAGACCTGGACAAATTAAGAAAATCTCAATCTGCCCAGCCGGGGATCGAACCCAGGACCTCCGTTTTGTGAATCCACGGCGAAATCACTGCGCCACGGAGGCCGTCAAAATATATAATTTTATTTTAATATTTTTAGCTTTACATTGCCTAGCTCTATAAATACTACTAGCAGATTTCCCGTGGTTTCAGCCACGTTGTTACCGTACCCATTTGAATAGTGTTTAAAAATACATTTGAAACAAAGCTATATATTTGTCAAAGAACTTCAAAATCGGTTAAGTGGAAGCAAAGTTTCCCCTTACAACCTTACAAACTTAACCTCTTGTTATATAGACGACCGAGTTAGAAAGAACAAAATGACGAATTGACGAAACCTTACTGATAATATATTAAGGGCTTAGATATCACATATTCGGAAGGTTTGACTTTGGGTATAGTCTGTGACGTGCACTAGGTTCTTAACCAGGGTAAGCATTATACTTAAAAACTGTACAAAATTGAAAATTCCTTCTCCAGTACAGTTTTCTAAGGAGTCCACAGGGTAAGCAGTGTATTTTGCATCTATGAAGTGCACGCCATAGTGTGTGTGTGCGGTGTAGTAGAAGATTGACAGCACAATAATTGTGTTTGTGTGAACTAAAGGAACGGTAGCACAGCATTAGTAGATTACTTAGAGTGATACAAAGGTACTTAAACTACTTTTCTACTAAAAACAATAAAAGTTTTCATACATTTTTCCGTCGTAAAAGTTATCTTGAAATACAGTCCACCAACCTTCATTGGAACAGCGGGGTTGGTCTAAGCTATCCCCCCTCCTATAATAAGGGAGATATAACCCTGTAGGGGTCGATATAATAGGCTGACAGAGACGATTATACATGACATGTTCAATTTTCATAAAATTAAAAGTCACTTGTTAATTATTTATAATGAAATACTTACGTGATACAACGTCAGAGTATGCCCGACTAGTTTCAAACCCATACAAGGCCCTTAGTCATGAGCTGCTTCTGGCAACGCGGCACAAACCAAACCGACAGATTAAATTCTAAATGTGAGTTACTTATCTATAAATAACATAAGTCAGTAAATTATAATGTTATAGCTTGATTTGAGGACTGAAATCATTTGACATTAAATACAGTCCTCAAGCCGGTATTAATCTACTAATATAACGCTGGTAGCTACAACAGCTGTATAATGGTAATGTAGGAGGGAATTACAGGCTATAACTCACCCGTAGCATTGACCGCGCTGTGGTCGGCCATATTACGAGCTGATACATTCGTCTATTGTAGTCTGTGGGAGATTTCGCTGAGCCCTGAATGTTGCGCTGCATTCTGTGAAATAAGTAAGAACTCCGCCGAGGGGCTGCTCACCAACACGATGGGCTTACCAGCTGGGAGAGGGTAAAAAAAAGTGTTTGTCAACTCCGATGCACGAATGGAGTTTACTCTTTCAGATCGACTGTTTTTTTTTTATTCTTTACAAGTTAGCCCTTGACTACAATCTCACCTGATGGTAAGTTATGTTGCAATCTAAGATGGAAGCGGGCTAACTTGTTAGGAGGAGGATGAAAATCCCCACCCCTTTCGGTTTCTACACGGCATCGTACCGGAACGCTAAATCGCGTTGTATGTCTTTAATAATAATAATAATAATAACACACCTGGTGGACACCTGCCACCCGTCGGGAATGACATGTTTTTTTTTCACTCAACTAAATATAATTTTAATAATTTAAAGAAATACAATAAATAATTCAAATAAAATAGAAATTATCATCAATATAACAAGTGAACAATACAATGAACCCAAATAAGATAAAACATGCGACGTGGAGGCGGCAGAACGAGCGCACAAATCAAGAACTATGAATCGTCGTCATCATCGCCGTCGTCGCCGGAGGAATTTAAAACCCCGCCAACATCTGCGGGGGATGTAACACCCACTCCGGTTCGGAGGACTCATCGGGGTGTCACCACACGGCGGCGGCAACAACAACAGCAACAATACCAGCAGCAGAGTGACGACGATATACTACCGGAGAGCTTGGGGCAAGTGGAGCTGCGGGCTCCAGTGAGTGCTCCCGCTGCCGGTGGTATAGTGCGCCGCATGAGATGGTCTCGTCCACTCAATGAGAGCGTCATGCGTGCGTACTATGGGGCAACAGAGGGGGGAACTAACCTTACTGCGTACCGGTCAAGGATGTTGTCTATGTTTCAGACTCTTGAGCCAACAGTGACCGTGACTGCGCAGCGACTATCGGATCAGGTGCGAGCAATCCAGCGACGTCATCTGCTGGATGAAGCTAACCTTGAACGACTGCGCTCTACTTCAGTACAAATCGATACCATCCGTAGCTTACCTCAGCAAACATTGCAAACCAACATCCCAGAGGTGCTACAGGATGGTATCGATATGCAAGTAAGTAGCCAGAATTATGAGCAATTGAGGAGAACTTTGGAGGATTCTATTATGACATATAGGTACATGCCTCTTAATTTAAGACCAAAATTGCCTCGTTTGCCTGTACATAGACGAAATATGGCGTTAGTGGGGGTTCTAGATCAGATTTTAGGTGAATATCTCGTAACATCTGAGGACCTAAGTGATACGCATTCGATTCTATTCTGTGGAGCCGTTGCGGCGTGTCGTATTGCGGGTGTCAAATTCCCTGAACCACGCAAGGCTTCGCAGAAGACGGGTCAAGCACCAGCTTGGCGGACCAGAATCGAAAGGCGTATCACACTGACTAGAACTCTCATAGCTAAGCTAATCTGCTTCAAGGAGGGCAATAATCGCCCTAGAGTTATGCGATTTGTGACTCAGGCTTTTGCTGGGACTGACACACGTCCGTTCCAGTACTTGGCTTGTGTCACCGAACGCATTGACTTCTTGAAGCAGAAAGTCTATGCATGGGCACAACGCATTAGGCGTTATAAAGAGCGTATTGACCGGTATAATCAGAATAGGATCTTCCAAAGTGACCAACGGAAAGTGTACAGGAACTGGGAACGATCCAGTGTCTGTGTGACAGATGGGGAACCTCCGACTTCTGATGCTATGTCAGATTTCTGGCGTAGCATCTGGTCGGCCCCCGTAGGCCACACTGAAGGCGATTGGATGAGTACTGTCAAGGAAGAATGTGCAATGGTGGAAAAAATGATTCCGATATCCATTACTACAGAAAATGTAAGTTGTGCAATTCGTCCGGCGTCAAACTGGAAATGCCCAGGACCGGACGGATTGCACAACTTCTGGTTAAAATGGTTTCGTAGCGCCCATTCTATCTTGGCAGTGCAATTTCAAAATGCCATTGACACTGGATCGCTACCGGCATTTTTAACAACTGGTGTCACGTTCCTGCTACACAAATCCGGAAGTACCACAGACCCCAAAAACTACCGACCGATAACATGCTTACCCACCATCTATAAGCTCCTTACATCCATTCTGTCATCAAAATTAACGATGCATATAAATGCAAATCATATTTTGGCCCCAACACAGAATGGATGTAAGGCCCGGTCTCGTGGTACAAAGGAACTTCTCCTCATAGACACTGCTATTTGCCAACAGGTTCGGCGAAACAGAAAAAATCTCACGGCTGCTTGGATAGACTACAAGAAGGCCTATGATTCAGTGCCTCATTCATGGCTCATGGAGGTCATGCGGTTGTACAAGGTCGATACAACACTATGCTCTTTTCTTGAGTCATGTATGAGACAGTGGATGACAGTTCTTCGTCACCCAGGCGCTTCTGAGTGTTCTGAATCAAATGAACTGATAGGGATTAGGCGAGGTATTTTCCAGGGCGATAGTTTGAGCCCTCTATGGTTTTGTCTAGCTCTTAATCCTCTCAGTACTTTACTGCGGGATTCAGGGCTAGGCTTTCGCCTTCGCAGGGGTGGTGAGCTCATATCCCACTTGCTTTACATGGATGACCTCAAACTGTATGCATCAAAGCGTACAGACCTAGTGTCATTGCTGAAGATTACTCAAACCTTTAGCAATGACATAAGGATGGAATTTGGTGTAGACAAGTGTGCGGTCATCAATGTAGAGCGAGGAAGGATAGTGAGCTCCGAGAATATAGTTATTTCAGAAACTGTCATTCTCAGATCACTCCTTGAAGGCGAGACCTATAAATACCTTGGAATGACAGAAGCACTTTGTATTGAGGCAGGGAATATGAAACAGGTAGTGAAGGAACGCTTCTTTGGCCGCCTGAAAAAAGTCCTAAAAAGTCTTTTATCAGGCGGTAACAAGGTGCGTGCCTTTAATAGCTGGGTCATGCCCTTACTCATATACACTTTTGGCATTCTAAAGTGGACTCAAACCGAACTGGATTCCCTGGACTGTAAAGTCCGCAAACTGCTGACGTCATACCGGATGCATCACCCCCGTTCATCTGTAATGAGATTGTACCTCCCACGCAAGTGTGGAGGACGTGGCTTCTTAAACGCCAGGAACCTCCATAATCGTGAGGTGTGCAATCTCAGAGATCATTTTCTCAAGATGAATGTGAGTATGTATCAGGATGTCGTTGCAGTGGATAAAGGACTTACCCCGCTATCCCTAGGCAAAGAGAACTGGCGCAAGCCTATAGTAATCAGTAACTCAGATCGTGTGGCAATATGGAGGAGCAAGGAGTTGCATGGACGATTCTACAAGGCCCTTACTGGGCCGGATGTAGATCAAATAACATCTGTATCTTGGTTGCAATTCGGTGACCTCTTTGGGGAAACCGAGGGTTTTGTCTGTGCAATTATGGACGAAGTTATAAAGACGAGAAACTACCGGAAACACATTATGAAAGATGGCACTCTAGACATCTGTCGAGCGTGTCATCGTCCTGGGGAGTCCCTCAGGCATATTGTGTCCGGGTGTTCTCACCTTGCTAACGGCGAATACTTGCACAGACATAATCAAGTAGCCAAGATAATCCACCAACAGCTTGCTCTTCAATATGGCCTTATCGATTTTGAGATGCCTTACTATAGGTACGACCCAGCGTCAGTTCTTGAAAATAGCAGTGCATTGCTCTACTGGGACCGAACGATTATCACTGACAGGTATATTGTAGCCAATAGACCTGATATAGTGCTAGTCGATCGGTCAGTGCGTCGTGCAATAATTGTTGATATTACTGTTCCACATGACGATAATCTGGTTAAAGCCGAAAAGGAAAAAGTATCAAAATACTTGGACCTTGCTCACGAGATTACCGCCATGTGGAATGTTGAGTCAACTATTATTGTTCCGATAGTTGTTTCAGTCAATGGTCTTATAGCGAAAAGCTTCGACCAACACCTTAAGAAGCTTTCGCTTAACTGTTGGATCAAGAGTCGGATACAAAAGGCAGTGATTCTTGAGACTGCGCGTATTGTGAGGAGGTTCCTCACTCTGGAGCCCTGACCACCGGTTGCTTGGACACTCAAATGTCCCGCAGCGGGAGGGTGAATTTTTTTTTTATAAATTTTTAATAATGTTTTGTATTTTATTATACTTATATTGTTAAAAATTTAAAAAAAAAGAAGTAATAAATAAATGAGAGTAAATAATAATAATAATAATAATAATTTATTTGCCAAATTGTGGGTTACAAATAGATCTTACAATAATGGTATGATTTCCAACACAATTTACCGAGTAAGTCAGCGTGCAAATTTTTAGCAATATTTTACAATAGTACTTATATTATACACATTAATTAAAAATTATTCACAAGAAAAAATATTTAATTCAAAAATTAGATATAAAGAATGAAAATAGCGACTGAGGAAAATATAAAATAAATGTCAAAATGTCAATAAGTCAATTTGCAGTAGTAATTATTATCCATAATACATTGAAGAACATATGTAATTTGATTTATCAGTAATTCAGCTAAAATTAAAAAAATCTTTCGTAGAGTAAAAACAATGAAATAATAACCACTCATGTAATTTACGTTTAAATGCAGGAAAAGTCAATTCTGTGATCGAACTTGGAACTTTATTATATATTTGAATTGCCATACAAAAGGCATTTCTTTTAAACAGAACGAGTCTCATTCTTGGCGCAAGTAGTCTATTTTTGTGTCTTGGTTCAGTATGAGATATTAATTGACCACGAGTTCTAAAATATTCAGGATTTTTTTTCACAAATATACAAATCTCTTTAATGTATATACAAGGTAGCGGTAGCAACTTAAGCTTCTTAAACAGTGGTTTACAGCTATCTAAAAAATGTGCTTTACATATTGCTCGAATGCATTTTTTTTGAATTCTGAAAATTCTATCTATATCTACCGAGTTACCCCAAATAATTATTCCATATCTAAGTATAGATGACACGTATCCATGATATGCACTTAAAACTGCCTCTCTAGTTGACACTTGTCCTAGTCGTTTAATGGCATACACAAACTTGTTTACTCTACTGCATAGATCTTCGATGTGTTCCTTCCAGTCGCAATGACAGTCCAATGTTATACCTAAAAATTTAATTGTGTTAACTTCTTCGATGTTGGAGTTGTTGTATTGTATTGAAATCGGGGTTTCTCTGGCCCTATTAGTTTTAAATACAACAAATTTAGTCTTGTCAATATTAATTTGTAGTTTGTTTCTTTCCAACCATTTTATTACTTCACTAAAGGTAAAATTTATATCAGACTCAAATGTATCTTCGTTTTTACATTTAATAATTAGAGTTGTGTCATCGGCAAACAATATACAGGGATGTTTAGAAGAATTTGGCAAGTCATTGATGTATAGTAAGAATAATAAAGGACCCAAAATACTTCCTTGTGGAACCCCAGAGGAGTTAATGATAAAAGAAGATTTGACGTCAAATTTTTCACCATTTATTATTTTACTGAGTTTTGTACACTGCCTTCTTTCCCCTAAATAGCTTTTAAACCAATCGTTAGCAATACCTCGTATACCATACTTATCTAATTTAGATAACAATATAGCGTGGTCAACAAAATCGAAAGCCTTGCTCATATCCAGAAATATAGTAACCACTGGTATATTGTCATTCATGCTTTCTGTGACCAGCTTAATAAGGTTAAAGCAAGCTTTTGTTGTCGAACTGTTTTTTTGGAATCCGTACTGTTCTTTTCTAAGAGTATTTGTTTTGGTAATAAAATCGTTTATCCTTGTGTACATTGCCTTTTCAAAGATTTTTGAAAATATAGTAATTAAAGCTATAGGTCTATAGTTACTCATTTCTGCTCGATTGCCCTTTTTAAACAGTGGATTAATAACAGTCTCTTTTAATGTGTTTGGGAAAATACCGAGCTCGAACGATAAGTTTATAAGGTAGCTAATAGGAATGCTAAGTTTTTGGGCTACGTCTTTAACAATATCCGTTCTGATTCCATCAGATCCTACTGAATTAGTATTACGTAGTGATCTAATAATTTTTAGAATTTCATGCGAATCAGTGGGCACAAGAAATAAACTGCTATTGTTAAATTCAATTTTATCTTTAATTGAATTTTGAATTTTTGTTTTAGGTTTGTTTGTTAATTCAATGAAATATTTATTAAAGGATTCTGCAATTTGATCCGGATTAATGATAATGGACTTTCTCGGTAGGGTAGTAATTAGCCACGGCCGAAGCCTCCCACCAGCCAGACCTGGACAAAATAACCTAGTACAGGGGCCCTTGCTACTTGTTTGTAAGACTTAGTTGACGAATAAAGATTTTTTCATTTTCATTTGCATTTTTCAATTAAGAAATTCTCAATATGCCCTGCTGGTGATCGAACCCAGGACCTCCGTCTTGTAAATCCACCGCGCATACCACTGCGCCACGGAGGCTGTCCTAATAGATGTATGTTGTCCTGCTGCATACACTATATACGTCTCACTAGTCACGTCTGAAAAGTGAAAGGTGCGCACGGTGAAAGGTGCGCAGAATAGGTTGCGCACAAAAACGTAACGCTATCATTTGTTCATCGAATTTTACTTACTGCAACGACATGCTAGCAAAAATGGCCACAGAAGCCGGTGGAAAACGTGGACCATCAGGAGGTTGGGATCAGCTGCTAGGCATATAATAAACATCAATATTGGAAAATAAATCATCAAATAATGAATTTCCTTAGTTTAAGTCGATTAGAGAACGATAATAATACAAATATTTTTTAATAATATTTAAAAATTATATTAAATCTATACAACATATATGTATATCTCTATATAAAATCAAATTAACACGAAGTCTTAGACGCCATTTTGTAAAATAAACCTTGTAATAGAGACAGCAATTAGTCGTCTCGAATTTAAATTAAATTATTCTAGCGAGCGGTATTCTGTAATCACGTTTAACGCTGACGCAGCGACGAAATAGAACGTTAACAATTTAATATTTTAGCTAACCCGTTCGTTTTAATTAAAGTGTTATATTGTAATTTTATAATTCAAACAATTTTGAGCTTTGTTTTAAATTCAGTACTTATAAAGTTTATCTACTTAAAACATTAATTAAAGAAATGAATTGCGACTTGAATCAATTATCAGAGATATTATAAATCAAAACCGCGCTTCCTTTCTTGCATAATAGGGAATTTAGAGCTTAGACCCACGATGGTGCTCCAATACTGCTGCGGGTTGGCGTTGGCGGGCTTAGGGTGCTAATGTTTAACGTTCGCGCTGTAGTGATCAACATCAACAAACAAAAAAAAAGTCGCGAGCGGAGGTCTGTGGTCTCCGAGGTACATGGATGTAACGTCCTTTCTTAAAACTATGGACTGCTACTGAAAATGTCTTTCGAACAAAATTTACTAATGCATCCATTTAATAAGTTCAAGCTTAATTAATATGAACAAGTGTTTACTATATCTACTCAACACGTTGAACGTCAACGCCGAGTTAGTTCATCAGCGAGCTCGACGACGAGCTGAGTGTCACAGAATACCCCTGCAGTGCTGTAGCTGACTTGGAAAATGGCAGGCGAGAAGTTTTCAGACTTATATTTTTTGTCTCGCCGTTATCGCTAAAGTTTCCTGAGACAGGAAACGCGGTACGTTGCACTTGAAACCAGCTGACAAAATGCAACGCGTAGCGCACCACCCAACGGGAGAGGCGACATATACAATATTATATTGTCAAAGTTTTAGACCAATAGGTCTATTAAATAAAACAGTAGTAAAACTCTCTGTAAAACAATGTGTGCCGGAAAGAACTTCGTTAAAAAGATGGGGCTTAACACCTACGAGTATGTCTCAGGTTGATGAGCGTAGTATTTACCCGCTTTAGCTTTAAAAGGATACTTTCATACTTTAGTAGATATTATATACCTACTATTTTTGAAGTTCTATTTTTTAGAAATTCTACGAGACCCATATTTATTTTTCAGGTAAAAAAATTCCTACAATCTGCTCCAAGGCCCAATTTATCTCTTTACCAAATTTCATTATAATCGGTTCATTCGTTTAGTCACAAAAACGTAACAGCATTTATAATATTAGTATTAATCATTTGGTCTCGACGGTTTAGTGAACCGTTGGCAAAGATTGGGGGTTGCGAGGATACTGGCTTAAACATCGTCGATTTTGATATTATCTATATTTTAGTTACGGAAAGAACGGAGAAACTAAATAAACTTTATGACCAAATGAATAATTTCTGATTGCTTCTCTCACACGTGTTACTCGTAGTGAAAAGCAGCTGACTTGTCTCAAACTCCAGCGTAATTAATGTGATGAAAAATATTATCACGATCTCGGATTTTCCCGCGCGCTTACACTCCGCGACGTGAAGTTTTCAAATTAAATTGTATTTTCGCTGAACTCTGAAGGTTGCACTGCACCGCTCTGTGAAATAAGTAAAAATATATGTTATAATTTTATTATAACGTCAGCTGATAGGAGTCCACTGATGCCTTTTGTAGGGATTTTCATGCTCTGGTGTTTAATTACTTTATTTTATAATCATCAATGAACTTTTGGTAACTGTACTGAAAATTTAGTCAAAACATCTCCCTTATAGTTATCGTAATGAATAACTTAGTAAAAATGTACAAACAACAAACCTACAAAATGTAATGTTGTAATTATAATTGAATTGAAAAACTCAACGAAAATGTTGCAATCATCACCGTTGTCTTAAAAAATATTGTCAGTTCCAAATTTTTAAAGCCCCATAATAACAAGGTTATTTCACCCACAAAATAACAGTACGTTTGTGTAAACCCATTTTTAATGAAGACACAAATCCCACGCAGCTGTAAATAACGCTCGCGGATGAAATACTAACACACTTTCAACCATTTATAACTGGGGACGGAATGTAAATTGTAAAAATCTGAAACACCCACCCTGTGTGGGGGGGGGGGGGGTGAAATATGTGTATAAATAATGCAGAGCGTCGTTGCATATGCAATCACTGAAATATCGAGTTGCCTCAACGTTTACATCGAAATGATATTTTTATAATTCTTAGGGTGCTACCACACCATGTCGTCATCACAATGCTATTCATTTATCTTTTATGTATTGGCGGTGAGTTTGCCCAAATGTTCGTTTCTTTTATTAAAATCGTTTATTTTCAGTAGGCTTACTTCAAGAAAATGATTGAAAAGTCAACTTTATCAGAGGCTTTACAGAAGGCTAATGCTGCGTCCTGATGAACATACAATAACTAATGCTGTTTAGACACCCACGGGATGACATCACATTACAAGTATTACTTACGCACCTTGAATAGGAGCCGTAATAGCCCAGTGGATATGACCTCTGCCTCCGATTCCGAAGGGGTTCGAATCCGGTCCGGGGCATGCACCTCCAACTTTTCAGTTGTGTGTATTTTAAGAAATTAAATATCACGTGTCGCAATCGGTGAAGGAAAACATCGTGAGGAAACCTACATACTGTGAATGATGAATTTTTCAAAATCAACAACAGCTGTCAAGTTTTTCTGTTAGATCTTCATAATAGAGGCTGCTTTATGTACCTACAAACAGACAAAACAAACATTTTAAAAGTAGTTGAAAACCCAGATTAATTTAAATAAACGAATTTGTAACGTAATAAATGCAATACTTCATCTAGCTTTTAAAAGAGATTTTAAGGGTCATTAAACTAAAGCTATGATAGCGAAATTTGAACTATATTTTAAGCTTAAACACAAGTCCAGCTTACATCGCTGGCTTTCGCGCAAAACAGCCATATTTCAGCACATGAGCGAAGGTTTAATGTTATTAAATTTCGGCTGCGTTGCATGCGATAACGACCTTTGCAGGGAAAACAAAAATTTTCATACGTCAAAACGAACACTGGCTTTGCTGGGATGTGAATATTATTTTATTTTCGAAAATAATATATTTAAAATGCCCATCCTAACTGAATTTTGGCGCGCCGGCTATCTCAAAATGTTGAGGCTATTAATTAATAAATAAATAAATATCAATAAGTAAAAACATATTAACTAATAAGATGCGCTGTTCCAATGGTTTTACAATACGGCAGTACGAGTTTCAAATTTTCTTCTTGACGCCCTTTCTATCTATAGTATCTATTATGTTAGACAGAGAAAGCATAACAACAGATTAACAAACGTGGTAATTCTCTCCAACCTGAATTTAATCATTCAGCTAAAATAGCAAAATCTGAACAATAAAAACCTCAAAGAAAAAAAAATCGAGAAAGTAAGTACACAAATAACATTTATTCCGCGCAATAAAAGCCAAGTCAGAAATGTATAAATTCGCATTCATATTGTAATTTTTATGATGTCGTCTCGACAGCGAATGATTAACTCGCCTCGGTTTATTGTGCGCGTGTGAATGGGGGGAATGGCGGGAAACTGGGGCGTAATAATTAAAAAAAATAAGATTATTACTCGCTGCGCTAGCTCTGTGTTTCATTGCTCTGTGACACATACGCGCCTCTGCCTCTTTGTGTGGGATTGCTGTAAAATCTGTTTCATACGTCACATTCTTCATTACAATATCGTACAACATTTGTACAAATAGGATGGTTGCAATTGATCGCTTGTTTGGAATGTGAAGACATTCACTACGTTTTCACCTGGAGTGTTAATATCATGAAATAACTGCCATTTCTTAGTTATTGTTAATGTTAATTTATACTGTCCGTGTGCTGATCACAGCAATGAATACCAAACAGAACACAAAGCTAAACGTCACCTGGCGCTACGCTCCCTGACATAAACGAAAGATAAAGTGATGTTAATTTTTACTATACCCACATATTTAGCTAACCATACATTTTCATCCATGTTAAACGTGTGTTCATCTTCAGAATAAAAAAAAACATAAACTCTTAAATAGGCTTGAGGCGCGAGGGCTCAGAGCCCTTTCGGCTTTTAACCTTTTAGACTTTATGAAAAGACGCGAGCCTTTCCACAAAACCTAGTCTTATATTCGGGCTCGAAGTTCTGAAAGAAGCTAAAGAGCTATTTAGTCTTTAGGCCGTCAAGTGGCCTAAAAACAATGAGTGTTGTAAAAAAGAGCTAAAAGGCTCGAGTCTTTTGGAACACTACGCAAACACTATCCAACACTATAATTTATAATTATAATAATATTTATATTTTTAAAATTTTAATTATCATAGACTAACCACTGAACCATCCAAAACTGCATCCAAAACTGTATAAAAAAAAATGTGTGAAATATTTAGAATTAAATTTCATAAAACCATGACCACAAAAGCGGCAAATAACATTAAAACTAAAGCACAATGTTATTCCAAGCAACTCTGTTTACTTCTAAAGATTTTATCACACTGAATACAGAGAGGGTAGAAATAAAAATGTGAGCAAAATTCCTTGCGATCTGAATCTGCTCAGTTTTATGGAGAATAAAGTAACGATTTTATTTGTTGAAGATTAAAATCTTCAACGTGTTTCTATTTTTGCACATTTGATTTTGTGTAGCTAAAGTGTACCCGCGGCGGGAAGTATTGAATTGGTTTTGAACTTTTGAATAATACATTTAGCTGAATTGGTTTGTTTGAACTCTATTATAAATTTCCTTTTTTTTTTTACAGAAGAATGATTTAAAATAATAATTTCTTTTGTAGAAGTACCTATTTACATAATTTTTGGACTATTTGAAAGGCGTTTTAATTAAGGAGAACGCTTGTTATAGTATAAAAGTCACATATAAATAGTAATCTTCGAGCATGTACCTATTATGTATAATTTAATCCTATCAAGTAAACGTAATTTTAAAAATCTCTAGAAGTAGATAAAAATTTATAAAATCTAAGTTGAATCATTTTTTAGGCTATGTTTAGAACTATTTAACAACTATGCAACGTGTCACACTGGCAGATGCAATGTAATTGTTTTAACTATAGCACAGTTCACAGCTCTGGAATGAAGCTCTTTTGGGCCTATCTTGGTTATCTTTTAGTTGGTCCCAAAAGGTCCCATTTAATTTTCATGAAAATTGGTAGTTTAAGTAGTTTAATTCAGTAGTTTTATGATAAAAAGAAATTGCCCATATTGTGGCGCTTTCGTTCACTATGCTAGGGCAAAAACAGAAAAACATGGAAACGTTTTGAGAAGTACCAACTGTCAATAGTTTAGCTGGAACTGCGATTTAAGTTTCAAATGTCTTTGGATTGACCAATAAACTCGTTGAAATAACTTTTACTTAAAAATCACCTTTTATATAAAAAAGATCCTTATCGGGCTATCCTTTTGGAAACTGTTATAGCAAAGACAACTACAGAGATATCGAATTATATTATAGCTTACGTTTTAGGGTAAAAACTAGTTAAATTACTCAGACCACTTATTCCTCGTTTGTCTATAGCACCCCTGCAACCGAACGGTGCAAACTGAAAACCAAATTAAGCTAAACTTCAGAGCTAATAACAGGGGACTGTCCACTCAATAAGCAAATTCAGTTCTAGTTGGTATGACAAGCAATTTTATGTGTAGATCGCGCAAGGAGGAGGACAACTATACCTACTCTGACTGAAATCATCATTATCAACCCATATTCGGCTCACTGTTGAACTCGAGTCTCCTCTCACAATGCCTAGGTTAGGCCAAGTAGTCCACTACGCTGGCCTAATGCGGAAATGGCGAAGTTCACACACGCAGAAAAATCTCAGATATGAAGGTTTCCTCACGATGTTTTTCCTTCACACTTAGAAACTTATATATTTAATTTCTTAAAAAGCACTTTATTGAAAAGTCGGAGGTGCATACCCCGGACCGGATTCGAACCTACACCCTTCGGAATCGAAGGCAGAGGTCATATGCACTGGGCTGTCACGGCTCATCACTCTAACTATACTATATAGTTAGAACTATATATATAAAACTTCAAGGTTTTCTAGTAAATGGTTGCCATTAATCTAAGGGTATGGCGACTGGAAACATGGTTCTTCACGATATTCTTTGGAAAATATAAAGAAATTACATAACATACCTGGATGATTAGGATCTGGACCCTTGAAACTTGCTATCTTCCAAAGACACCACTTTCCAAACTAAATTAGCAACGGTACTTTCCTACGGATTTAATAAATAAAAGCCTTAGCGTTTTTTAGGTTCTGTGGTTGGTTTTCTATGTTCTGTTGTTAGGAGCATTTAAAAAAATGAGTCATGTCTGGCTAACGCAGGCTCTGTTTCAAATTATATCGTAGAATATCAAGCTTTTACGGCACTGTAGAGATATAACTTACAATGTTGTAAATACAAACAAACAAACCGACGTGCTGTTTTAATTTTATGATAGCTGTTAAAATAATACACAAAGGTTAGGTACTTGATTAAATTTCAAAGTTTAAATTACTCGTGACAAAGTTCAGAATATAAATTCATCCCTTTAACGAGAACGGTCGTGTTATTTTAGTAACTCCAGCTGATGCTTTATTTTATTCAAAGCTTTGTAACTTTAGCTTGTCCACTACATCCTAATAGCTCAAAGATTCAGGAGATGGCCTGAAGCTAGAAGTTTCTAGATTTAAAAAATAATATCTAGAAGTAATTTTTTACTTGGTTGAAGAATATAGTTAAGGTAAATAAATAATCTATACTAGAGGTAGGGTAGAATACGGATAAGGTAGGGGTAGTGTAGGGTAGGGGCAAGGTAGAGGTTGGGGAAGGATATGAAACTTATAGGGTAGGGGAGGAGTAGAATAGGGGTAGGGTAGCGTAAGGTAGGGTAGGGATAGGGTAGGGTTAGGGTAGGAGTAAGGTAGGGGTAGGATAGGGGTAGATTAGGGGTAGGGTAGTGTAAGGTCCCTTGTCCTTACCGTAATAGCAGTAAGTCACCGTCTCACCACTACACTATAATGGCCAGCTGCACACGTCCGCCTCCTCTCGATGCCAGCCATAGACTGCCCGCTCTCGCCCACTACCGGTGTATATATACACGAACACTACCCCACTACCGGTGTATATATACACGAACACTACATCCCTTCCTATTTAACAAATTTAATTATTGTTATATTTCCTTTACTCCTACCATACTCTCCACCTATTGATTTCCAACCACATGTGGTTCAGGATTAAAGTAGTCGAAAGTATCTTCCACTTTCTTCCAATACTCTCCCTCTTTTTTTCCTTTCCGAAGTTTTTTTACTCGATTTCCATATAATGACATTCCGAAGCTTTTAACCTATTCCCAATCTAATGGAATTCCAAAGCCAATTCCAATCTAATGGAATTCCGAAGTTTTAATTTCAATTTAATGAAATTCCGAAACCTTTAACAATTTCCAATCTAATGGAATTCCGAAGCCAATTCCAATTTAATAGAATTCTAAAGCTAATTCCAATCTAATGGAATTCCGAAGTTTTATTAACCCAATTTCAATTTAATGGAATTCCAAAACTAATTCCAATCTAATGTAATTCCAAAGTTGTATTAACCCAATTTCAATTAAATTAAATTCCGAAGCCTTTAACCTAATACCAATCTAATGAAATTCCGAAGTTTTATTAACCCAATTTCAATTTAATGGAATTCCAAAGCTAATTCCAATCTAATGGGATTCCGAAGTTTTATTAACCCAATTTTAATTTAATGGAATTTCGAAGCTAATTTCAATCTAATATAATTCCAAAGTTGTATTAACCCAATTTCAATTAAATTAAATTCCGAAGCCTTTAACTTAATTCCAATCTAATGGAATTCCGAAGCCAATTCCAATTTAATTGAATTCCAAAGCTAATTTCAATCTAATGGAATTCCGAAGTTTTATTTACCCAATTTCAATTAAACGAAATTCCGAAGTCTTTAACCTAATCCCAATCTAATGGAATTCCGAAGCCAATCCCCATTTAAAGGAATTCCGAAGCAAATTCCAATCTAATGGAATTCCAAAGCAAATTTCAATTCAATGGAGTTCCGAAGGTTTTAATCCAATTCCAATTTAATGGAATTCAGAAGCTTTTAACCCAATTTCAATTTAATGAAATTCCGAAGTTCCAAATACATTTTTCTTCTTCCGATTCCTTCTTCTTTTGGCCTGAACTGGCAAATCAGTTAACTGTGTGATCATTGGGCAGAGAACTGCCTACTGCAAAAATAGATAAACCGCATACGTCTGGAGTTCATCACGCCCATTGTAATCCAGTGCCACAGCATGTACCAGAGCCACTGCGAACAACACGGTCCTCCGCGCTCTGCATAAACTTCTGCAGCATTGCCTTCATGAGCACTCGCCTGCACGAGCATGCGTCTGCATGAGCACGCACCATCACACATGTTTATCTGCAACTTAATAAAATTAATTACGCCAGCACCGCCTTAAATAGTCTGTTGAGCATTATGAGACATCGCTAAGATAGCGAAAAATCAACCAGGCATAAGTTACAATTCCAGTATGTTTACTAACATCACAAAATAAGAACATCCTTTTGTTTGGTTTTAGAGATGTCCGTACCACATAGTTCCAGTTAAGGCAAAAGCTGTGTACTTTTTTAAACCAGATGACAGTTTTATACTTTAGGAGTTCCTTATTCAAATTCAATATACTTTTGTTTTTACTAATTTCCGTATTACAGATGACACTCGTAAGAAAGTCTGTAAGCATCGTAGGATCGACCACTAATTGAACCCCCTGCTCCACAAGTGACACTAATGCAGTCAGATTTATCAATACAGTGGACGGCACTCTAATACTATTACTTTGGAAGCAATGATGACAGAGAACTCAACAGTTCCTCTCTCTCTTTCTTTTTTTTTTTTTACATAGCGGTCTTACATTTTGACTATCTTTCTCTAATTTTTTTTTTTTTTTTGTGCAGAAGACAACATAAAGCAAATCTGATGATATTTCGAACATTCGTTTGGTTGAACCTGTCACAAATGTCAGTTTTCATTAATCAAGTATTATTAAGTACCCGTCAAAAGCTGTCACAATAATTGACAGATAATTCTAACTTTGCCGCAATGCTCTTACTTTGTTATAATATTTAATTGTAACAAATAGTCTTGTAAAATTGAAACTTACGCTGACCCGCTCATTCATTGTTAGTCTCAATGTTGTTTGACTTCAAACCAATGGCTATTGTTTTTCATTCATATATATATATATATATATATATGACTGTTCTCCCTGCCATTCACAGTCCACTGCTAACACCTGCTAAACTCAATCATGCACCTATACATAGTTAAATTGCGTCAAAACTTAAACTTAACTGCGCTAGGAATGAAAGCATGGAAATGAAAGGAATGAAAAATTTCTTGATGAAAGTATTTCCACCAACCTACATTGCAAAATGACTAATCAATATATATATAGCTTGTTGTAATCCGACCAAATGATGATCCTGTGCAATTTCACTTCACAACGCATTGCGAGCACCATTATAAAAACTCTTTGAAAATAAGAAAACTAAATTTCATCAAGTTGTACAAACTTGCAGGTTAAACAATGGCATCTGCTTGATCAATTAAGAAGTCTATCAAATACACCATAACACACACATAAGGGTGAAACGACAACAAATTTAAATTCAACGTTCAACAACAAATCTTTAATCGAATGATACTAAATAACTCAAATGTAAAACAACTACAACTTTTAGCGACTCCCTCAATGTCGCTCACATAACACGCCGCCTGACTTCGGATGTTCCTTGGCTATTTATAACTTCAAACTAACACAGTGATTTAGTATTAATACCCTAATACAATGACAAATAATTATTATTTGAGTGTCACCTGCACGATGACAGAACAATTCTGCACCACCTCACCATCGAACAGCAACTCTTAGTGACATCTCCGTGTCCAAATTCGTTCAGAATGGTCTCTTACTATGAGATCCTTTACACCATTTTGCGTTCACAACACTTAACCACCTTAACCACAAGTTGAACGTCCCCTTCTATCACAGCATAGCCCATGTTATGCTCAGGACCAACACCCACGACGCAGTGGAGTGACCCCTTTTACCACGACACAACTGCAACAACCTCACAACACTCCCCATACCAACATTTTATTTAATCACTAGCTTTGCTCAACTTAAATCCCAATTAAATCTCTCGATTATTCTTATCTTTCACTAGTAAAACTTACACACCCTTTTGTCATCAAATCTCCTTCTTATCTCAAAGATCGATGTACGAGTAGGTTATATCCATTATTTATTTATTTTATTTATTTATAATATTATTATTATTTGAAATATTTAATTTAATATTTTCCACACCATCGTCATACATACACACTTACATACATACTTATATACCAACACTACATATCCATTTACACGCCGCACCCACAATATTTTGTTATCACACTTCACACGATAGATTCAATTCACGCACAAACCCGTGCGCAAATTGCAGTATGCCAATGTTTATCGACGCGGGCGACTTATGCGCTTGACACAGTTTATCACTTCTATTCCTTTTCAAATTATACAAACCATCAACCATGGTTTTAGTTTTAGATCACGTTTGTAATGTATTAGCTGAAATGTTATGAGGGTAAACATAAAACATTTATAAATCAGTCCGAGATTGACCGCCGTTAAATGGCACAACCGACTCCTTATTTTATTAATTTTACTACTTTTCAGTATCTCTAGCGATTTACCTAATCACTAATTTGTTAACTCAATTAATTACTTTCACTTACTTGTACTGTAGCACCGTATTGCTATCGCTGTAATACTGGACTCTTAACACCACCATTAAATAACGTTGAAGCTCACGAATACCGCCTTCCTCATTATAAAACGTTGAGACAAGGCTTTCGCTTATTCAAACGCTAATTCACACTACAACTACTATGGCCATACCCGATGTTTATCATAAAGTTTGTTTATGTGATACCTGCAACGAATATCGATACCCATTAAACTTTAATTTTGAGGGTAATACTTGATGTGACGATAAATAAATTTAAATTCCTGTATACGTCATTTAGTAAATACGTAATGTATGTAAGACCGTCACTCCAACTGGCAAACAACACAACAACTTTTGTCTTACCGTACTGGCCGTACCAGCTCAGGTATAGTGAACTTGACAGTCTAGCAGGCAAATCGGCAAGGCGTACTCCACAAAACGGAATATGTCTATTACAGCTAATCGCTGCGGGATATTGTCCCGGCTTACGGATCGCTCGACTCAACGAAGGTAACTAATTTAGCTATTTGGCTTATCACTTGCCCACTTAACGAAATTGCCACGCTAAGACATGTCTATCACTTGTACATTCATAAAATGCCATGTCATTTGGCACCAATGACACAATGTCTTGATAAACAACATTAAATTTATTCAACAGTATTAAAAGAGTAATTATTACTTCGACCTTCTGTCCTTTTCAAAAATAAAACTGACTAACCGCATTGCTGTATTCATTTTACTTTTTTTACTTATTCTCTTTCTTTTTTTTTTTTTCTTTTTAGTCGCTGTAACCTAGACCATAGTCTACACAGCGACTTAGTTTAAGCTCAATCGCTGCAAACCAGACCGGCAGGCAAGAACCGGGTCCGTAGTCTGGGCAAGCGATTTTGCCAATTACCAAGTAACAGAACACAACAATTTACGGATAATAATTATAACTACTTACAGTTATTTATTTTTTTTTTTTTTCACCTCGTCGCCACTTGTAAGGTCCCTTGTCCTTACCGTAATAGCAGTAAGTCACCGTCTCACCACTACACTATAATGGCCAGCTGCACACGTTCGCCTCCTCTCGATGCCAGCCATAGACTGCCCGCTCTCGCCCACTACCGGTGTATATATACACGAACACTACCCCACTACCGGTGTATATATACACGAACACTACAGGTAGGATAGGGTATGGATAGGTTACGGGTAAGGTTAGGGTAAGGGTAAGGTGGGGGGAGGGTAGGGTTAGCGTTAGCGGTAGGGTAGGAGTAAGGTAGGGGTAGGGTAGGGTAGGGTTGGGTAGGTTTACGAGCAGGGTAAGGTAGAGGTAGATAAGTTTACATCAATTTTTACGCGGACGAAGTCGCGGGCGTCCGCTAGTTTTATATATAAAGAAGATGAAGAACTCTGGCGCAAGTAATTCAGAATGTCTTATGTTACAATTAAGAAATAATCTTGGATTAGATACTTAAATTGGGTCAATTTATTGCTGCGGTATTGTTAAGCCTCAATAGCTCAACGGTAAGAGCGGTTGGACTCATCACCGAGGGGTGGTGGTTCGATCCCCCCCCGTTAGTCTATTGTCGTACCCACTCGTAGCACAGTCTTCAGGTTTCTAAACCTCGACGCAAAAAGAGGGATGTTATAAGTTTGACGTGTCTGTCTGTCAGCCTGTCTGTCACCAGTCGACTTCAGTGTACCCGTGGCGTTCGAGCCGTCCACATTTCTTGTTGTGTAATTCTGTATGGGTCACTTGGGATAGGCACGGAGAATGACTAGAGTGGAAAAGGGGACTGTTTGTTAACAGTCAAAGGATCCTTTAACCCTACACACAGCGTTCACAAGTGCGTGACTTCACTCAAGACATTCTCTGCCATTCTAAGGTCTTGTTTTAGTTACAGTTTGATTTGTTAATTAGGTTGTTCTGACAAATGTTGTGAAACCTTTGTTCAACATTGGTTTTCTCATATTTTTTAAAATCCACTTTTGAAGCTTCTGCTAAGAATATTTTAATAGTGAATGCACGAGCTACGTGACTAATACCTTTGTTCATACGTACAACGTTTGTTTCTAGAAGGTTAGAATACATTCGCCACCTCACTCTTAGTTCCGTAGTGCAAACACACAAACTAAGTACCCGCAGAGTAAATGTTAGTGCTCGCTGCTCGCTCAGAGCCAGCGCAGACTCGGCGGCACCTGCTCGCGTGTTGACGCTGGGGCTTATGCTGTGCTCACTAAGTAGGGATTTGTTAGACTTTTGTACTACACGAGTGATTTGGTTTTTATGAACTAACGGATCACCTACTCAATCATCACATGGACTACAGCATGGTCCGGCGAGTAATAATGAATCTTGGTTCTCAATTTTTTATGTTTGTTAGGTACCTCATAACTTCATTTATTCATAACACATAACATTTATTAACCAATTTTGAAAATTATTATTTTTTGTTTGAAAGAGAATTCTTCCAGATTTCATTTTTATAAAATTTTTATATGTTTTTTTAGTTTGTGTATTTTTAGTTTGTGTATAAACGAAGTCGGTTCCATTTTTATGAGTATGTTAAAAAGATTACCTATTCGTTTTTGTGTTCATTGTTGTTTTTTTTTTCAATTTGTAGCTAAGACCCACAACGTTACTCCAATGCAGGCCTTACTCCATGATCCAGTGGTAACTGTTTTCAAGTGTTCATTCAGTGTTTTAATTTTGTAAGAAGACGATATAAAGTCGTTTTGCAAAACCAGCTATAAAACACTTCGGTGAATGCAATGCTTTTATGCAAGTATGTCTGGCACTCTGATATGAAGTGTTTTTACAGTGTTCGCACAAGTTATGAAGTGTTAAATAATTATTTATTCAGTGGCTGCCAAGTGCTAAGGCTTTTTATTTTCATAAGCGGTATAGCGCAGTAAATCACCCCCTCCCCGCCCGCCCGCCAGCGGTTTACGACTTGTTTAATTAAATTGCCGAGAACAATCATCTTTGTGTATTAACCGTCTGTTCCCGGAATATTTATTTGAAATTATAAAGGTTTATCACTCCATGTTATTATAATATATATTAAAATATGTATTAATATATATATATATATATATATATTAAAATATGAAACAGTTTTTTTAGAGTTCCACTGAACTGACAGAAATCGTCGCAACAGCGTCTGACAAAGTAACTAACTACCAGAGTTAAATAGTATATAATGAAACGGTATCATAATGAGGGTCATCAATCATCATTTTATAAAACGAACGAAGTGACTTTATCTGATCTTATGCTTTATTTTAATAAATATAAATATAAATAAATCTTGTTGTTTTTTTATAGAGTATAAATATAGTGGAGTACCAGGCTAACATAAACTGTTAAGAGGTTTATTACTCATTCTGTACACTGAGCTCTCGCACTTTTCGATTTTTAAAAAAAAATTTAAAGTTTCACTTAGAAATTCAAGGTACATGTCTAAAAACCGGCGCATATTTTAAATTTTGACGACACTAATTAAAAAGGCTTACCTAGTTATTTCAATATATCCAATTTGTCGAGAAACTTGCCTTAACCTCATCACCATAATCAAATCTAATTTACAATTTTGCAGTTTATGTAATTTTGTGCAAAAGAAAGCATAATTTGTAAACATGTTTGAACAAGTTTTTTTAATAAGCGTGTAATTATTCCGGGGACGGGTACCGGGTACGTGTTGAAACAAGCGTAGGCGTACAAAATACACTCAACCGGATCTCCTTGTACGTGTCGTATGGAGGTTGTTCTTTTGTGCCTCGCTCTTGGTCTACGTGTGGCGAATATATCGAGTTGTTTCGTGTACATTGCTTCTTAAGTACTAGGTGATATTGTGAGAAGTATTCGAAACAGTAGTTTATTGTGTATGTATTTGAATATGTTTAGATTGTTTAGGCAAACTAAGTGTGACTTTGATGATCTTTTTTGGGTTCCGTAGTGCACATACTACTACTTCACTTATTGTTTCGCCATGTCTGTCTGTCTGTCCGTCTATCCACAGTGACTATTACAAGCTGTAAATTAGCATGAGTATGCACATTAAATAAGTAATATGTATGTAAAATAAAATTTAAAAAAATATTTTTGTAGGGTTCTTCCCCTAAAGTGGGGATGATTTTTTTTACTTGCTCATTTCATAGTGTGTGGTATCGTTGGATAGGTCTTTTAAAGGTATAAGGGGTATCATATCAACATTTTTTGATTTAGGGATCCGTTTGTAAAATATTAAGCTTATAAGAGCTGATTTTTCTAAGAGTCAAGTGTCTCCACCCTCTACCGGCTAAATGGTTATTTTATGAATACGTAAAAAAAAATCACAAAAGTAGGATATATAAAGACATTACAAGGAAAACTATTACAGCTAAGTAACAATGGATATTTAAAGAGTAATAGTCGACCAACTTAAAAACATAATTGGAAATCGAAATCGAATCGAAATCGAATCGAATTGAACGTTGCAGCCTAAAATGGAATCGGGCTGACTTGGAAGAGGTACAAATTTATTTTTCTTATACCTCTGATGGTATCTACGTGGCATCGTAGCAGAACGTTAAATCGCTGGGCGGTACGTCTTTGGCGGTATATCAGTAACTTGCCATGGCCGAAGCCTACCACCAGACCAGGCCGGAGCCAATTTAGATTATAAAATCTCAAACGGACCCGAGCTGAGATTCGAACCCAGGACCTCTACGTTGAGATAAAAAATAAAAAAAAATTAAAGGTCGTCAATATAATTGAAGGGTTATTTGGAACGGCCACAGTCACTTCTGGTAAATTTTATACTAGAAGCAAAAAATTATGTCGACCTTGGTTGTTTATCCAAATACCAAAGAAATTTTAACGACTAATACCGCTTGACTAAGGCGCTTTTACGAATAAGTGTAATTTAGGTTTGATAGGCATCATTACAATGAAACCATAGACACAAAAACCTCATTTCGATAATTATTTGTAACATTGGTTTTTCTTCCAAATAACCCTTCAATTTAACAGTTTTAATGACTGACAAAAATAGGGAGTGTTTTATGATTGACAAATTGTCAGTCTGTGTATCGTTGTATATTATGTTCAAGGGCCGAGTAGAATATTATAGAAAAGGTCATAGAGTAGTAATTTTTAATAGAGTATAATTATGTTTGATCACGATCTTATTTTGATGGTGAGTATAAATATAGTCTAAGTTGAAACGCACGATAGTATAGAAGATGCCTTTTTACTTTAAAGTTTCTTAAATATGCCTACGTTGTAAGAAGCAGGGGACAGATACCAGGAGAGACAAACCTTACTTATTCGTTTAAAGAATAAAGAGGCAAATCGCTTTGTTAGAGTTTTAGGGATACCCTAGTCAAGCCCTACCATTTATTACTGTGTAATGGAAATAATAGGATGTAGAGATAAAAAATCGTGTCTTTGAAATTCATTGGTAACATCCCAACTAATATTATAAACGCAAATATGTGATTCTAAAAGGAAAGCCTCTGTAATAAAATAACTTTCATTGGCCTTTAAATTGATTCATAAAATGTACATTATTGAGAGCAAAGCGTGCTCATGCAAAATAGATACAACTCGGTGCCAAAGCAGCAATGTACGCTGCGCTCAGCGGATATAAATGTCACAGATGTACAAGCGAGCGTGGTGTGGATATTACCCCCACAAGCTAAGTGTCAAGTCGGAGCTCGTGACTGGAATAATAAACAAGGATTCTTGCAATTTTGCTCTCAATGTATAGGAAGAGACAAATAATGTTACAATAATTTTACAGACGCAACGTTCGTTACTACATTCTTGGTGACAATTATATAATTCCGACTAAAGTTAAGGCACTAGACTAGTTGCAAGAGATATTTTACTGCACTACTAGGTATATCCTAATGCATGTGCACTTTCTGTTCCGTTACTTAGTCCGACGAATCTTGAAATATTTTGTCTTAGCGTCATGTTTAATACTGTTGCTTCGACCTTTTTTTCAAAAAGGGTTTTCTTAAAATTTTAGTACCTACCAACTGTAGCTACATAATAAATTGTTATGTGTTATATTTTTAGATTAACTTATATTCTTGTGTTTTTTCAGCGTGCTGCAATGTGCAGGCAGCTTTACAATGCAGCGTTTGATCAAATCGCTTTTTCAATATTACGAGAAAAAAAATCTGTGAGCGTTGATCCACCCCGCGGGCCACTGGGCGAGCGATTTTATATTTTAACTTAAATCAGAATCAGCAACCTCAAATGGCATTTAAAACCTGAAGCTTTCATATTACGAGTAAATTTACTAAAACTCAAAAATACACACAGTGAGACCAACTTTATAGCATACCATGGATTCACCGTGCTGGAGTCAGCTCCATCGTGTGGCAGAGAGAAAAACTCCGAGGAGAGCATGGGACTTGTGACCCTGGGGTAGGCTTACGGAGAGCTCGGCATAGGCTTTGTATAGGAAAATATAACCTGTTTATTGCCACAAAGCATCCTTGATTAATGTATTCTAAACATAGTAATTACTTATATGTAGGTACTTCGATAGTCACTCAGAGTACAAAGAAAATTAAGGAGATGTAAAGAAGTTTCTAAAATTAAAAGGTCATCACGAAATCACTTGACGTACAAGGATAAAATTCGGCAAGGAGGTGGTAGGTATTTGCTAAGAACGGATTTTGCGATAGGGCCAGATTAAGAAGGTCTAAGGGCGGGCGAAGTTGCGGGCGTCGTCTAGTAAATAATAAATGAATTAATAAAATAATTAAAATCAATTTTGACCACCAACCTAAGTATCTTTGTGGGAGGTTAAAGTTGTCTGGAGTCTGGCGAAATAGATATGAAATCGCCAGTGTCCTGGCGGTGGCTGTGTCGCCTATTCACGGCGGCAATCTCGCCGGCTGAATGCGTCCCATGGCGTCCCATGGCGCGCCATTCAGCGCCATATGAATAAATTACTCGCGCTCTTTGTCGCCTGCCGCCCTGCCGCCCTGGAGCCATCAGTAAACACGACTCACAATCAAGGAATAGTCAAAAACTGGTTTTGAAAAAACCCTCTTTAGAATAGATAATTTTGAGATTAAGTCTTGTCTGGAAAAGATAATTTTTATAGATATAAAGTGCACTTTAAAGATATTCGCTTTCTAAAAATTAAAGCTACCGAACAAAACTATCTTCTAAGAAATTTTAAGTATGTAAAAATTGTCAGCCTGGTGTGTGGAAGTAGTGTTGTACCCCATGCCTGCGTTAACGTCGGTCCTGGTCATAGCCAGCCAACATCTGCTCATCATCATCGTCAGACTATGGTGACGGCCCCCTACAGGGTCACGTCTTATAGTAGAGGAAATATTATGAAGCTTGGACCCACCAGTGATAATGTTAAGATGTGCTTACCGTTTGTTCAGTGTTTAGCCTGTGTGACTTCGGATCATCGTGGGGTCGATTCCTGGGTATTTATGGGTGTTTTCCGTATCCACTATAATAAAGAAGGATTGGGCCTGTAGTCATGTCTTCGAAAACTAAAAAAAAATGTATGGGAATGGTAGATCTGATCTACAATTAGATCAAGTAACTTGTCGGTAGCAAATATCAGTCCCATGTTTTTTTTTAATTTTCGAAGCGTTTGCAGTTGTAGAAAGAAAATCGTTGTGCCACATGGCTAGATACCCTGGCTCATTAAAATATGGTGCTGATGGTAATAGTGTCTTGCAAACTAATGTTTTATTAGACTGTTTAACTGTCAGGTAACAAGGCTAACCCATTACAGGATTTTAATCACAGTTGGCCCAATTTCTAAAGTTATCCCCGATTAATTATTCATAAGGGGTGTTCCGACATTTAGCAGCTTTGATTCGACAAGAAATGCCTGATCAACTCCTCGGGGCGCAGTTTACGTGTGTAGGCATTGAGTGGCCATTAAAATGTATGAAGTCAACCCTTGTGTGGCTTCAACCTTCAGCTCTCGGCCCTCAGTGCGCCGATCAGGTTTTGAATGGGGATACAATGTTAATTCATTGAGTCGTTGAAACATACTGAAGCTATTTAGATTTTATGGCTAACTGGTCACTACATCACGACCTACATACTACGGGTTTGACGACGTCTCTTCCGCAATTGGTAGTGTTGTGGTTTATAATAGAGAGGTTCTGATTTCGAATCAGCTCGGGTGGAATAGATAGATATAAGATAATAGGCATCGGCCTTGGCTAGTTACTACCCTACCGGCTAGATGTACCGCCAAGCGATGGAATAAATATATTGTTCCTGGCTTCAAGATCTATTATAGTTATTAGTCGCGTGAAATTCTATTTTTTGTAAATCCTGCGGGAACCATAAATTTTTAAGGGATAAAGTAGCAATAATTCTGGTAGTTAGGTTTTAGAGTTAAGCCGATAGTCCACCACACTGGTCCAAAGCGGATTGGCAGATTTCACACATGTAGAGAATTAAGAAAATTCTCAGACCTCACGATGTTTTTCCTTCCTCTTTTGAGAAACCTGATATTTAATTTCATAAAATGCACATAACTGAAACGTCAGAAGTACATGCCTCTCACCGGATTAAAACCTACGCCTTCCGAATCGAAGGTAGAGGTCATATCCGCTGGACTATCGTAGGTATATCGCATATGTAGCAAAGTTAGTGGTTCATAATGCATCCATCACAGCGCACTGTCACCGACATAATCAAGCACTTAGTCCGTCAGCGCAGTCGAGGCCACTTTCGGCGGAGCCACGAAGCGTCTTCCCGGGACTGGAAAATTCAATTTAAGGCTGACGTTACTGTTAAAACGATAACGTGCCATAGCCAGACATATTTGTATGAAAGTTGATAGTTTGTCACAACATGCTCCTGTCGAAGATAAGTGCGGTAACCAATTATGCCTGGGCTTGGCTTTTTAAAGGTTTTGAGACTCCAGATCATCATGATCATGATAATATGATGAGAAACTGTATCGATCTACGTATGGCAGGCAACCTTTCGCTAGACACCCTTAATTATGATCTGTAACGGTGGTTTTCGATAGGTTAAGTTTTTGGTGTCTTGGACATGATTTTTCGTTTAAAACTGATGAAAAGAGAAAAAAATATCCTCATTATTTATATTAGACCGTTGCAGCATCATCTTAATCATTAGCAAGAGTCTCCTCTCAGAATGAGATGGATTAGGCCAATAGTCCAAAACGCTGGCCCAATGCGAATTGACAGACTTCACACTCCCAGAAAATACGCAGGTTTGCAGGTTTCTTTACGATGTTTTTCTTTATCGTTTGAGACTGAATAACTGTAAAGTTGGAAGTGCATGCCCCGGACCGGATTCGAGCCTAAACCCTCCAAATCGAAGGCAGAGGCCATATCCACTGAGCAATCACGGCTCTAGAATGAGGTCTGGTTATAGCAGGCCCATCCATTACTATCGCTGCATTTACATTCAGTTAAGTGACTGCTACAACTCATTTAGTGTTCTAAACTACAGTTAAACTGTGTCGCATCTTCCGCCGCTGTTAAAAACTGTTGCAAGTTTAAACCGTGCTTAATTGTAAACTACGAAACTTTGCACGGAAACGAAGAGCTATTATAAACATGGAAGATTACATAAACGATGTTAGAGCTTGGAAAATTGTGTATGTGCGATGTAAACTTTCATTCATAAATTATAACGACTTAATTGCTGGCATGTCATTGGACTTTGCCGTTGGACGTTGGCGTTTTCAGTTCCGTTGGATGCTGGACACATGATTTTTGAGGCGACTCGCTGTAATCCACTCGATGTCCTCGGTCCATCTAATGAGGGTCGTCATTTCAGCACCTCCTTTGTTTGATTTTCTGGAATTAACATCGTCACCTTTACCGATACATTATCCACTGCATTGCTTATTTAAGCCTTCTGTAAGGAGCTCCAGATACTACAGTTCTGTGCCTGAATGACTACCTATGACTTGTGTGATGTATTCGACTAGATAGAGAGATATAATGATAAGCAAGTTATTAACCAAGCGTTGGTTATTTTACTGTATACGAGTTTCTTTACCTATACAACAATTCTAAATAATGAAATAACTATTACAATCTCGACACAAAGGAAATAAATAAATTATTGTTCTTCTTTCTTCATTAGGTGTTTATAAAACACAAACTGCTACAGAAACTTGTCGAAGAATAAAATAAGAAATGTCAAAAGAATGCTTCCTTTACTCATAGCTTATTGGTACATAACGAGCATCCAGCTATTCAAAAGAAGCTAGCGGATCCCCATTTGCATGCAGAACAACTTTAATACACCATCCACGTATGCGGATAAAGATGACATAAAAAATGCATATTTCGTCATAAAAGTACCGTCCCCGCCTTTGTCTCGAGAAAATATTATAATATACAGTTGCAAAGAGAATAAAGTTTTCGCCGAGTCTTAAACATGGCCTGCGTTCACGTAATACCCGTAAACAAAATGTTTTCCGCCAAATATACGTACCTGTACGTAGCGGACAAACAACTATTCAGAACATTTACAGACGGAAACTCCGGTACTGTCGCTTTGTTCTTGTTTAAGAGTATTAAGTGCATGTGTACTTAATAATTTTACTGCTCCATTTTTCTGTTTACCCAACTATAATCCTGGGAAATTCTATCCTCATGCCTATCTATACTAATATTATAAAGTTAAAGAGTTTGGTTGTTTGTTTGTTTGTTTGGTTGAACGCGCTTATCTCAGAACCTACTAGTCTAATTTGAAAAATTCTTTCAGTGTTAAATAGCCCCTTTATCGAGGACGGCTATAAGCTATATGTAATCCTCACATTTTTACTGGAACGGGAACCACGCGGGTGGAACCACGCGGCGTCAGCTAGTTTCTGATAAATTACTATATTACGTAACGAGCCTATAGACACACACAAACATACTCATTACTCGTATATAAGCTTGAAAACATACATCATTCTGCACTCCTTTTGCAGTCGGTTAAGTGAACATAAATAGACACGGAGACATTGCTTCGCTAGTTAACTAAACAGATGTTGAATAAAACGAATACTTTGTATCGTATAACTAGTAAATTAACTTTTAGGAAAAAAATTAAAAGCATTTCTAAAGTGGTCCACAAAAAGTAGAGCTTTTGAACGAAGCGAAAGCTGCCCGCGTTAAATGATACCAACACGCAATTTATGTATCTGACAGTTGGTTTGAGATAGCATTCTTCCTTCAAAACAGACTACAACGATGAAGGCAGACAACATGTTATTAAAATGTTATCTCAACAATTGTCAGAAGCGCGGTGATAGTCTTTCCATTCTACCTATTACCATTACTCTTCTATTTAAACGCAATGAATCAATATGCATAAAGTTCCGAGATAATCTAACGAAGTTGTCCCTGTACTAGACGAAGATTCAATGGTAGTAGGACTCGCCCATAGAATTAGAGTTTTAACGTTTGAAATATTAGTAATTTCGAAAATCAGTTGAACGCAGTGAGTTATATAATTAATGTGATATTACTTATTAAACAAATTAATGAAGATTTATTTATAGTTAACAGTGTGAACTCGCGATTAAATTAAATGCATGATTCGAAACAACGGTACAGTTGTTAAACTACGACACCAGTATCCTAGTTTCATTTTACTTGACAAATTGCGAGCGCTGTTTTCCTTTCACAGTATCGGCTAATAAAGTTTTTTTATTAATGATGCTATCCTACTTCATGAATACCTGAACTCACAGTGTATGAAACCTGGAAAGGTGAAATTGTACTTAACAAGATATATTTAAAAGTGACTTAACTCAAAATACCTGTATTTTCTCATTTTAAAAAGTGTCCTCTATAACTCTGTTGTGAAACGCACGATTTAGTAAGTAGGTGATAAATACTTTTTTATAGAAATTAGGAATGATTAGGTGATTTATTGAAAATGTGGATCATTCACAAAATATTTTCAGAAAAGTTAAATTCTTCGTGGCAAAATCAGACCTAAATATGTCATGTGAATAGTTTGTTTACTAACATTTCCACTTGTTTTGCCATACACATTGTTGCCACTAACATTTTTATCTATAAAAACTATAAACCTAACTAATTATATATATAATAATAGTTTCTACACTCTAAAAACACAGAGAGTGTAACATTGTAATTAATCTAGACGTAGTCGTCCATAAAAGAGTACTTATTTGTCTATTTATGAACGTAATATCAATGACTAGCAGAATTTGATCTAGAAAACCCTTTAATCTGAGTATTAAAGAACAGATTTTCGTGCAAAATTCTTCACCTACCACCTACTATATCAGCATTTTTTGATCATCATCATCAGGAGATTAATGATGCGTTTAAACAAACATAGATAAAAAATTGTAAATTATAATACTCTTTTGTAGGAAACTGTTGTCTGTGACGGATATGACGTCATTTGGCGCGACTTGTTTCCGTAATGAGTGGGGAGTTAGAGAGGGGTACCGATCGGTAGGCGGGAACGGCTTGCGATATAAGACGCTCGTCGTGAGGTCGGCTTTCTTTGTGCCAAATTTCTTGTTGTATAATACTTTAAGGGTTACTTGGGATAGGCAGGGAAAGTGACTTGAGTGGAAAAGGGGAGTGTTGGTTAACAGTCAAAGGCAGCTTTAACTCTACATACAACGTTCACAAGCGCACTCAAGGACATTTCTTTGTCTTGACAAATGTTGTGAATCATAATCTTTGTTAAACATTGGTTTTCTTGTTATCGTAACCCACTTCTGAGTCTGCTAAAATTATACTTAACTTAATAAATTCGTTAATAAATCAATATCCTGACTTGCAAATTAGACTTCAGTAATACCCAATTATGTTCGCACCTACTTAATTAACATGACGAATGACGTCGGGGTGACAGCCCTGTGTGTCACGTTCATAGTAAATGATTTTACGCCGTCACGTAGAGACGTGATCATTTTACGTTCGTATAGAATTGAATTATTTGAAAAAAGAAAGGTTCATATAAATTTACATAACTTCAAATTATTATTAACTAGCTGACCCCACGCGGTTTCTCCTGCGTGGTTCCCGTTCCCGTTGGAATATTAATATAGATAAAGCCTTACTCGATAAATGATATCTGACACTGAAATAATTTTTCAAATCGGACTAGTAGTTCCTGAGATTACCGCGTTTAACCAAACAAACAAACTCTACAGCTTTATATATTTGTGTAGATAATATTAGATGTTAGAATTGCGTGTACCAGCTGTGGCGCGCAAAAAATTTTCAACTAGGGTATGGACTAACTAACTAGGGTAAGTAAAAATTGGAAAATTCTTTCCAACTATGTATTCTGTGGTCCAACATAGATTTGTATTGACTTGTTAGGGTAGGCAGTGTATTTTTGCACCTGAGCTAATTTCTAAAATATAAATACCATATTGGCTCGAGCGGGAATCGAGCCCAAGCCCCAAAAAACACAAAGCATCGCCAACGACGTGAAGTTACTAACTTAAATGTATACAGAATGGAATAGTTAATGTATAGTCAATGTTCCAGTTAATAATATTATAGGACGAGGACGCAGTCGTAGATTGAGTTCCCGACGACGAAGCAGTTTGATTGTCTGAATGCATATTGTGATGAACTTCCAATTACATCCGAGCGTGGCTTACACGAACTAATAACAAGGTTTATTTTGAAAAAGCAATCAGAAGCAATATTCTGTGACGATGTTTTTATAACTTGACCGTGTGAGTCTCGTATTCGCCTCTATCTATCTCTATCTATAGTATTGTGTTACACAGGAAGAGATACAAATGATACTATGCTACATGCACGCTGTTACACTTGATACTTTTACATGGCTGCCTTTAAACACCCTGCGGTCTTATTACGAACCTGGGTTAGAGAAGAAAATTATCGATAATGTAGAATTTGTAAATATAATATTTACAATTTTGTGCGCGCCACCGCTCGTTTTATAAATATATTGTTACAGAATAGCGCTGCTATATATTATGTTTGTACGATTTGATCGTAGCACGAAGTATTGAATTTTTTGAGGACCTGGCGTAGTTGGTCGTGCTGTGGTTCTCAACAGGTTGGTCGTGCTGTGGTCCTAGGTTCCATTCTCAGCTCAGTAAATTTAGGATTTTATATTTTCTAATATCGTTGAGCCGTGATAGCCCAGTGGATAATATGACCTCTGCCCCCGATTCCGGAGGGTGTGGGTTAGAATCCGGTCCGGGGCATGCATCTCCAACTTTTCAGTTGTGTGCATTTCAAGAAATTAAAATATCACGTGTCTCAAACGGTGAAGGAAAACATCGTAAGGAAACCTCCATACCAGAGAATTTTCTTAATTCTCTGCGTATGTGAAGTCTGCCAATCCGCATTGGGCCCGCGTGGTGGACTATTGGCCTAACCCCTCTCACTCTGAGAGGAGACTCGAGCTCTGCAGTGAGTCGAATATGGGTTGATACCGATTTTCTAATTTCGCTTAGATCTGGTCTAGTAGTAAGTATCGGTTGTAACTAGTTACTACCCTACAGGCAATGACATACCGCCAAGTGATTTAGTGTTCCGGTACGATGCTACGTAGAAACCGTCAGAGGTGTGTGTAGAAACTTGTAGCTCTTTTAAGTTACTCCATTTCCATCTAAGACTGCATCGTCACTTAACAACTCAACTAGTCGTGAATAAAAAAAAAGCAATAACAAATTTACTTTTCATCCGTAAAAAAATGCTGCGTGGCAACAACACCAAGCAGTCTTGTCACTCACACACCTTGGTTCAAGTCCTGAGTCAGGACATATAATATTGAATTTTTGTTTCTTCAGTGAGTACAAAATCTCACGGAGTTTGAAAATTGTTGATATTACACCCTCGTGTCTTAAAAATCATTTTACGACGGTCCCGGTGATTATCAACATGACATAGTCGTTAAAGAACCTAACATTATCTAGCTCACCAACCCGCATTTGAAGCATGGTTAGTCTAAGCTCCATATCTTTAATGAGAAGGGAGGAGACTTGTAGTGAACCGTCAAAATTGGCTGATAATCCTACTAATATTAAAACGCGAAAGTTTATATGGATGTTTGTTACTCTTTAACGTCGCAACTACTGGACCGAAGAAAATGGAATGGAATGAAAATAGATTTTACTCTGGATTGACATATAGGCTCACCCCGGAAACATCCACGGTTCCTGAAGGATTTGTGACAAAGTCGCAGGCGTCCGCTAGTGGTGATATAAACACATAATCCTCCCTTGCGTTCAGTTGCAAAAAGCAGCATTTTACAATGTTTTCGCAGTGATGTCAGTCGGAAACAGTGTCGCTAGGGCCAGGTCAAGGGCCGCGCGGCGTTAATATACTTTCACATTTTCAATATTAGTTCAGTGTGCCAAGTGCTGTTGACACGGTTCTCAATCCGATTGTTATTAATACGAGTATTGTTGATACAGCGGAAGATGCACACAAATTAGTGCTATTTTTATTATTGTATAACGCCCTATTTTTGTATAGAAACTTAATTTTTAATTAAATTCACTTTGTAGTGAAAAAATTATAATCCAATGCTCTTTGTATACCGGGCTATTGGTATAATGAAGTATGAGTCTGCAATACTTCGTTTTATATCTGAAAGTGCATCAGTCCTATAGGTACGTAACTACGGTACCCAATCATGGAGTTTGAATTGTGGCGGCTTTCGATTGTAGCAGGCAAATAGTCACTACTACTGAGGTAAGAGCCGGGATAGCCCAGTGG